>NW_027362138.1:337500-645000 GCF_039654945.1 Dendrobates tinctorius | reverse complement strand
AATCACAGACAATGCCCAATACATGGAATGGGCTTCTAGCCTCTTATGGACACAACTGGATTTAGACCATTTTGCTTTATTTATGTTTTTATCATTGCATTGCATTCTTTTTCTATAATTTAATTATTAATTTAATATAATTTAATTTAATTTTGTGACTTTTTTTTCTTATTTGGCATTAAGGAAGGAGTGAAATTATCCTCAGAAACGCATTTAGCGAATACTATATCCATCTAAATTTATCCAGCCGTTAAACTACAAGTTACAACATCTCCGAGTGTTCCATTATCTAATTGTAAGCATTCTGTGTGCACTGTGGAGCCACGAGCTTCAGTAAGTTCAGGTGCATCACATAAAATGTTTATAAAAATATGTAAATAATAAAATATAAAAATTCTAAATCACCACTTTTCCTCCAATAATAATTTAAAAATTAAAACAAAAATATAATAAATATATTTGGTATGGTAAACAGATTAAAGGTGAACTTCCAGCTCAAGGAACATCAGTGTCAGATAGCACCATCTGTCGTTGTATGAGCCAAAGTGGACTTCATGGGAGACGACCAAGGAGGACACCATTGTTGAAAAAAAACCATAAAAAAGGCCAGACTGGAATTTGCCAAACTACATGTTAAAACAGATATAGACCACAATGCACAGGATATTGCAGTAAGGAACACCTGTTCCCATGCAGGGACTGAGATATAAAAAGTTCAGTGTAAGGAAAACTAAAGACCCAACTCAGAAAAGATGGCACATGATAGATCCAAGGTACTATACAAGATTATAATTTTATTGAAAATATTTAAAAACATATAACCATATTGTGAATAGGAATTACTAAGATGGTGAAAAAAATACCAAAATATGGCAGGAAAGAGATAAATATAAGCTATATAGCAAAACTGCTTCAAACATCCCAATATTACATATATTATAGTGATCTGTGTCACACCGCCAAAGACCAATTGAATCAAGTAATAGGACAAATAATATTCAATTACCTCAGACCTGCTGGTGCCACAACCCCTACGCGCATTTCGACTGAATGTGCCATCTTCATTGTAGACGACCAAGGATGACACCATTGTTGGAAAAAAAAATCATAAAAAAGGCAGACTTGAATTTGCCAAACTACGTGTTGACAAGCCGCAAAGCTTCTGGGAGAATGTCCTATGGACAGATGAGATAAAAATTGAACTTTTTGGCAAGGCACATCAGCTCTATGTTTACAGATGGAAAAATGGAGCATGTCAAGAAAAAACACTGTCCCTACTGTGAAACATGGAGGAGGCTGTTATGTTCTGGGGCTGCTTTGCTGCATCTGGCACAGGGTGTCTAGAATCTGTGCAGAGTACAATAAAATCTCAAGACTATCAAGGGATTCTAGAGAGAAATGTGCTGCCAAGTGTCAGAAAGCTTGGCCTCAGTCGCAGGTCATGGGTCTTGCAACAGGATAATGACCCAAAACACACAGCTAAAAACACCCAAGAATTGCTAAGAGGAAAATATTGGACTATTCTGAAGTGGCCTTCTATGAGCCCTGACCTAAATCCTATTGAGCATCTTTGGAAAGAGCTGAAACATGGCGTCTGGAAAAGGCAACCTTCAAACACGAGACAAATGGAGCAGTTTGCTCTTGAGGAGTGGGCCAAAATACCTGACGAGAGGTGCAGAAGTCTCATTGACAGTTACAGGAATCGTTTGATTGCAATAAAGTACACTGCTCAAAAAAATAAAGGGAACACTTAAACAGCAGAATATAACTCCAAGTAAATCAAACTTCTGTGAAATCAAACTATCCACTTAGGAAGCAACACTGATTGACAATCAATTTCACATGCTGTTGTGCAAATGGAATAGACAACAGATGGAAATTATTGGCTCGGGTAGTGCAGCTCATCCAGGATGGCACATCAATGCGAGCTGTGACAAGGTTTGCTGTGCGGCCCTCCAAAGAAATGCCACCCCACACCATTACTGACCCACTGCCAAAAACCGGTCATGCTGAAGGATGTTGCAGGCAGCAGATCACTCTCCACGGCATCTCCAGACTCTGTCACATGTCCTCAGTGTGAACCTGCTTTCATATGTGAAGAGCACAGGGCGCCAGTGGCGAATTTGCCAATCCTGGTGTTCTGTGGTAAATGCCAAGCGTCCTGCACGGTGTTGGGCTGTGAGCACAACCCTCATCTGTAGACGTCGGTCCCTCAGACCATCCTCATGCTGTCGGTTTCTAACCATTTGTGCAGACACATGCACATTTGTGGCCTGCTGGAGGTCATTTTGCAGGGCTCTGGCAGTGCTCCTCCTTTCACAAAGGTGGAGGTAGCGGTCCTGCTGCTGGGTTGTTGCCTCCTACTGCCCCCTCCACGTCTCCTGGTGTACTGACCTGTCTCCTGGTAGCGCCTCCAGCCTCTTGACACTACACTGACAGACACAGCAAACCTTCTTGCCACAGCTCGCATTGATGTGCCATGCTGGATGAGCTGCACTACCTGAGCCACTCGTGTGGGCTGTAGAGTCTGTCTCATGCTACCACGAGTGTGAAAGCACAGTCAACATTCAAAAATGACCAAAACATCAGCCAGAAAGCATTGGTACTGAGATGTGGTCTGTGGTCCCACCTGCAGAACCACTCCTTTATTGAGGTGTCTTGGTAATTGCCAATAATTTCCATTTGTTGTCTATTCCATTTGCACAACAGCATGTGAAATTGATTGTCAATCAGTGTTGCTTCCTAAGTGGACAGTTTGATTTCACAGAAGTTTGATTTACTTGGAGTTAGATTCTGTTGTTTAAGCGTTTATTTTTTGAGCAGTATGTTAAGTTAAGGGTACCATCTTCTGTCCAGGCCTATTTCATGAGTTTTATTTTTTAAACAATTCTGTGGAAGCTTGGATAAAAAGAAAAATCTGACTTTCATTTGTTCATTTTCATAGATTTTTTATTTATTATTACTTTTGTAAGATTCATGTTATTTCTGTCACCATTGTGGGTTTTTCTGTCTTTAAACGAGGGGTATCAACAATTTTGACCACTTGTCTTTATTTATGGGTACAATATACAGGCGCTTCTCACATAATTAGAATATCATCAAAAAGTGAATTTATTTCAGTTCTTCAATACAGAAAGTGACTCTCCTATATTCTATAGCGTCATTACACACAGAGTGATCTATTTCACGTGTTTATTTCTGGTAATGTTGATGATTATGGATTACAGCCAATGACAACCCAAAAGTCATTATCTCAGTAAATTAGAATACTTTATAACAACAGATTGAAAAATGATTTTAACTCCTTAATGACCAGTTATTTTTGGTTTTGCTTTTCATTTTTTCTCCCCTTGTTCCCAAAGCCATAACTTTTTTATTTTTTGGTCAATATGGTTATGTGAGGGCTTGTTTTTTTTCTTTCCAGGACGAGTTGTATTTTTGATCAACACTATTAGTTTAAAAATATCGTGAACTGGAAAACGGTAAAAAAAAAATCCAAGTGCGGAAAAATGGCAATTAAGTGCAATGCCACAGTTGTTTTTTGTTTTGCTTTTTTACTATGTTCACTAAATGCTGAAATAGCACAAAAAGAGGACTTAAAAATCCTCCAATAATACAAGAAAACAGCAAAAAAGCAGAGAGGTTTACCCGTCCAGGCCTCCAGACAAATGCACTATCAGGATGCAGTGGACCCATATAATTAAGATGGCAAAACAGGTGCAAGAATACCGATGAGACAACCGCCCACAGCCTACCAATACATGGAGGGGGCGGTTGCTTGGTATATAAATGCACAATAAAAACTTGTATGCGGCGCTGTTCACACTATGGCAATGCACGGAATTCAGGTTAACAGCCTAGTAGTGACACCCTTCTATTAGATCAGGCGGGCTGCTTCATGTGTTTTTTTTGCACTTTTTATTCAGGGTGCAGTTGGGTCCATTTGGTCTTGTAAACTGCGGTGTCTGTTCACATGGCATGCATTTTGATAGGCGGGCTGCCCAGCGCTGAGCTAATAGAAGGGTGTCACTACTAGGCTGTTAACCTGGATGCCGTGCATTGCCATAGTGTGCACAGCGCCACATACAAGTTTTTATTGTGCATCAATATACCAAGCAACCTCCCCCTCCATGTATTGGTGGGCTGTGGGCGGTGGTTTCATCGGTATTCTTGCACCTGTGTTGCCGTCTTAATTATATGGGTCCACTGCATTTGTCTGGAGGCCTGGATGGGTAAACCTCTCTGATTTTTTGCTGTTTTCTTCTCTTATGTTCACTAAATGCTAAACCTGACCTGTCATTATGATTCTCCAGGTCATAATGAGTATATAGACACCAAACATGTTTAGGTTCTTTGTTATCTAAGTGGTGAAAAAAAATTCCAAACTTTGTTAACCCCTTACTGACCGCTGACAGGATAGTACATCAGCGGTCAGTATTCCTCGCTTTGAAGTGGGCCCGCCTCAAAGCAGCGACATGTCAGCTGTTTTAAACAGCTGACATATGCCCGGAAAAGGCACTAGCGGAATCGCGACCCGCCCGTGCCTATTAACTAGTTAAATCCTGCTGTCAAATGCTGACATTGGGCATTTAACTAGAACTTCTGGCGCACGGCCGGAAATGAGTGCATCGCCGACCCCGTCACGTGATCGGGGATCAGCGACGCATTGCCATAACTACCTGAGGTCTCCTCGAGACCTCTATGGTTGTTGATGACAGATTGCTATGAGCGCCACCCTGTGGTTGACACTCATAGCAATGCTGCTATTATACTACATAGAGGCAATCTGATCATTGCCTCTATGTAGCAGAGCCTATGGAGGCTATTGAAGCATGCCAAAAGTAAAAAAAAAAAAAAAAAAAAAGGGTTTAAAAATAAAAAAACCATAAAAGTTTAAATCACCCCCCTTTCGCCCCAATCAAAATAAAACAATAAAAAAATCAAACCTACACATATTTGGTATCGCCACATTCAGAATCGCCCGATCTATCAATAAAAAAAGGATTAATCCGATTGCTAAATGGCGTAGCGATAAAAAAAATCAAAACGCCAGAATTACGTTTTATTGGTCACCGCAACATTGAATTAAAATGCAATAATGGGCGATCAAAAGACCATATCTGCACAAACGTGGTATCATTAAGAACGTCATCTCGGCACGCAAAAGATAAGCCCTCACCCAACCCCAGATCACGAAAAATGGAGACACTACGGGTCTCGGAAAATGGTGCAATTATTTTTTTTTGCAAACTTCGGAATTTTTTTTCACCACTTAGATAAAAGAGAACCTAGACATGTCTGGTGTCTATGAACTCGTAATGACCTGGAGAATCATAATGGCAGGTTAGATTTAGCATTTAGTGGACCTAGCAAAAAATCTAAACAAAAAACAAATGTGGGATTGCACTTTTTTTTTGATATTTCACCACACTTGGAATTTTTTCCCCATTTTCAAGTACAAGACATGGTAAAACCAATGGTGTTGTTCAAAAGCAAAACTCGTCCCACAAAAAATAAGCCCTCACACGGCCATATTGATGGAAAAATAAAAAAGTTATGGCTCTGGAAAGAAGGGGAGCGAAAATAAAAAAAAGCTCCGGTCATTAAGGAGTTAAAAAAAGTTTGCACCATAATCCGATCCCCGTAGCGTCTCCATTTTTCACGATCTCGGGTTTGGTGAGGACTTTTTTTTGCGCACTGAGTTGACGTTTTTAATGAAACCATTTTGATGCAGATATGTTCTTTTGATTGTCCGTTATTGCATTTTATAATAATACAGCCCAGCACGGTATAATACAACCCAGCATGTTATATAGCCCCCCAGAATGGTATAATACAGCCCAGCATGGTATAATACAGCCCAGCATGGTATCATACAGCCCAGCATGTTATATAGCCCCCCCAGAATGGTATAATACAGCCCAGCATGGTATATAGCCCCCCCAGAATGGTATAATACAGCCCAGCATGTTATATAGCCCCCCCAGAATGGTATAATACAGCCCAGCATGGTATAATACAGCCCAGCACGGTATAATACAGCCCAGCATGTTATATAGCCCCCCCAGAATGGTATAATACAGCCCAGCATGGTATAATACAGCCCAGCATGGTATCATACAGCCCAGCATGTTATATAGCCCCCCCAGAATGGTATAATACAGCCCAGCATGGTATATAGCCCCCCCAGAATGGTATAATACAGCCCAGCATGGTATAATACAGCCCAGCATGGTATCATACAGCCCAGCATGTTATATAGCCCCCCCAGAATGGTATAATACAGCCCAGCATGGTATATAGCCCCCCCAGAATGGTATAATACAGCCCAGCATGTTATATAGCCCCCCCAGAATGGTATAATACAGCCCAGCATGGTATAATACAGCCCAGCACGGTATAATACAGCCCAGCATGTTATATAGCCCCCCGAGAATGGTATAATACAGCCCAGCATGGTATAATGCAGCCCAGCATGTTATATAGCCCCCCCAGAATGGTATAATACAGCCCAGCATGGTATATAGCCCCCCCAGAATGGTATAATACAGCCCAGCATGTTATATAGCCCCCCCCCAGAATGGTATAATACAGCCCAGCATGGTATATAGCCCCCCCAGAATGGTATAATACAGCCCAGCATGTT
Organism: Dendrobates tinctorius; assembly: GCF_039654945.1. NCBI lineage: Eukaryota > Metazoa > Chordata > Amphibia > Anura > Dendrobatidae > Dendrobates > Dendrobates tinctorius. The sequence continues at coordinate 638,354 of NW_027362138.1, read as the reverse complement.
ATATAGCCCCCCCAGAATGGCATAATACAGCCCAGCATGTTATATAGCCCCCCCAGAATGGTATAATACAGCCCAGCATGTTATATAGCCCCCCCAGAATGGAATAATACAGCCCAGCATGGTATATAGCCCCCCAGAATGGTATAATACAGCCCAGCATGGTATAATACAGCCCAGCATGTTATATAGCCCCCCCCAGAATGGCATAATACAGCCCAGCATGGTATATAGCCCCCCCAGAATGGTATAATACAGCCCAGCATGTTATATAGCCCCCCCAGAATGGAATAATACAGCCCAGCATGGTATATAGCCCCCCCAGAATGGTATTATACAGCCCAGCATGTTATATAGCCCCCCGAGAATGGAATAATACAGCCCAGCATGGTATATAGCCCCCCAGAATGGTGTAATACAGTCCAGCACGGTATAATACGGCCCAGCATGGTATATAGCCCCCCAGCATGGTATGATATAGCCGAGCATGGTATATAGCCCCCCAACATGGTATAATACAGGCCAGCATGGTATATAGAACCCCCAGAGTGCCCCCACAGTCCAGTACTCACACTGATTTAAAAAAAAACTCCTCACCCTCTCCTCGTACCCGCGCTGCTGGCTGCTCCTGTCTCCTCCTGCTCTGTCTGGCACACAGTGAGAGCGCAATGACGTCATCGCGCCCCCGCTGTGTCAGAGGCAGAGCGGGGAATGATGGGAGAGGGAGCGTCAGCTCACACTCTCTCCTCCATCATTGCCTCCTTCAATGCGGCGGCGGCGGTGGGAGTCGGTGCCGGGGGCAGGCGGGCCCCCCTCCCTCACAGGGGCCCCATAGCGGCTGTGTGATGTGCCGCTGGCTGGGGGCCCCTGGGGGAGCGGGGGCCCTAGGCAGCTGCCTGGTCTGCCTGCCCCTAACGCCGGCCCTGGCTGGGAGAAGTCCATAGCATGTTTCATTTACAGTGTCTTATAAAAGTATTCAAACCTGTGAACTGTTCCACATTATTTCACATTACAACCACAAGCTTAGATGTATTTTACTTGGATTTTATGTGATACTAACACAAAGTAACAAGTACTGGTGATGTATAACGAAATGATAGACAGTTTTCTAATTCTAGTTAAAAAAAAATATAAATCTGAAAATTGTGACGTGCCTTTGTATTCAGCCCCCCAGTAGTCTGATACCCCTAAATATAATCCTGGGTGAACAACTGCCTCCGGAAGTCACATACAGCTCTGGCAAAAATTAAGAGACCACTGCAAAATTTTTAGTTTGTCTGATTTTTCTATTTATAGGTATATTTTTGAGTAAAATGTAAATTGCTCTTTTATTCTATAAATTACTGACAACATGTCTCCGAAATTTAAAGCTAAAAATTTTGTATTTATTTGCAGCAAATGAGAAATAATAAAAAAGAAACAGTGCTTTCAGACCTCAAATAATGCTAAGAAAACAAGTTCATAATCATTTAGAAACAACAATATTAATGTTTTAACTCAGGAAGAGTTCAGAAATCAATATTTTGTGGAATAACCATGATTGTTAATCACAGCTTTCATGCGTCTTGGCTGCTTTCCACCAGTCTTTCACACTGCTTTTGGGTGACCTTATGTCACTCCTGGTACAAAAATGTAAGTAGTTCTTCTTTGTTTGATGGCTTGTGACAATCCATCTTCCTCTTGATTACATTCCAGAGGTTTTCAATGGGGTTCAGGTCTGGAGATTGGGCTGGCCATGACAGGGATTTGATGTGGTGGTCCTTCATCCACACATTGATTGACCTAGCTGTGTGGCATGGCGCATTGTCCTGCTGGAAAAAACAGTCCTCAGAGTTCAGGAACATTGCCTGAACAGAAGGAATCAACTGTTTTTCCAGGATAACCTTGTATGCGGCTTGATTCATACGTCCTTGGCAAAGATTAACCTGCCCAATTCCAGCCTTGCTGAAGCATCCCCAGATCATCACCGATCCTCCACCAAATTTCACAGTGGGTGCAAGACACTGTGGCTTGTACACCTCTCCAGGTCTCCGTCTAACCATTAGACAACCAGGTGTTGGGCAAAGCTGAAAATTAGTCTCATCAGAGAAGATTACCTTACTCCGGTCCTCTATGGTCCAATTCTTATGGTCTTTGGCAAACTTCAGCCTTGCTCCTGTGCTTCCCATTGATGAAAGGCTTTTTTCTAGCTTTACATGACTTGAAATTAGTAAATTGAGTCCACCCATGTGTAATTTACTCTCAGTATAACTACAGCTGTTCTATGAAAGCCTCAGAGGTTTGTGTGAGAACATTAGGGACCAAACTGCATCATGAAAGCCAAGGGAGGCCAGGGATAAAGTTGTAAAGAGTAAAGCAGGGTTGGGTTATAAAAAAAATTGCCCAAGCTCTGAATATTTCACAAAGAACTGTTTAATCTATCATCCAAAAATGGCAGAACTGCAAACCTACCAAGAAATGGCTGTCCACCTAAATTAACATCCCAAGCAAGCAGAGAACTAATTAAGCAGGTAAGAGGTTCATGGTCACTCCAGAGATGTTGCAGAGATCAACAGTTCACGTGAGAGAATCTGTCCATAGGAAACTATTAGTCATACATTCCACGAATCTGGCCTTTATGGAGGAGTGGCAAGAAGAAAGACATTTTTTAAACCAAACCATGAGAAGTCCCATTTACAGTTTACAAAAAGTTATGTAGGGGACACAGCGAGCATGTGGAAGAAGTTGCTCTGGTCAGATGAGACCAAAATAGAACTTTTTAGACTAAATGCAAAACACTGTGTATGGCGGAAATCTAATACTACACATCACCCTAAACACACCATCCCCACCATAATACATAGTGGGGGATACATCATACTGTGGGGAGGCTTTTCTCCAGCAGGGACAGGAAAGCTGGTCAGAGGTGATGGCAAGATAGATGGAGTTAAATACAGGCCAATACCGAAGAAAAACCTATTAGAGGCTGCAAAAGACTTGAGACTGGGGCTTAGGTTCACCTTCCAGCAGAACAACGACCCCAAACATCCTGCCAGAGCTAGAAGAAGGGGAAAAATGTCACGTCTAGATGTGCAAAGCTGGTAGAGACAGACCCAAAAGACTTGCAGCAGTAATTGCAGCAAAAGTATGAACTCGGTGGGCTGAATATAATGCACCTCACAATTTTCAGACTTATATTTTTAAAATATTTAGAAAACCCTATATCATTTCCTTTCCAATTTACAAATACTTGCTAGTTTGTGTTGATAGATCACATAAAATCCCAATAAAAACATTTTAAGTTTGTGGGTATAAAAAATGTGGAAACGTTCATGGGGTATAAATACTTTTTCATACTTTTTGTATCATGACTTTAACCACCTTAACCTAAGGACTGTGTATTTCTTCCTCTCCGCCTTGGCCCACAGGAAACAATATAGCTCACCATACATGTACTGGTGGCAGATGTGATGCACCTGCAGATGATTCAATATTTTCACTACTTTACCGTCCATCCTCATACGATGTAAAATGTTTTATAAAAAATCATACTAAAATAACGTAAAATATATTACGTGCAGGGAAACTCCCATTGGAACCATTTTTCTTCCTCTCGCAAAATCTCCTGCCATGTTTTCCACTGTTTAAGGTCTCCAGTTCCTCATAAAAATCTGAATTGTGTTTTCCCCAATAAATCACGCGCCGAGGTTCTCAAGTTTATTTTGATAGAGTAAAATTTCTTGACTCCATAAATATCTTGAAAAATAAAGCAATTTTATAAACTGCCGGTGGAAATCTGGTGGGTGAGTTGGAGGAGAGATTCTTATGATTGGCAGGGAGTAAAACACTACTAAAGAAAAAAAAATGCCTGGAATAGCTGGAGCCAGGCGCCATGGCATACTGCTACCATTAGTAATAATGGAATCAGATCACTAAGTATCAGCGCGGTTTTATTATTTATTTTAACACTTTTGGAAGTAGGAAAAAAAATGTTCGCCAAGAAATCAAAGCTATTTCCTGGAAAGGGTTAGAACAGGATAAGCAGAAGGCAAGGAAAAAAAAACTTTTTTCGTGCAAACCCAAACTTTACTCAGTGCCTCGTTGGCACTGGAACTATAAGAATTGTTAGGGATGCCGTTACCAATAGACGTGTCGAGAGAATGACGGAAATGGGAATAAGATCTAGCGCCAATGTGGAAAATACAGTTGTATATGTCTTCATTAAAAAAACCATGCCAGCTTACGCGTTTCAAACCAAGGACTCCATCATATTCACATTCAACAGGGACAGGGTTCAGCTTCGGCACGCTTACTTGTTTTTGATGACACAGAAAGCCGCATTGCTCTTCATGGAGCAATTCTATAGCGACTTCCCACAAGTGTCTAACGGCATTGAAAGCCCATGAAGCTTTTCCATCCTTGGACCACTTCTTGTAGGTACTAGCCACTGTGTACACTCAAAAAGACCCTCCGTTTTGGAGATACTCTGACCTACAATTTGATCCCTATCAAAGTTGCTCAGATCCTTACGTGTGCCCATTTTTTCCTGCTTCTAACACATCAACAAACAACAAACTGTTCACCTCCTGCCTCTTCTATCCCATCTCTTGACTAGTGTCATGGTCAGAAGATAATCGATGTTATTCACTTCTCCTATCAGTGGATTTAATGTTATGTGCTGGCTGTGGTGGTGGCACAATATCTGAGTATTTAGGTAGCTGGGGGCCTCGCTTTTAGGGCATCATTCTGCTCTGTGAGGCACCAGATCTGCTCTGCTCTGCTACATTGCTGGACTCTGCTATAAAATTTCTGTAAGTCACGGGACTTACTCTGTTAATTTGTTCGGCTCTTCTACATCACCACCATGAGTCTCCTGGTCAACTCAAATCTTTTACTCATTACTATAAGACAGCTAACCTACTCTACTCTGCTACATTGCTGGGTTCGGCTACTTAATTACCATACACCTGCCCTACTGAACCCTGCCATACAGCTACCATATGTCTCCTGACCTACTCAATTCTGTCACAGAGCTACTAGAAGTCTCTGTCCTGATCTACTCAATTCTGCTACATCACTGGGCTCTGCTACATCTCTACAGTGAGTCTACTGAGGCACCCGGCTCTACTACATCACGAGTCTATGCTAAATCGCTGTATAATTGCTATTCAGTGCTATGTGATGTACTCCGCTCTGCCAAACCTACAAGTCTTCTCTACCCCGCTTCATCGGTTTCCCCTCACTGAGTTTTCAGCTCTTCCTTGTGATCTCTTATTTGTCACTTTCAGCTGTCGTCCAGCCATTACTGTCTCCATTGCTCATTCCAGTGGATCTCGTTGCACTAATGTCATATCTCTGTGCTGTACTCATCCGGTCCATGGGCCTTGAGAAGCCACATAAGTCCCAGTGCACTGAGTTCCCCCTAATGGTGTCCGGACTCTGGCAGAACTGTGTAACTAGAGCTATAAGAAAGGGAGCCGGGATTTGCAGCTGTGTCAGATAAACATCACTCTGATCACTATTATAGTTACATTATAGGTCCATTTCTTTGACATTAACATCCTCCCACAACACTTTACCTTTACAAACCACCAGGATCACTTGGTGTTACCCCATGTTACCATATATCCCCAAATTTCAAGACAAGTCATATATTGGGCTTAAGGAGCATTTTGCTATCTCCACCTTGGACACCAATGTGTTTGGTCCTTATGAGAAAAGTAGGTTACTATTTGCCTACATCATACTGTCCAATTGTCCCAAAATATCTGTGAGACTCCTGTAAAAAGGGAAAAGTTCTTAAACTTATGGAGGATTTGGCAAATTTTCTTGCACCAAACAAAGTCTTGGAGCGCATGGAACAGGCGTGGATGGACCCGGTTGACAAAAAAGCGCCTGGTTTTAATATGGGAATAACGTATTTATTATTCTTGCTTATATAGTGCCATTAATTCCACAGCGCTTTACAGACATCATCATTGTCCCCATTGGGGGTCATAAATCAGTATATCTTTGAAGTCTGGGAGGAAACCGAGAAAGAGAATTTTTTTCTTTTCATAGCAGTTTGGGAGTCCATTATTTTCAATGGGGTTCGGGCTTTGGTGGAAGTTCGGGTAGTGTTCTGGTACCCGAATTAAACTTTTTAAAAAGTTCGGGTCAGGTATCAGAACCCAAACTTCCTCCGGTCCATCCATCCCTACTAAGAATCCTTCGGCGAGTTCGTTGATTGGCTGCAGCAGGCAGGTGACAAGAACAGCACGTCATCCGAGAAACATCTAGCCACCTGACCTCTGCAGCCAATCACAGGCTTTATTGGACCTGTAACTTCAGGCATCACTTCCAAAGCCAGGACAGAACACAGTGCAGCCTGTGCCTGGTCCACAGAGCTGCTGATAAGTGATTATGCCTTAGTTTTTTTACTTTAAGAGAACGAAAGTAAAAAAAATCTTTGCGTTGGACAAACCCTTTAATCTCATTCAGAGTCCAACAATGCACAGGGAAACAAAAAAAGTCTGTAAAAACCAAGTGGCGCTAAATCTGTAATGAAACCTAAATTCAAAAGTTATTTTTCATCCAAAATGAATACATTTCCGTGAAAAAAATAAATAAATAAATTATATATATATATATATATATAAATATATATATAAATATATATATATACATACACTGTATATATACATGTGTATCCAAGAATATATCCATAAGGTTATTCAAAAGGTGAGCAAAAACATTAGTTATTAATAGACTTGATAAAAGCAACACATCGCCGCGTCGGTATAGTAGTAGAACTCTATGGACATCAGGAGCATTTCCTCTTATATGTAACTTATCTATGCCGAATATAGGGCCAAGTGTGATATATATATATATATATATATATATATATATATATATATATATAAAAAGCCATCACCACCATCTAGTGGAGAAATGTTATAAATTGACATATTGTGGGGAAGGTTAATTTGAACCTAAACTTTCAGAAAACCTGATTTCATTTGATGAAAAAAAAATTATTTAAAGATTGTAATTTTTGTTGTATTACTTCCTAAAAATTACAAGCAACCAGGGCCAAGATAAGGTGTTTTGGTGCCCACTGGCAGATGAAAACAATGGTGTCCTCACCCTCCGATGAACCTTCAGCTTCCAAGTAAAGGAATAGAACAGAGACTGAGGTCAAGGTTACATATAGCATAATTCATTGTTTGGGAACCATTTACACAATTCACGAGCCAAATTCATCCCTGACACCCCATAATTTATATGTCAGACACAATGATGGTCAGGGAAACTAATTTAACTTATCTGTAATAGGGACAAATTAAGGTGTCCAATATTTGGCGGGTACCGTAATGGAAACTAAACAGACCCCATTATAGATAAATGGACAGGTACTGTATTATGGTTTTTACATCCGTCATGCGACAAATTCCAGTTGGCCACAAAACTGATGGTGGTTCTGGTGCCGTATTTCTGTACTGATGATGGTTATTGTGTTTTATTTCTGTATTGATCATGGTTCTGATGCTGTATTCATGTAGTGATGGTTGGTCTGGTGCTATATTTATGTACTACTGATGGCTCTGGTGATTGTATTCACGTAGTGATGATAATTCTGGTGCCGTGTTCATTCACGGAACCATCATCAGTACATTAACAAGAAACCAAAATCATCATCAGTATATAAATAGAACAACAGAGCCATCAACAGTACATTAATACAGAACTAGAACCATAATCAGCAAATAAATAGGTCACTAGTACCACCATCAGCACATGAATACATCACCAGAACCTCCATCAATACATTAATGAGTCGCAAGAACCTCAATCAGTAAATGAATACATCATGAGAATCACTGTAAATATATAAATACAACACCAGAACCATCATCAGTACAAGTATACATCACCAGAACAGCCACCAGTACATGAATATTGTACATCACCACGCTTCATACAGCAATCAATTGTAATAATAAGTCAGGCCCATATACATTTGTATCTCATGAACCTGCAACTCCCAGAATGTCTTTACCAATGATAAGGTGATGCTGGGAGTTGTTGTTATCAGTGTTTATCAGACTGCAGACCATACAGGAACCACAGCACTGATGAGACATAGTCAGTATCAACAAACATTTGCATCCAGGTACCTTACAGGTTATATCTTCTCTGAGTCTTTCCTTTCTTTTCATCTCTATCTTTTGTGGCACCCCTGAGGCTCAGTTGCCACAGAGGTACTGCACCTCCTCCTAAGGTGTGGTGCCCCACCATCCAGGTAAGCTGGGGGCTCCTGACCACGCTCCAACACTCGCACCCCACACAATAGAGTAGTTCAGCAAAACCACATTGCGGCTCCTTGCTTAGAGAGAAGCAGAGCACCTTTGGTGGTTCTCTACTTGGAACACTAGACGTGCTGGGAGGTGGCTGGAGTTGAGAATACATAAAAGAGTGGGATGGTTTAGGATTACAGGTCAGTCAGTGAGTGAGTCAGAAGGAGTAGGAGAGAGGAAGCCACTTGGAGAGGAGTGGGGATCCCTGGAAGAGGGATGGAGGAAGGAGTGCTGCAGCTGCCTCAGTGACCTGAGCCAGCTGGCATGGGAAAGGAAAGAAGGAGAAAGACATTGAACTGAAGCGTGAGCTACCATAGGAGAGAAAGACAAGTACTGAACGTAAGAGTAAAAGGGAACACAGAGGACGTGGGTTAGAGGAAGAACCCTGCCTAGAAGTTCTAAGCGCAAGGCCGGGGCCCGGTCCCCGAGGTTGTATGGACACGAATGGTTCTGCAGCAGAAACCGGCGGAGTAGTGGGCTGTAAATGCACTACTCCCATCTAAGACTTGAGGGCACAACAGCAACACGGATAGAGAGCTGGGACTTAGGAGTAGAGAGTCCCCGAAGCAGGCTACAGCTGTCTGCTGTACAAGTAGAGTTCTTGGGAACATCTGTCAGGAGGAACTCCAGTGTAACACAGTACTAGGAGATCTTCACACTTAAAGGCGCTATAGAGGAGATGTTCAGAAAAAGGCACCTAAGTTGGCGGAGCATGGAAGGGAGCCTGTCATCTTGCCTGGGGGTTGACTGAGTCCCTGACCCGGAGGATTCGGCACAGAAGCGGGCACTACAGACTGTGAGTAAAGCTTTGGAACTACATGCCCTGGTGTCCTCCATTCCTTCCTGTGTCCATCCGCCTGGCACTGCTACATCCCCTGCGCCAAACACTACACCATCTAAGTGTCTCCACATCTACACTGCCCTGGGACAACAGCCCTGCCTGTGGAGGACTATAACATCATTGCTGCACCACACCATCTGTCCCGGAGGATCTGTCTGCAGCGTCGGCTTAACATCTCCCTTGCCGAACACCACAGGTGGCGTCACAAACTATTCAACTACATTCTACCATTCACAACATCTTCCTATTACTTGGGCGCCCAGGGCCACGGTCCGGGTCACCGCTTCTGTGACACATCCCACTGATACTGGCCCGGTACCGAGTACCCCACGGCCCTGGGAGGGCGACCCACTTTTCCAGATGCCACAATGCCTTTTCATGTACACAGCTCTTCTCTCCAGATTCCCTATTCTCCAGTCTTCTGCAGCACAATGCACTTAAAAATAATATTGTTATTAAAATGCCCTTAGCATAAAAACATTTGTCTATATTATGATCTAAATAAGCCTTCTATGGTAAATGGCCCCCACTTTCCATGTAATGATCTATAACCACCTCAATTACTGCCATTATCAGCTATAACCACCACACCGTCCACCCTTACGAACCACAGCCTGTTCCATGGTTGTCCCCTCCCCACAATCTATATCTCCACATTGTCCCCCCGCCATGCTAACTTATCTTCTTAATGAGTTCCCTTTTCACACTATGCCCCCATACTGCACACCACGTTGTCTTCTCCAAACTGTACTTCCCCTACATGGTATGGTCACTACAGCCGCCCATACAGTATGATTTCCACAATTGACCTTCAATATACAAAATTATCCAACATAGCCGTCCATGCCGTATGATGTCCATCAAAGCCCCCAAATATACAGCATGAATTCCACCACAGCCCCTTGTACAGTATAATGTCCTCAACATCCCCAATACAGTATGGTCACCACAGGCCCCTTTACAGTATGATGTTTACACAGCCACGTATATAGTATGATCCCCCATGTAAGTCCCCACAGCCAGTTGCATGTATGTCCTCACAGTCAGCCCAATGTATGTCACTATATCCAGATCTATCTATGTGCCCACAGTCAGTCCCATGTATTTCCTAACAGTCAGCCCGACATATGGCCCCACAGCCAGCCCCACGTATGTCCCCACAGCCAGCCCCTCTTATGTCCCCACAGCCAGCCACTCGATTGTCCCAACAGCGAGCCCCTCATATGTACAGCAGTGGCCGTTGGATGCCATGATGGCGTCATTGCATCGCATCATCTCACGTCCTCTGCGTGCACCATCTCCACAGGCCGGAAGTGACCTGTGTTCTGCTGGAGTTCCTGGAGGAGCAGGGGTCTGATTACAGGTCCACTTCTCCTATGCTGGTGGCGCCCACATCGCTTCAATTGTATCAACGTCTTATAGACGTGAATACAATGTGATGAAATCAACTGAGGGAGCAATAATAAGAAAATGTAAGACATACAAGACCACTGATAATCTCCCTCGATCTGGGGCTCCACGCAAGATCTCACCCCATGGGGTCAAAATGATCTCAAGAACGGTAAGCAAAAATCCCAGAACCACACATGGGGACCTAGTGAATGACCTGTATAGAGCTGGGACCACCGTAACAAAGGCTACCACCAGCAACACACTACGCCGCCAGTGACTCAGATATTGCAGTGCCAGACATGTCCCCATGCTTAAGCCAGTACATGTCCGGGCCCATCTGAAGTTTGATAGAGAGTTTTGGATTATCCAGAAGACTGTTGGGAGAATATCAGATGGTCTGATGAAACCAAAGTAGAAATGTTTGATAGAAACAAAACTTGTTGTGTTTGTAGGAGACAGAAAGCTGAGTTGCATTCAAAGAACACCATACCTACTGTGAAGCATGGTGGTGGCAACATCATGCTTTGGGGCTGTTTCTCTGCAAAGGGACCAGGATGACTGATCCGTGTACATGAAAGAATGAATGGGGCCACGTATTGTTAGATTTTGAGTGCAAACTTCCTTCCATCAGCAAGGGCATTGAAGATGAAACATGGATAGGTCATTCAGCATGATAATGATCCCAAGCACACCGCCAGGGCAATGAAGGAGTGGCTTCGTAAGAAACTTATGAACGTCCTGGAGTGGCCTAGCCAGTCTCCAGATCTCAACCCCATAGAAAACCTTTAGAGGGATTTGAAAGTCTGTGTTGCCCAGCGACAGGCCCAAAACATCACTGCTCTAGAGGAGATCTTCATGGAGGAATGGGCCAACATACCACCAACAGTGTGTGCCAACCTTGTGAAGACTTACAGAAAATGTTTGAGCTCTGTCATTGAAAACAAAGGATATATAACGAAATATTTAGAGGAACTTTTGTTAATAACCAAATACTTATTTTCCACCATAATTTGCTAAATAAATCTTACCAAATCAAACAAGGTGATTTTCTGGATTTGTTTTCTCATTTTGACTCTCATAGTTGTGGTCTACCTATGATGTCAATTACAGGCCTCTCTCATCTTTTTATGTGGGAAAAGTGGGAAAACTTGCACAATTGGTGGCTAAATACTATTTTCCCCCACTGTATTTATCACTTATCCTGTACACTTGGTGCTACTTTAAAACCACAGATTTTCTGCAGACAAAAACAGCAGTAAAAACTGCAGCGTAAACACGAAACATCAATGAAAAGGAATGGCACATATATGTGTTGCAATGCTCTTATGGTGTACACAAAATGAATGGGGCTGTAAGGGTACAATAGATTTCAGAAAGGCTGTAAGGGTACAATAGATTTCAGAAAGGCAGATTTTAAGGGATTCAGAAAGAGAATTGGAGGGATCCAATGGCTGGATATCCTTAAAGACAAAAATGTCCAGGAAGGATGGGAAATCTTGAAAAATGAAATTCTCAAAGCACAATTGTTAACAATTCCGAAAAGAGGGAAGAATAGGAAGCATTTAAGGAAGCCAGGATGGATGAACACAGAACTTAAGCACATGCTAAAAAGGAAGAAAAAAATGTTTATAAAATGGAAAGAGGGAGGCATATCTAAAGAAGAATATAATGCTGTCTGCAGAACCTGCAGGGCACAAATCAGATTATCTAAAGCTGACAATGAATTGAGGCTTGCAAGAGATGTCAAAAGCAATAATAAAGGATTTTGGGGATATGTCAAAAGTAAAAGAAAAGTCAAAGATGCTATAGGATTTTTACAGGTTGAAAATGATGAAATGGTAAGACAGGATGTTGAGAAGGCCGAACTTTTAAATTCCTATTTTGCATCTGTTTTCTCTCAGAAAGGAAATGTGACATCAACTGTTCTTCACTGTCCTATTAAGGGAATAGAAGAATCCAGGATATCTATAAACAGAAAGATAGTGAGGAAACACTTAGCTAACCTAAATGAATTCAAGTCTCCAGGTCCAGATGAATTACCCCCCAGAGTACTGAAGGAGATAGCAGAAGAAATTTTTGAACCCCTCTCCATAATCTTTGAAAATTCTTGGAGAACAGGAGAAGTCCCAGAAGACTGGAGAAGAGCAAATGTTGTTCCTATCTTCAAAAAGGGGAAGAAGGTGGACCCAGGCAACTATAGGCCGGTGAGTCTGACTTCTATACCAGGAAAGATCTTTGAACAAATTATTAAAGAACATGTATGTCAGTACCTGGATAAGAATGAAGTGATTAAACAGAGTCAGCATAGGTTTGTAACTAGTAAGTCATGTCAGACTAACTTAATTTCCTTCTATGACGGAATCACTGATTGGGTGGATCAAGGAAATGCTGTAGATATAGTATATCTTGACTTCAGCAAAGCATTTGACAAAGTATCTCATACAATCCTTATTGAAAAAATTACTAAGTATGGAATGGACAAGGCAACTGTTAGGTGGATTCATAACTGGCTTAGTGATCGGACCCAAAGAGTGGTTGTAAATGGCTGCACATCCAGTTGGAAGAATGTCTCAAGTGGGGTACCACAGGGCTCTGTCCTGGGCCCTGTATTGTTCAACATCTTTATCAACGATTTAGATGAAGGAATTGAGGGTAAGCTGATTAAATTTGCTGATGACATAAAGCTAGGAGGGATAGCTAATACTAGAGAAGAGAGAGAGAGGATTCAAAAAGATATAAATAAACTGGAGAAGTGGGCAGCAACTAACAGAATGGTTTTTAACAGGGAAAAATGCAAAGTACTACATCTGGGCAATAAAAATGAAGAAAGCATATACAGAATGGGAGGAATAGGCCTAAGCAACAGCACATGTGAAAAAGACTTGGGTATACTAATAGATCACAGACTGAATATGAGTCAACAGTGTGATGCAGCAGCAAAAAAAGCAAATGCAATTCTAGGATGTATTAACAGAAGCATACAGTCTAGATCACGTGAAGTCATTATTTCCCTCTACTCCTCTTTGGTCAGACCTCATCTGGAATATTGTGTCCAGTTTTGGGCACCACATTTTAAAAAAGACGTCAACAAACTGGAGCAAGTTCAGAAAAGAGAGACCAGAATGGTGACTGGTCTGCAAACCCTGTCTTATGAGGAAAGGATGCAGGATTTGGGATTGTTTAGTTTGCAAAAGAGAAGACTGAGAGGAGACTTAATAGCTGTCTACAAATATCTAAAGGGCTGTCACATTGTAGAAGGATCAACTTTATTCTCATTTGCACAAGGAAAGACTAGAAGCAATGGAATGAAACTGAATGGGAGGAGACACAGATTAGACATTAGAAAAAACTTTTTGACAGTTAGAGTGATCAATGAGTGGAACAAGCTGCCACGAGAAGTGGTGAGTCAGCATGGGTTTGTAACTAGTAAGTCATGTCAGACTAACTTAATTTCCTTCTATGACGGAATCACTGATTGGGTGGATCAAGGAAATGCTGTAGATATAGTATATCTTGACTTCAGCAAAGCATTTGACAAAGTATCTCATACAATCCTTATTGAAAAAATGACTAAGTATGGAATGGACAAGGCAACTGTTAGGTGGATTCATAACTGGCTTAGTGATCGGACCCAAAGAGTGGTCGTAAATGGCTGCACATCCAGTTGGAAGAATGTCTCAAGTGGGGTACCACAGGGCTCTGTCCTGGGCCCTGTATTGTTCAACATCTTTATCAACGATTTAGATGAAGGAATTGAGGGTAAGCTGATTAAATTTGCTGATGACACAAAGCTAGGAGGGATAGCTAATACTAGAGAAGAGAGAGAGAGGATTCAAAAAGATATAAATAAACTGGAGAAGTGGGCAGCAACTAACAGAATGGTTTTTAACAGGGAAAAATGCAAAGTACTACATCTGGGCAATAAAAATGAAGAAAGCATATACAGAATGGGAGGAATAGGCCTAAGCAACAGCACATGTGAAAAAGACTTGGGTATACTAATAGATCACAGGCTGAATATGAGTCAACAGTGTGATGCAGCAGCAAAAAAAGCAAATGCAATTCTAGGATGTATTAACAGAAGCATACAGTATAGATCACGTGAAGTCATTATTTCCCTCTACTCCTCTTTGGTCAGACCTCATCTGGAATATTGTGTCCAGTTTTGGGCACCACATTTTAAAAAAGACATCAACAAACTGGAGCAAGTTCAGAAAAGAGCGACCAGAATGGTGACCGGTCTGCAAACCCTGTCTTATGAGGAAAGGTTGCAGGATTTGGGATTGTTTAGTTTGCAAAAGAGAAGACTGAGAGGAGACTTAATAGCTGTCTACAAATATCTAAAGGGCTGTCACATTGTAGAAGGATCAACTTTATTCTCATTTGCACAAGGAAAGACTAGAAGCAATGGGATGAATCTGAATGGGAGGAGACACAGATTAGACATTAGAAAAAACTTTTTGACAGTTAGAGTGATCAATGAGTGGAACAAGCTGCCACGAGAAGTGGTGAGTTCTCCTTCAATGGATGTCTTCAAACAGAGGCTGGACAGACATCTGACTGGGATGATTTAGCGAATCCTGCTTTGAGCAGGGGGTTGGACCAGATGGCCCAGGAGGTCCCTTCCAACTCTACGATTCTATGATTCTAGGCACATGCCCCAGAGGGAAATACAGTGCACCACATATATTTTGCCATATAGAGTGGATACGAGTCTGCCTTCCCCTAAGGAACATAGCGCAGGAATAGAATAGAAATTTTGCTTTTGGCTAATTAAAAATTGTCCCATTGTGGGTTGACACCCCCCCTCAATGACACAAAATCTACCAATATGAAGTTACATCCGGTTCCTGATATTTCAGCTCTCCATCATGGAGATCGGACGGAGACATGATCTGGACAAAGCAAGCAAAGTAATCAGTGCACAAGACCCCAATTTACTTTTGTTAACTTGTCTATGTAGTAAGCTTGGTTCTGTTCCCTTATCTGTGTAGTAAATTGTTTCTGTATCTATGTAGTTAGTGTTGAATCTTTGGTGAAGATATTCCTATATATAGCCTATATTCCTATATATAGAGGGAGAGACTGCAACATCTCCAAAAGTTATTTTTGTTTTTTTAATTCAGTTTGAGATCATAAAAAATACATAAATAAAACACCTAATTACAGGATCCATTCATTTGAATGGGAACAGAAGAGTCCTAGGATTTCTTCCATTTGCCTCCTTTCCAGCTGCATTCTCTGTTTCAAACGAAGTCTGTACTTTTTTTTTTCAGCCCAAAAAATGGTTAGCAAACCAAAGTTTAAAAAAAAAATAAAATCTATGGGAAACGGATTGTTATCCATTAACCGATCCATTCTTTTAGCACACCTCATGACCCTGACTTATGGATATGGGACGGACCCCCACTCCATCTTAAAACCACCATAACTACAGTAAACCTAGGCACTAGAATAAATACACAACACATTATTTTGGTTGTCAAAATGGCCACAGCTTTATTTAAATCACAGGATTAAAACAATCACAGTAGGAGTCAGGTGAAGTGCTAGTACATTGGGATTCACAAGTACTGTGATATCCCCAGCTGTCTGACATACAGAACCAGGACAGACAGCCATAAAGGGGCGGCACGCACTGGCTTGCCATTCAAGCAGAGCCAGTAAACTTTCAGGGCACCAATGACCCTATTATCTTCACTCCTGTGCTTAACCACTGTGCCCGCCCCTGATTGACGTTACCATTACAACGTCCTTGAGGCTGGCCACCAAAGCCGAGCCTGTTCACCACCATGAGGTTTTACATCCTCTATTAGTTAAAATGAGTCCACCTTAACTTGCCTGCAACTTCCACCTGACTCCTAAACCGCCACCAGAGAGGCCATTTGACACCTTAAATGGACTCGACCCCCATCAACCATGCCTAACAAAGCCATCAACCATTTCTACATGCTATGGAAAGTCTGTGCACACAAGTAATAAAATTAAAATTCTAGAGCTCCGACGGATTAATTTTATCAATGCCATGCTACCAAGGTATGATCGATAATACGGTAACTACAGCAAAATAGCAGTTGCTAAACATCCTGCAATGAGGATCCCATAATGTGGAATGTGGAAAGTAAACCATAATTAAGGTCGTAGCCACAATCTGAATACCAGTATGATGACATCTGTCATGCCTCAAAAAACTATTATACCGCACGTATTGTAGCCAGCTCTAATAATTCACCAATTCACAGATTTTAGTTCTGGAAACCACCATTATTTACAGTAGCTATGCAGTAAAATTTCTCAAACCCACTTACTAGCACTACTAAAGTGATGAACATGTCAATAGAAAGATATTATTATAAATAGGGAGTAATTAAAAACAACCGACCATAAAATAACGTTCAGAATATCTGGAAGTAGTAATTAAATAAACCTAAAGCAGAAAAATTCTACAAAGGCATTATTAATAAAACTGCCACGCCATTGTTAATTGTTTTTCATGCGCTTGATAACATTTACTGTTGACCTCTCCAACTGGGTCAAAGGCATTGGGAATAGGCATATTGCCCTTTGTGTTAATGCACTTGATTATTTTACCCTTAGCCACTCCCACTGGCTGAAGGGCACCGGGAGTAGGCATACTGCCCTTTGTGTTAATGCACTTGATTATACCCTTAGCCGCTCCCACCAGCTCAAGGGCATCGGGAATAGGCATATTGCTCTTCATGTTAATGCACTTGATTACTTTACCCTTAGTCACTCCCACTGACTCAAGGGCACACAGATTAGGTACATTGCTCTTCAGTTTCATGCACTAGATAACTGCATTGTCCAGATGACAACCTTGTTCTCCCCTCAGCCGCTGTTCCTGGCTCAGAGGAGCCAATTTTTTCTGTAGGCATGCAAAATATGATTGCCATGACCCCAGGGACTTTACCCTAACAGGGTCCTATAAAATATATATGCTTCAGGAGACCAGGGGGCCATAAGTCACCCCTCCATACCAGGGGGCCATACCCGAGATGGTTACCCCCTCCACACCATGGGGCCATACACGAGATGGTTACCCTCCACACCAGGGGGCCATACCTGAGATGATTACCCCTCAAAACCAGGGTGCCATACCTGAAATGGTTACCCTTCCAAACCCAGGGGGGGTCAGCGGCCAGTTTATTAACAAATAACATAAACATTTACAATAAGTATTAAATACACAATCTTATATGACATGAGGGGAGGGTTCTTGGAGCCCCAAAAATTCTGGCAAAATATTTTGCAAAAACACAAGAACTTAAAAATCCACGTTACCCTCAGCCGTAAACCACCAGCTCGAGGGCACCAAACATCCTGTTCCGGGAAGTCCAACCACCAAAAGCTCCCGGGTAACACCCTGTCCAGAGCCGTAACCAAAAGCCAGATCCAGATTTTAACTTCCAATTCCTTTTCGTTGATTCAGCGTCAACTCCAATAACCCCAGCCCAGAGGTCCATACTTAATATGGTTACCCCTACTGACCAATTTATAAATAACTTCCAAGGACCAACTAAAAGAAAAACAGATAACTGTTTTGTTTTGTTTTTTTTTATTTTAAATTCATGTTCTTATTAAAATAAACATAAAATAAACATCAAAGCATAAATAATATTAACACGCTTGGGGGAGTCCTTGAAGCTCCCAAATCTGGTGATTACCAAACATAAAATGTACCAACAATTACTCCCAGACGTTACCCCACTAGATCGGGAGCACCATAGCCACAAGGGTTGCAATGTTCACTTGAATTTCCTGGGGATCCGACAAACTCTTGCCGAAACTCCCCTCCACCTTTCACCAGGTCCAGAACCATATTGAATTCCAAAAGGAGGAAACCATATCCCAATGGATCCCCCAGACCATATTTAACCAACTTCAAGGACCCCTCCAACCGCACAAAATGTGGGATAAATGAGGGTGAAAACCATGCCGGTTTACAACCAAGGTATGCAACAGGTTAATAATGGAAAATATCCCATCGTAAGGTCCAGAAATAGACAGAGATGGGCAATGCTGTGTTATATGCTGTAACAATAAATGAGAAGCCGCCTGCTCCTCTACAGCAGTTACAGACTCTAATCACCAGTTGCACATAAATGGTAAGAAACATGTAGGTCTAATATAAGCTGCCTGCAGCCATAGGTGTGTGAGCAGAAAACTGCAAGTTCTGTATCCGTCACTCTACTACATACAATTACAATAGACGAGAGACAGGGCTGAAAACTGGGCCCATGATGTGTCCTCCAGAGCAATGTGCAGCCTCACACTAGGAGTGCCCACTCACTGCCCGCCATGTGCTGAGTTATTACTGCCCACTCACTGCCCGCCATGTGCTGAGTTATTAGTGCCCACTCACTGCCCGCCATGTGCCGAGTTATTACTGCCCACTCACTGCCCGCCATGTGCTGAGTTATTACTGCCCACTCACTGCCCGCCATGTGCTGAGTTATTACTGCCCACTCAAATGTGCCGAGTTACTCCACGATTATTTATTTTACACATGATAAAACATAATCAATTCAGTCCTCTTCTATCCGCCATCTTAGGTAATATAAAATAAGCTCTAGGTGGGTATACTCTGATCATGCAATATACGAGGGGGAGGACTAAAAGCAGCAATAGCTACAGAAATCAAGCACTAAGCTGGAAGTCATGTCCAGATTAGAGTTGAGTGAAACGGGTCGAAAAATTTCAAAAGTCGCCGACTTTTGGCAAAGTCGGGTTTCATGAAACGAAACCCGACCCTAGGATGAGGTCGGCCACGAGGTCGGCGACTTACGCGCCAAAGTCGCGTTTCAAAAGTTTGTTTTGCGCTCTTTTTCAGCCAATCAGGATCCACGGACACTGTGGGCAACGTGATGACATAGGCAGGGGTCACCACCATCTTTCAGAAGGGCATGCAAGTGATTGGCTTGCTTTGGTGGGCGTCACAGGGGGTATAAAAGGGCGTGCACGCCGACCGCCATCTTACTTCTGCCGATCTCAGTATAGGGAGAGGTTGCTGCTGATTCTGTAGGGAGAGCGTTAGGCAGGGAAGAAGACAAAAAAACTGCTTCTGCTGCTAGCGATTTGGCCTGCACAACACACCAGTCACTGTGTGTGCAGTGCAAGGGGAGGCTATATAGTGGTGTATCAGTGGTGTTGGTTGTTGGGCTGCCTTCTAAGGCTTCCTGACATTCCTGCATTGCTGTTTACCCACTGCTCCGCAAACTGCTTTTTTAAAAGCAATCCCAATTTTTTTTTTTGTCCTGCTGAGAAGAAAAAAAAACTGCTTCTGCTGCTAGCAATTTGGCCTGCACAACACACCAGTCACTGTGTGTGCAGTGCAAGGGGAGGCTATATTGTGGTGTATCAGTGGTGTTGGTTGTTGGGCTGCCTTTTAAGGCTTCCTGACAGGCTGGCATTGCTGTTTACCCACTGCTCTGCAAACTGCTTTTTTAAAAGCAATCCAATCTCCCTTATCCTCTAGTCACTTTTGTCACAGCTGTGCCATCGAGCCTGTGACATAGCGCTCAGATATCAGTGGGCCTCACACAATCCAAAAGTGTCCAGTGTCCAAAAGTGTGTGCAGAGATTCAAAATCTCCCTTATCCTCTAGTCACTTTGGTCACAGCTGTGCCATCGAGCCTGTCACATAGCGCTCAGATATTCATTGGGCCTCACACAATCCAAAAGTGTCCAGTGTCCAAAAGTGTGTGCAGAGATTCAAAATCTCCCTTATCCTCTAGTCACTTTGGTCACAGCTGTGCCATCGAGCCTGTCACATAGCGCTCAGATATTCATTGGGCCTCACACAATCCAAAAGTGTCCTGTGTCCAAAAGTGTGTGCAGAGATTCAAAATCTCCCTTATCCTCTAGTCACTTTGGTCACAGCTGTGCCATCGAGCCTGTCACATATCGCTCAGATATTCATTGGGCCTCACACAATCCAAAAGTGTCCAGTGTCCAAAAGTGTGTGCAGAGATTCAAAATCTCCCTTATCCTCTAGTCACTTTGGTCACAGCTGTGCCATCGAGCTTGTCACATAGCGCTCAGATATTCATTGGGCCTCACACAATCCAAAAGTGTCCAGTGTCCAAAAGTGTGTGCAGAGATTCAAAATCTCCCTTATCCTCTAGTCACTTTGGTCACAGCTGTGCCATCGAGCCTGTCACATAGCGCTCAGATATTCATTGGGCCTCACACAATCCAAAAGTGTCCAGTGTCCAAAAGTGTGTGCAGAGATTCAAAATCTCCCTTATCCTCTAGTCACTTTGGTCACAGCTGTGCCATCGAGCCTGTCACATAGCGCTCAGATATTCATTGGGCCTCACACAATCCAAAAGTGTCCAGTGTCCAAAAGTGTGTGCAGAGATTCAAAATCTCCCTTATCCTCTAGTCACTTTGGTCACAGCTGTGCCATCGAGCCTGTCACATAGCGCTCAGATATTCATTGGGCCTCACACAATCCAAAAGTGTCCAGTGTCCAAAAGTGTGTGCAGAGATTCAAAATCTCCCTTATCCTCTAGTCACTTTGGTCACAGCTGTGCCATCGAGCCTGTCACATAGCGCTCAGATATTCATTGGGCCTCACACAATCCAAAAGTGTCCAGTGTCCAAAAGTGTGTGCAGAGATTCAAAATCTCCCTTATCCTCTAGTCACTTTGGTCACAGCTGTGCCATCGAGCCTGTCACATAGCGCTCAGATATTCATTGGGCCTCACACAATCCAAAAGTGTCCAGTGTCCAAAAGTGTGTGCAGAGATTCAAAATCTCCCTTATCCTCTAGTCACTTTGGTCACAGCTGTGCCATCGAGCCTGTCACATAGCGCTCAGATATTCATTGGGCCTCACACAATCCAAAAGTGTCCAGTGTCCAAAAGTGTGTGCAGAGATTCAAAATCTCCCTTATCCTCTAGTCACTTTGGTCACAGCTGTGCCATCGAGCCTGTCACATAGCGCTCAGATATTCATTGGGCCTCACACAATCCAAAAGTGTCCAGTGTCCAAAAGTGTGTGCAGAGATTCAAAATCTCCCTTATCCTCTAGTCACTTTGGTCACAGCTGTGCCATCGAGCCTGTCACATAGCGCTCAGATATTCATTGGGCCTCACACAATCCAAAAGTGTCCAGTATCTAAAAGTGTGTGCAGAGATTCAAAATCTCCCTTATCCTCTAGTCACTTTGGTCACAGCTGTGCCATCGAGCCTGTCACATAGCGCTCAGATATCAGTGGGCCTCACACAATCCAAAAGTGTCCAGTGTCCACAAGTGTCTGCAGAAATTCAAAATCTCCCCTGTCCTATAGACACCTTGTACCTTGTTTTACATTACTATATAGTTTGTTGGATTTTGTCTACATTTCTACCAAAAATGAGGAAGGCTGGTGGAAGAGGCCGTGGAATTGGGCGGGGGTTGGCAGCAGGTAATGATGGTGTTGGTGGTGGATCTGATGGTAGTGGCAAGAGCAAAATAGGACCGAATGCAGGAGGTGTTGAGCCTGCGTCATCGTCTAGCTACATAAGGCCTCGAACGCTTAGTTTTCTAGGAGTTGGCAAACCGCTTTTAAAGCCAGAGCATCAGGAAAAAGTTTTGTCTTACATTGCTGACTCAGTCTCCAGCTCTATCGCCTCCTCTTCTTCAGTTGTAAAAAGTAAAAGCACTGAGTCGTCATTGGAGGCTCATGTTCATGAACCACACCTTTCCTTGTGTCCTTCACCCCAACCAAGATTGAAGGATGACGCAGGCCATACTACTGATTACTCCATGGAGCTGTTTTCACATACCATGCCTGGATTATCAAGTGAAATGGTGAATTACCCAGGCCAAGATGAATCTGACATGGAGTGCACTGATGCACAGCCGCTGATGGATGATTCTGCTGGTACATTCACTCAGAGCACTACATTGTCCTCGCAGTGTACAGAGCCAGATTCTGACCCTGATGAGACTCAGATGCCCCTTCCCGCACACTATACCACCATACACGGTGACACAGAGGAAGGTGCACATGACATAGAAGAGGAGGTGATGGATGACCCAGTTGTTGACCCAGATTGGCATCCATTGGGGGAAGAGGGTGCTGCTTCCAATAGCTCAGATGAGGAGCATCCACAGCAGACATCGACATCGCAACAGCTGTTATCTGGCAGGCCCGGAGCACTCCAAAGACAGGTTCCAAACATCAAAAGAGTTGCTGGACAGCTTGTCCAGAGGGTCAAAAGATCACAGCGTGCTAGGCCGCAAAATGTCTGCCAAAGTAGGAAGAGTGCAGTGTGGCACTTTTTTGAACAAAATCCTCATGATCAGGCCAAAGTTATCTGTAAGAAGTGCGCAAAGACCTTTAGCCGAGGGAAAAATCTGAAAAATTTGAATACCAGTTGCATGCTTAGACATTTAACCAGCAATGCACTTGCAAGCGTGGACACAACACCAAACCTCAAGTGCCACATGTGCAACTGATCACAACGAAGGTAGTCAGCAACGCTACATTGTTTCCCCCACTGTAAGCCCACCGGTTAGCACAGCAGCAAATGTTGAGGTGTCGTTGCAAGGCCACAGCAGTCAGGGAATCCCACTGTTATATCAATGAAAGACTGATTCTAGGCCATCAGAAAGAACACCAACTCCATCACCATCATCAACCCTCTCTCAGTCCGCCCTGTCCACCGCTACTTCCACCATATGCAGCTCTCAAGTCCAGCTCACCCTCCCAGACACTATGAGTAGGTCAAGAAAGTACTCAGTCTCTCATCCGCGTACACTGGGTTTGAACGCCCACATTGCCAAACTAATCTCGTTTGAGATGATGCCCTTTCGGTTGGTGGAAAGCACAGCTTTCCGCGAACTCATGGCCTATGCAGTACCACGCTATGACCTACCCAGTCGCCACTTCTTCTCTCGCAAAGCCATCCCAGCCCTCCACCATCATGTGAAAGACCGCATTGTCCATGCACTCAAGCAGTCAGTGAGCGGAAAGGTGCACCTCACAACTGATGCATGGTCCAGTCGGCATGGCCAGGGCGGTTACATGTCCATCACTGCGCACTGGGTTAATGTGGTGGATGCAGGGTCCACAGGGGACAGCGGTGGTGGGACAGTGCTGCCTAGCCCACGGTATAGGAAACAGTTGGCTGTAGGAGTTCGACCCTCCTCCTCCAGAAGAGAAAGCTCGTCCACAGAGCGCAGTCGTACGAGCACTCCATCTGCAGCTGCCACTGTTGCACACGATGTGTCCCCCTATCGAGCAGCTAGTGGAAAGCGTCAGCAGGCTGTGTTGCAGATGATGTGTTTGGGCAACAGACACACCGCCGAGGTGCTGGCCGAGTACTTGAAGCGACAAACTGAGTCATGGCTGGGCAGTGTACATCTTGAGGCAGGCAAGGTAGTTAGTGATAACGGCCGTAATTTTGTGGCAGCCATAGCCCTTTCAAAACTCAGCCATATACCTTGCTTGGCTCACACCTTGAACCTGGTGGTGCAGTGCTTCCTCAAAAATTATCCAGAGTTAACAGCCCTGCTCCAGAAGGTGCGAAGACTGTGCGCGCACATCCGCCGGTCGCCTGTACACTCCGTTCGTATGCAGAAGCTGCAGCGATTGCTCCACCTTCCCAACCACCGCCTCATTATCGACATTGCAACAAGGTGGAACTCCACCCTGCACATGGTGGAGCGGCTGTGCGAGCAGAGGCAGGCCATAATGCATTTGTGGGAGGATACACGGCCAGGCACTTTGAGAGCAGACATGGAGTTGACAGGTGTGCAGTGGTCGAAGCTGAAAGACCTCTGTAAAGTCCTTCAGTGTTTTGAGGAATGCACACGGCTGGTAAGCGCAGACGACGCCATCCTAAGCATGAGCATCCCACTTATGCGTCTGCTCATGCAAACTTTGACGCACCTTAAGGAGCAGGCGTCTGCAGCCAATGTTGATGAGGAGGAAGAGGAGGAGGGAATCCTTGATGACATTCAGCCATTGTCTGCTCAGGGACCTCTCCTGGACGAGGTGGAGGAGGAGGAGGATGATGGGGATGATTACTTAGGGGAGGAGGATGCATCTCGTGGGGCAAGTGAAAATGTTGGCGTGGCAAGGTCTGGTACAGGGTTTGTGCGTGACTGGAGGGATGTGGATTTGCCAGAAAGTGCTCCTCCAACCAGCACTCGCAGTGCATCATTGACACCGGGAACATTGGCCCACATGTCAGATTATGCCTTGCAGATCCTAAAAAGGGACCCACGCATTGCCAAAATGATGAACGATGACGACTACTGGTTAGCCAGCATCCTGGATCCACGCTATAAAGGCAAATTACAAAACATCATGCCACAGGAGAACCTTGACCTAATATTGGCTAATAAACAAGCAACTCTGGTAAATCGGTTGCTTGAGGCATTCCCAGCACACAGCAGCGGTGATGGTTCTCACACGAGCCGTACGGGCCGGGGGCAGCTTGGCAGAGGTGTTCGTGGTGCACACAGCAGAAGTGGCGTTGGAGACAGGGGTTTCATGACAATGTTGTGGACTGATTTTTCAAGTACCGCTCACACAACTGGTAATACTGCATCGATGGAAAGTGACAGGAGACAGCAGTTGTCAACTATGGTTACAAACTACTTTTCCTCCCATATCGATGTTCTCCCACACAGGTCATTCCCCTTTGACTATTGGGCCGCTAAACTGGACACCTGGCCTGAATTGGCACAATATGCCTTACAGGAGCTCGCTTGCCCAGCTGCAAGTGTGCTATCGGAAAGAGTCTTCAGTGCAGCTGGATCAATCCTGACAGAAAAAAGGACCCGTCTGTCAACCCAAAATGTGGATGATCTAACCTTCATTAAAATGAACCACGCATGGGTTTCCAAGGATTTTGTCCCACCTTCCTCTGATGACACATAGGGTGACAGAAAAATGGCTTGCTTTGGTCCACCTCTTCCTGGGACTTGACCTATTTCACCTTTTGCATCAGCTGAATGTCCAACATCAACATATGCCACTTTCTAAAACTCCCTAACTGTGCTGCCTCCCCCCCCATCGCCGGGGTCACCACCTAGCGCACGACACCGTGCGAGTGCCGTTGCCCTGGACAGGTGGGTAGGCCGACTCTTGGGCGCGGGCACTGGCACAGGGTCCCTCATAGTGCAATCAAGTGTCTCTGACGGTGGTGGTGCACACCCGCCGTCAGACACACCGCCGTACTATTGAGGGGCCCAGTGCCAGTACCGATGCCCACGAGTGGGCCCCCCTTGCTTGGGCAGGGCCCCAGCATTTGCAATCTTTACCTCTCCCTGCTGCTCCGCTGTGTAGTCTGGGCCGTCAAATCCATACTGTGCCTGACACCGTCTGAGCCTGCCTCCTGATGTATAGACATATATTTTGAATGTGTACGCTATCCATACATGTTATCCGGGGAAACGGTACCCTTTCTAACCTTTGTGCAATCACGTGCAATCCATACTGGGCCTAACACCGTCTGAGCCTGCCTCCTGAGACATATATTTTGAATGTGTACGCTATCCATACATGTTATCCGGGGAAACGGTACCCTTTCTAACCTTTGTGCAATCACGTGCAATCCATACTGGGCCTAACACCGTCTGAGCCTGCCTCCTGAGACATATATTTTGAATGTGTACGCTATCCATACATGTTATCCGGGGATACGGTACCCTTTCTAACCTTTGTGCAATCACGTGCAATCCATACTGGGCCTAACACCGTCTGAGCCTGCCTCCTGAGACATATATTTTGAATGTGTACGCTATCCATACATGTTATCCGGGGATACGGTACCCTTTCTAACCTTTGTGCAATCACGTGCAATCCATACTGGGCCTAACACCGTCTGAGCCTGCCTCCTGAGGCATATATTTTGAATGTGTACGCTATCCATACATGTTATCCGGGGATACGGTACCCTTTCTAACCTATGTGCAATCACGTGCAATCCATACTGGGCCTAACACCGTCTGAGCCTGCCTCCTGAGACATATATTTTGAATGTGTACGCTATCCATACATGTTATCCGGGGATACGGTACCCTTTCTAACCTTTGTGCAATCACGTGCAATCCATACTGGGCCTAACACCGTCTGAGCCTGCCTCCTGATGTATAGACATATATTTTGAATGTGTACGCTATCCATACATGTTATCTGGGGATACGGTACCCTTTCTCACCTTTGTGCAATCACGTGTAATCCATACTGGGCGTGAGAACGGCTGGCGAGCTGTTAAGCAAGCTACAGCACCTGTGGTTTGCACACGTAAGTTTTTCATTTTTTAAGGAATGACGGTTAGGCCTAATTCCGGAACTGCGGTTGATCTGCACTTACTGGGAAATCATTGTTCGCGGGTAATAATTGTAATCAGTGATCCCCATCACTAACGTTGTTCAGCGGGCTATCTGCACCTGTAAGCGACAAACGCTGGCCTTTTCAGTGTAGCGCACATGCAGCCACGGACATGTAAGGGCATGACACACCAGTTATTGGCCAATCTCATGTGCCAGAGCCTCACGTGTCCCTCTAGTAAGCCGGACTCGGACCGCGGGGCATGACGGAGTCTCGTTCGTTAACGGAATTAAGCTTGCAATGTGTGCATCTGTTCTGTAGCTGGCATGGTTGAGGTTTCCCAGGTGGAGTCGAATTTAACCGTAGGCTCCACTCCTGGTGGTGCCCTTCTGGACATTCCTTTAAGGTTCAGCTTTGCAACCATACTGCCCACGTAAAACAAACACTTTGCCTTCATGAACGCTGTTTGGAGGGTCATGACTCGTGGGAATAACGCCGCCCAATCAGTTAACCTGCTAGAGAGATCCTTCGTTGCTCCCAAGCATGACATCACACTCCCTAGGAAGAAGGTAATGCCACTGTGGCGACCGTACTCCTGGGGGCGACACAAGTGCACTGATGCCCAGCCACTGCTCGATGAATCTGCTGGTACATTGACCCAGACCACTACATTCCCCTCGCACGCTACACGACCTGAATCTGACCCTGATGAAACTCAGGTTACCCTTCCCATATACAGTTCCATCTTACACGGTGACAAAGAGGAAGCTGCAGATGAAAGTGCAGGTTCGGCCCACCCGCCATCAGACACACCACCGTACTATCAGGGGCCCTGTGCCAGTGCCGTCGCCAACGAGTGGGCCCCCCCTGCTTGCCCAGGATCACAGCACTTGCAAAGTTGAAATACTGTGCAGTGAGATGGAAGATGGGGACGACGAGGAATCCAGACAAGTACAGGGATTCCCTAGCGAGGAGACTTATTTGATTGTTTTCAATGTTGGGACAGCAATTTTTGGGGAGCACTATACTCTGGAGAATGATAGATGGGGCCCACCATACACTGGAACATTCCAAAGGTGGACATCAGACACTGGAGCAGCATTTACAGGGCCCATTATACACTAGAGCATTAGAAATGGGGCCCATTATGTTTGGAGCATTATTTGGGCCCATAAGACAGTGGAGCTTCATCCATGGGGACCAACATATACTGTAGCATTATGTGGAGCTCATCATATACTGTTTCAAACATTATATGGGACCAATGATTCTGTATGGAGAAATAGATGGGCCTCGTCATGAGATGTAAAAAGTGAGGTATTTTTCATTGTACTATACCGCTATTTCTCTGCCACATCGGAGCATGATGAGTTGTGGTATGTGTTAAAGGGGCGCTCTTTCACCCAGGGCACATGAAAACCTGCAGCCAGTCCTCCCCCCCACAACTTTAGCCAAATAACCCCCATTTTTCAGTGCGTAACTTGTATTATGAAGTTAATTAAGGTTGACAAGCTTAAGTAAGAAGAATTGATGCTTTTGGCATTCAAATGGGCACTGTTGGTGTGTTTCCTGTCCTCCTCTCACTGCCGACTTTTATTCCCCATTGACTTACATTGGGTTTCGTGTTTCGGGACGACCCCGACTTTTCCCTATAATCGGACGATCTTGCTCGACCCGACTTTTGGAAAAGTCGGGTTTCGCGAAACGAAACACGACCCTAAAAAACCAAAAGTCGCTCAACTCTAGTCCAGATTATATGTACAGCCAGGAAAATGACCTGGAGACACAGGATGTCTATACCCAGCATGATCCGTATACAGCAGAGCGAGGAGTGATATCATGTATACAGACCTGTGGTACAGGTGAAGTATACAGCACAGGAATAGAGCCTTTACACAGATACCACATA
Organism: Dendrobates tinctorius; assembly: GCF_039654945.1. Lineage (NCBI taxonomy): Eukaryota > Metazoa > Chordata > Amphibia > Anura > Dendrobatidae > Dendrobates > Dendrobates tinctorius. The sequence continues at coordinate 609,603 of NW_027362138.1, read as the reverse complement.
TATAGTGAGTAACCTGGTTACACGGGATCTGCACACCCAGCCTCACAGTATGTAATAGAGATGAGGTCACATACAGATCATCAGACTCCATAACTGGGAAGGGGGGATAATCCGCACCCAGCAGGGTCAGTATACAGTGCACTGACATGAAGTGCAGCCTCCCATCATCATACATATACCATCCCCCGACTGCTCCTCTCACCAGTGTCTCTAATACATGTGACTGCCCAGCTCCACCATAGTAATGGCAGACACTGCATGTGTCCCTGCCCTGTCCTATCATACATAAACCCAGAACTCATGAAGACTCTGTATAATACAGCAGTAATGTGGGATATCAGAAATGTCTGCAGGGTGGTCACACAAAAGCTGCCTCTGCAATAAGTGAGGGAACATGGCGGCTACAGGAATTTCTGAGGTAATCTTGATCCCAGATATGATGTAGGAGCTGATACTACCTTAGTACACACTACACCATGTCTGAGGTGAAGGCAGAGTAGTATATGAAACATGTCTGCAGGGAGGTCACACGGAAGATCACAGTCTGTGAGGAAAATGTAGCATGCACATGAGGGACATGGCAGCTACATGAATCGCTGAGGTAATATTGGTCCCATACATAAAGAAACCACTGGAGCCATAGGCGGAGGAGGACATGACTTGGGGATGGGTGGCCCTTTACTCCTGCAGCTTTTTTGGTATAGTGGTGTAGATTTTTAAGCAGGAGGGATGTTGCTTTAAGAAGAGAAAAGCCCAGTATGTCTGTGCCTGGGGGGTCACTGTGAGGAGGGTGGGATTATATAGAGCAGGAAATCTGTGTCTCTCCCTCACTTCAGACATCATGTACTAGTGTAGTATCAGCTCCTACATTATGTATGGGACCAATATTACCTCAGCGATTCATGTAGCTGCCATGTCCCTCATGTGTATGCTGCATTTTCCTCACAGACTGTGATCTTCCGTGTGACCTCCCTGCAGACATGTTTCATATACTACTCTGCAATCACCTCAGACATTGTGTAGTGTGTACTAGGGTAGTATCAGCTCCTACATCATATCTGGGGTCAAGATTACCTCAGACATTCATGTAGCCGCCATGTTCCCTCACTTATTGCAGAGGCAGCTTTTGTGTGACCGCCCTGCAGACATTTCTGATCTACCACATTACTGCTGTATTATACAGAGTCTTCATGAGTTCTGGGTTTATGTATGATAGGACAGGGCAGGGACACATGCAGTGTCTGCCATTACTATGGTGGAGCTGGGCAGTCACATGTATTAGAGACACTGGTGAGAGGAGCAGTCGGGGGATGGTATATGTATGATGATGAGAGGCTGCACTTCATGTCAGTGCACTGTATACTGACCCTGCTGGGTGCGGATTATCCCCCCTTCCCAGTTATGGAGTCTGATGATCTGTATGTGACCTCATCTCTGTTACACACTGTGAGGCTGGGTGTGCAGATCCTGTGTAACCAGGTTACTCACTATATGTGGTATCTGTGTAAAGGCTCTATTCCTGTGCTGTATACTTCACCTCTACCACAGGTCTGTATACATGATATCACTCCTCACTCTGCTGTATACGGATCATGCTGTGTATAGACATCCTGTGTCTCCAGGTCATTTTCCTGGCTGTACATATAACCTGGACATGACTTCCAGCTTAGTGCTTGATTTCTGTAGCTATTGCTGCCTTTAGTCCTCCCCCTCATATATTGCATGATCAGAGTATACCCACCAAGAGCTTATTTTATATTACCTAAGATGGCGGATAGCACAGGCCTGAATGGATTATGTTTTATCATGTGTAAAATAAATAATCGTGGAGTAACTCAGCACATTTGAGTGGGTAGTAATAACTCAGCACATGGCGGGCAGTGAGTGAGCAGTAATAACTCAGCACATGGCGGGCAGTGAGTGGGCAGTAATTACTCAGCACATGGCGGGCAGTGAGTGGGCACTAATAACTCAGCACATGGCGGGCAGTGAGTGGGCACTAATAACTCAGCACATGGCGGGCAGTGAGTGGGCAGTAATAACTCAGCACATGGCGGGCAGTGAGTGGGCACTAATAACTCAGCACATGGCGGGCAGTGAGTGGGCAGTAATAACTCAGCACATGGCGGGCAGTGAGTGGGCAGTAATTACTCAGCACATGGCGGGCAGTGAGTGGGCACTAATAACTCAGCACATGGCGGGCAGTGAGTGGGCACTAATAACTCAGCACATGGCGGGCAGTGAGTGGGCAGTAATAACTCAGCACATGGCGGGCAGTGAGTGGGCAGTAATAACTCAGCACATGGCGGGCAGTGAGTGGGCACTAATAACTCAGCACATGGCGGGCAGTGAGTGGGCAGTAATAACTCAGCACATGGCGGGCAGTGAGTGGGCAGTAATAACTCAGCACATGGCGGGCAGTGAGTGGGCACTAATAACTCAGCACATGGCGGGCGGTGAGTGGGCAGTAATAACTCAGCACATGGCGGGCAGTGAGTGGGCAGTAATAACTCAGCACATGGCGGGCAGTGAGTGGGCAGTAATAACTCAGCACATGGCAGGCAGTGAGTGGGCACTCTTAGTGTGAGGCTGCACATTGCTCTGGAGGACACATCATGGGCCCAGTTTTCAGCCCTGTCTCTCGTCTATTGTAGTTGTATGTAGTAGAGTGACTGGGATACAGAACTTGCAGTTTTCTGCTCACACACCTATGGCTGCAGGCAGCTTACAGTATATTAGACCTACATATTTCTTACCATTTATGTGCAGCTGGTGATTAGAGGCTGTAACTGCTGTAAAGGAGCAGGCGGCTTCTCATTTATTGTTACAGCATATAACACAGCATTGCCCATCTCTGCCTATTTCTGGACCTTATGATGGGACATTTTCCATTATTAACCTGTTGTATACCTTGGTTGTAAACCTGCATGGTTTTCACCCTCACTTATCCCACATCTTGTGTGCTTGGAGGGGTCCTTGAAGTTGGTTAAATATGGTCTGGGGGATCCATTGGGATATGGTTTCCTCCTTTTGGAATTTAATATGGTTCTGGATCTGGTGAAAGGTGGAGGGGAGTTTCGGCAAGGGTTTGTCGGATCCCCAGGAAATTCAAGTGAACATTGGAACCCTTGTGGTTATGGTGCTCCCGAGCTGGTGGGGTAACGGCTGGGAGTAATTGTTGGTACATTTCATGTTCACTTTATGTTTGGTAATCACCAGATTTTTGGGAGCTTCAAGGACTCCTACCAGCGTGTTAATATTATTTATGCTTTGATGTTTTATTGTATGTTTGTTTTAATAAAGGTGTGAATAATAATTATTTAAAAAAAAAAAAAAAAGGGATCGGTGTATACCCACCAAGTGCTTATTTTATGTTACTTAAGATGGCGGATAGCACAGGCCTGAGTGGATTACCTGGAGCCTGGTGGTTGGGGGGGTCCTTGAAGTTGGTTAGAAATTGGTCTGGGGGATCCATTGGCATATGGATTCCTCTTTTTGGAAGTTAATATGGTTCTGGACCTGGTGAAAGGTGGAGGGGAGTTTCGGCAAGAGTTTGTCGGATCCCCAGGAAATTCACGTGAACATCGGAACCCTTGTGGTTATGGTGCTCCCGAGCTAGTGGGGTAACGGCTGGGAGTAATTGTTGGTACATTTTATGTTTGGTAATCACCAGATTTGGGAGCTTCAAGGACTCCCCCCAGCGTGTTAATGTTATTTATGCTTTGATGTTTATTTTATGTTTATTTTAATAAGAACATGAATTTAAAATTTAAAAAAAAAAAAAAAAAGTTATTTGTTTTCCTTTTAGTGGGTCCTTGGAAGTTATTTATAAATTGGTCAGTAGGGGTAACCATATTAAGTATGGACCTCTGGGGTGGGGTTCTTGGAGTTGACGCTGAATCAGCGAAAAGGAATTGGAAGTTAAAATTCTGGATCTGGCTTTTGGTTACGGCTCTGGACGGGTAACTCTGGACGGGGTGTTACCCGGGAGCTTTTGGTGGTTGGACTTTCCAGAACGGGATGTTTGGTGCCCTCGAGCTGGTGGTTTACGGCTGAGGGTAACGTGGATTTTTAAGTTCCTGTGTTTTTGCCAAATAGTTAGCCAGAATTTTTGGGGCTCCAAGAACCCTCCCCTCATGTCGTATAAGATTGTGTATTTAATACTATTAAATAATTTAATATTGTGGCAGGGCTAAGGGTCGTGTAATCGATGGGAGATATGTGCCTCATAAATGGCTTGTCTCTATAATGTAAGGCATAAGTAAAGCGTACCAGATATTATTATTGTTGTTGTTTGAAGGACCTGTGGTGAGGTCACAGTCAGGTGACCAGTCAGCTGCTGAGTTCGTGGGTGTGGCTACAGCCTTATAATGTGGCCTGCTCCTGAACCAGGGAGCTGTATGTGGGGAGGACTAAGCCTCCCATGTGTGCTGAGACTCCTGCTCTGAGTCTATAACCACGGACATTTTGTGTTATTTTGCCTGAGCTAAAGGCTACTTTTTGGTGTTACGCTGCCTTGTGCGTCTATGACGTGAATAAACCGCAAGCACTGTTGAAGAACCTGTCTCATATTTGTCTCCCGCTGCACCTAAGCGAGTCACATCCCCACAATTGGTGGTACACGTGCGGGCAGCGGTCCCAGCAGAGACTTGAGACAGTTGCTGCATGTCCTGGGTGAAGTTTGCAGCGGGGCAACAAGCACTGCCTGGAATCATGGAGGACCTGCTGAAACACCTGGTCCAGTCCCAGGCTCTGCAGCAGGAAACCAACAAGCTGTTGTTACAGCAGATCCAGCAAAGCCAGCAGGAGCAGCGGCAGCAGTTCCAGCAGAGCCAGCAGGAACAACGGCAGCAGATGCAGCTTCTGGCAACCGCCATCCAGGAGGGCAGGACGAGCGCCCCAACCCCAGGTCGGGCTGATGCCACCGACGTCGAGAAGGCGGTAAGACGCGCGTTGCGTTACAAAAAATGACCCCTGAGGATGATGTTGAGGCCTTCCTGACGGTGTTTGAAAGGGTGGCTGAGAGGGAAAAACTTCAGCCAGAGCGGTGGGCGGAGGTACTGGCCCCATACCTAACGGGGGAGCCCCAGAAGGCGTACTTTGACCTGACGGTACAAGATGCCAGAGAGTATCCCAAATTAAAAGCGGAAATTCTCGCCCGCTTGGGGGTAACAATGACTACCAGGGCACAGAGAGTTCATCGTTGGGCCTATTACCGGGACAAACCCCCGCGCTCCCAAATGTTTGACCTGTTGCACCTGGTCCAGAAATGGCTGCAGCCAGAGTCGGCTTCCCCTGCACAGATGGTAGAGCGAGTTGTGATGGATCGGTTTGTGCATTCCCTGCCGAGACCTCTACAGACTTGGGTTGCCCAGGGTGATCCCCAAAATGCTGATGAACTGGTTGGGCTGGTCGAGAGATACCAGGGGATGGAAGGTTCCTTGGGGAAGCAGCCCATTCCGTATTGGGGGTCCCAGCAGGGGGCAGAGTCACAAAAAGGGGTGGTGTGTCCAAGGTCAAAAGGGGCGGGGGAGGCGGTGCCCAAGGTCCCCTCGGGTGATATTATTTGCTGGAAGTGTCATGGGCCAAGACATATAGCGGCCCGTTGTCACCAGACCACCGAGAAGATGGACTGCAGCATGGGATGCCGTAGTTCATACTACGCATATCCAGCTTGCAGTGTGAACTCGCTACCTAACAAGGGGCCACAAGCGTGTCCCGTGAAGGTGAACGGTCGAGCAGTAATGACGCTTCTGGACTCCGGGAGCTTGGTGACCCTTGTGAGGGCCAGTTTTTCTCTAAACATACTCCCGGGTAAAAAGATTGGTGTTCGGTGCATACGTGGCGATGCCAAGGACTACCCTATGGCTAGGGTGAAGATTGAAACGGCACATGGTACCGAGTCGCATGAAGTTGGCGTTGTTCGAGACTTGTTGCATCCCATAATTATTGGCCGGGATTTCTGTCTGTTTTGGGATCTGTGGGGGATGGGTTCTGAGTGTGCTAGCAAGAGCAGGGAACCAATCCACCCCACTGAGGTAGCGCCACCACCAGACGCAGACGAGTTTCCTTTAAGTGTCCTTGTGGGGGATGAAGAGGAAGGGTCCCCTGTACCTGACATCCCGGAGTTAGGGGTGCCGGGGAGAATTTTGGGACTGCCCATCATAGGGACCCCACACTAAGGGAAGCCTTTAACAATGTCACCGTCATTAATGGGGTTGCACAAGAGCCGGGAGCAGACACAAGGTTTCCCCATTTTATGTTGAGTGGGGAATTGTTGTACCGGGTCACGAAAATAAGGGAGGAGGTGGCAGAGCAGATAATAGTACCAGGCCCCTATAGACGAAAAGTGTTGGACATGGCCCATTCACACATCTTGGGGGGACACCTGGGGGTGGAAAAAACCCAGGAACGGATTGTACAGAGGTTCTATTGGCCTGGGTGTCACCGGGAAATAGTAAACTATTGCAGGTCCTGCCCGACATGTCACTTAACTGCCCCCACATCTCATTTTCGGAACCCTCTTGTGCCACTGCCCATTACTGAAGTGCCATTTGCGAGAATTGCCATGGACTTGGTCGGTCCCTTAGTTAAATCAGCTCAGGGCCATCAGTATATATTAGTCATCCTGGACTATGCCACACGCTATCCTGAGGCCATTCCCCTGAGAAACTCCTCCGCGAAGAGTATAGCCCGTGAGCTGGTCCATGTGTTTTCCCGGACGGGTTTGCCGAAGGAGATCCTGACCGACCAGGGGACACCTTTTATGAGCAAGGTGATGAGAGAATTGTGCAGAGTCTTGCAAATATCCCAGTTGAGGACTTCAGTGTACCATCCGCAGTCAGATGGCCTTGTTGAGAGGTTTAACAAGACCCTGAAGAGCATGCTGAGAAAAGTCATAGAGGAAGATGGTAGAGACTGGGATTGTCTCTTACCATATTTACTATTTTCTATCCGTGAAGTTCCCCAGGCCTCCACGGGGTTCTCCCCCTTCGAGCTTCTGTACGGCCGGCATCCGCGAGGTCTCCTAGATATAGCTAAGGAAACCTGGGAAGCCGAAGTCACGCCCCACAGAAGCATCATTGAGCATGTGGCACTGATGCAGCAGAGGGTTGCGAAGGTGATGCCCATTGTTAAAGAACATCTCCGCCAGGCACAAGAGGCTCAGGCCAGGGTCTACAACCGGTCAGCCAGAGTGAGGCAGTTCAATCCGGGAGACTGAGTTCTCGTGCTAATCCCGACGGTGGAAAGTAAGTTCTTGGCCAAGTGGCAAGGGCCATATGAGGTGGTGGAGAAGCTGGTAGATGTAAACTACAAGATCCACCAACCCGGAAGACGGAAGCCATACCAGGTTTACCATGTTAACCTTATCAAGCCATGGCAAGATAGAGAGCCAGCGGTAACTCCGTGCTTGCTGGGCAACCTAGAAGGGGAGGTTGGAGCCGTTACCATAGCGGAGACTCTATCGAAGGCCCAGAAACAGCAGTGTCGGGAGTTACTCCAGAAAAACAGCGACCTGTTTTCAGAGTTGCCGGGGTGCACAAAGGTGGTGGAGCACGAAATTCTGACCGAGCCACATGTGCGGGTGAACGTGAAACCCTATCGTATTCCTGAGGCCCGGCGAGAGGTAATCTCCAAGGAAGTGCAGCGTATGTTGAAGCTCGGGGTCATTGAGGAATCCAAGAGCGGCTGGTCGAGCCTGATTGTCCTGGTCCCAAAACCTGATGGTGAATGGAGGTTCTGCAACGATTACCGAAAGCTGAATGAGGTCTCCAAGTTCGACGCTTATCCCATGCCACGCGTTGATGAGCTCATCGAGAGACTTGGACCGGCCAGGTACATAACCACTTTGGATCTGACAAAGGGATATTGGCAGATTCCCATGGCACAGGAAGCCAAGGAGAAGACGGCATTCTCCACACCAGACGGGTGCTTCCAGTATGTCCGGATGCCGTTTGGCCTACAGGGAGCTCCGGCAACCTTACAGAGGGCGATGGATAGAATCCTTGCGCCTCTTAAGCTATATGCTGCCGCATATCTGGATGATATCGTCATCTTTACCCCAGACTGGGAGACTCACCTGGAAAAGGTCCAAGCAGTGTTTGACGCTCTAAGAGAGGCGGGGTTTACAATAAACCCGAAGAAGTGTGCCTTGGGGAGAGAAGAAGCCAAGTACCTTGGATATGTAGTGGGGCGTGGCGAGATCAAACCCCAAATCAATAAAGTGGAGGCAATTCAAACATGGCCGAGACCTCTGTCAAAGAAGCAAGGTAAAGCCTTCCTGGGGATTGTGGGATATTACAGGAGGTTCATCCCAAACTTCGCCACAATGGCTGCCCCTCTAACTGATCTGCTTAAGGGGACAAAGTCAGTAATGGTCAGCTGGTCCGAAGAAGCAGTCAGCCTTCCAAGAAATGAAGGGAGCTCTTTGCAAGCAACCCGTTTTGGTGCCCCCAGACTTTAAACGTGAATTTGTCCTCCAGACAGATGCCTCAGATGTCGGGGTAGGAGCAGTCCTCTCCCAAGAGATACGTGGGGAGGAGCATCCTGTTCTCTACTTGAGTAGGAAGTTGACTTCTTGTGAGAGAAATTACTCAGTTGTAGAGAAGGAGTGTTTGGCCATAAAATGGGCAGTGGACACATTACGGTACTACCTGGTGGGACGGAAGTTTAGGTTAATATCCGACCATGCCCCACTCAGGTGGATGAGGGAAACAAAGGGCAAGAATGCTAGGGTCACCCGCTGGTTCTTAGCCCTACAAGACTTCAGCTTCCATGTAGAGCATAGGGCCGGGAAGCTACATGGGAATGCCGATGCCCTCTCCAGAATCCCTTGCCTGGTAGGTGAAAGTGCCAAGCCCCACGGCTTTAGGCAGAGGGGGGAGGTATGTGGCAGGGCTAAGGGTCGTGTAATCGATGGGAGATATGTGCCTCATAAATGGCTTGTCTCTATAATGTAAGGCATAAGTAAAGCATACCAGATATTATTATTGTTGTTGTTTGAAGGACCTGTGGTGAGGTCACAGTCAGGTGACCAGTCAGCTGCTGAGTTCGTGGGTGTGGCTACAGCCTTATAATGTGGCCTGCTCCTGAACCAGGGAGCTGTATGTGGGGAGGACTAAGCCTCCCATGTGTGCTGAGACTCCTGCTCTGAGTCTACAACCATGGACATTTTGTGTTATTTTGCCTGAGCTAAAGGCTACTTTTTGGTGTTACGCTGCCTTGTGCGTTTATGACGTGAATAAACCGCAAGCACTGTTGAAGAACCTGTCTCATATTTGTCTCGCGCTGCACCTAAGCGAGTCACATCCCCACTATATATATATACAAAATTAATTTATTTCAATTCTTCAATACAAAAAGTGACTCTCCTATATTCTATAGAGTCATTTCACGTGTTTATTTCTGTTCTTGTTGATGATTATGGCAACCAATGAAAACCCAAAAGTCATTATCTCAGTAAATTAGAATACTTTATAACACCAGCTTGAAAAAATTATTTTTAATCCGAAATGTTGTCCTACTGAAATGTATGTTCAGTAAATGCACTCAATACTTGGTCAGGGCTCCTTTGGCATCAATTACTGCATCAATGCGGTGTGGCATGGAAGCGATCAGCCTGTGGCACAGCTGAGGGGTTATGGAAGCCCAGGTTGCTTTGATAGTAGCCTTCAGCTTGTCTGCATTGTTGGGTCTGGTGTGAGTGGACGGGGGACTGCGGAAGGTTCAAGGGGTGGAGGCACAGCTGGGGAGGAGCCTCAAGGGGGCCCCAAAATTTTGCCAGTATGGGATCCCGAAATTCTTCTGGTGGCAGTTCTGACCCCGGAACCAGCTCTTGTCTGGACACAACGGAGCATCCATTTGCAACAAAAAGAGTCAAAAATAATAATTGTCTGTTTTTCACCTGTCAGTATTTTGAGATCCCAAAATACTATTATGCAAAGGGGACAGTTAAAAAAAAAAACATCAGCATATATAGACAGGGCTGTCTGATTTTCAGGGGTATAGTGCATTTGTTTTGTTTTTTTACCAATGTAGAGGAAGAATGCTACACAGCGTGAGGACTCATGCAGACAGACGTCCATGCAACACAGTCCGAATACGAACTGCAACGCATGGACTGGCCGCAGGTCTCCTGACCTAAGCGTGCCAGCCACATAGAATTATATCAGGGTGTCATGCTCAAGTCAGGAGTCCTGCGGCCAGTCCATTCTCAGACCGTGTTGCACAGACATCAGCATGAGCTCTTAGGCCGGGTTCACACATTGCAACGTAACTGTAAAAAAAAAAACGGATGCTATACCATGGCTCCATGTCGGATAAATTTTTTTCTGCATACACATACAGCTGTGGCCAAAAGTATTGACACCCCTGCAATTCTGTCAGATAATACTCAGTTTCTTCCTGAAAATGATTGCAAACACAAATTCTTAGGTATTATTATCTTCATTTAATTTCTCTTAAATGAAAAAACACAAAAAGAATTGTCCTAAAGCCAAATTGGATATAATTCCACATCAAACATAAAAAAGAGGGTGGACAAAAGTATTGGCACTGTTCGAAAAATCACGTGATACTTCTCTAATTTGTGTAATTAACAACACCTGTAACTTACCTGTGGCACCTAACAGGTGTTGGCAATAACTAAATCACTCTTGCAGCCAGTTGACATGGAATAAAGTTGACTCACCCTCTGTCCTGTGTCCTTGTGTGTTCCACATTGAGCATGGAGAAAAGAAAGAAGACCAAAGAACTGTCTGAGGACTTGAGAAACCAAATTGTGAGGAAACATGAGCAATCTCAAGGCTACAAGTCCATCTCCAAAGACCTGAATGTTCCTGTGTCTACCGTGCGCAGTGTCATCAAGAAGTTTAAAGCCCATGGCACTGTGGCTAACCTCCCTAGATGTGGACGGAAAATAAAAATTGACAAGAGATTTCAACGCAAGATTGTGCGGATGTTGGATAAAGAACCTCGACTAACATCCAAACAAGTTCAAGCTCCCTGCAGTCCGAGGGTACAACAGTGTCAACCCGTACTATCCGTCGGCATCTGAATGAAAAGGGACTGTATGGTAGGAGACCCAGGAAGACCCCACTTCTTACCCCGAGACATAAAAAAGCCAGGCTGGAGTTTACCAAAACTTACCTGAAAAAGCCTAAAACGTTTTGGAAGAATGTTCTCTGGTCAGATGAGACAAAAGTAGAGCTTTTTGGGCAAAGGCATCAACATAGAGTTTACAGGAGAATAGAAGAGGCATTCAAAGAAAAAAACACGGTCCCTACAGTCAAACATGGAGGAGGTTCCCTAATGTTTTGGGGTTGCTTTGCTGCCTCTGGCACTGGACTGCTTGACCATGTGCATGGCATTATGAAGTCTGAAGCAGCATAATGTAGGGCCCAGTGTGAGAAAGCTGGGTCTCCCTCCGAGGTCATGATTCTTCCACCAGGACAATGACCCAAAACACACTTCAAAAAGCACTAGAAAATGGTTTGAGAGAAAGCACTGGAGACTTCTAAGGTGGCCAGAAATGAGTCCAGACCTGAACCCATAGAACACCTGTGGAGAGATCTAAAAATGGCAGTTTGGAGAAGGCACCCTTCAAATATCAGGGACCTGGAGCAGTTTGCCAAAGAAGAATGGTCTAAAATTTCAGCAGAGCATTGTAAGAAACTCATTGATAGTTACCGGAAGCGGTTGGTCGCAGTTATTGTGGCTGAAGGTTGTGCAACCAAGTATTAGGCTGAGGGTGCCAATACTTTTGTCTGGCCCATTTTTGGAGTTTTGTGTGAAACGATCAATGTTTTGCTTTTTGCTTCATTCTCTTTTGTGTTTTTTAATTTAAGACAAATTAAATGAAGATAATAATACCAAAGAATTTGTGTTTGCAATCATTTTCAGGAAGAAACTGCGTATTATCTGACAGAATTGCAGGGGTGTCAATACTTTTGGCCACAACTGTAGACTTGAATGGGTCTAAAATACAGTATACTCGTGTGAACATGCCCTTATCCAAACATTTTTTATGCATTCAGTTGAAACAAAGTGCAATGGTAGCATTATATCTGCATGCAATGATCGCCCCCTAGGGGTGGATGCAGACATTACATTTTATTATCAAATGTAGAACTTGAGATCAGAAAAACAGAACTCTGAGGATAAACATGTGCACTAACTTGGAATAAGATAAGAGTAAATGTCATTTTTTATTTTTATTTTTTTTTTATAAATCAATAGTACATATGAGAGTAAACTTGGCAAATTGTCGTATTACAGAAATCTGCTTCTTTCTGCTCCTGGACTGATCTTTCTTCTTAATTCACAGGTAAAATCTGTCTTCAATAATGGGAAAATCTGTATTCTCTGAGATAGGATATGACAGTTGGTGCTTATAAAGTTCTATGGAGATCTGCAACCGAAGTCTGAGCAGAAAGTCTGTCTCCGCCTCCAGCTCCTCCATAAACCTTTAAAGCACCAACTGTCATCTCCTATCTCAGTAATGTAAATCTGTCTGCCTCAGCAAGGCCCCACTTACTTTGCACAGGTCCCCTGTATAGTGGATTGCTCTGTACAGAAATGCTATGAAGCTATTTCAGTGCAGACCTCAGCCCCTTATCCCCAGGACTGGTTTGGCACCCGCTGATTATAAAGTGATGGCAATAACCATCCAGTTGCTCTAGGAAGAGGCTCTATAGTGGCAACATATTCTGTACGGAGTTCACTAATTCCTGACTCCTCTGGGGTTCACAACCAGTGTTCCCCATCTCAATCACAGACTTATGGGTCAGTTCGTCAGAACCACAGAAGATTGACAGTTTGGGCCTGTGACACTGATGAGCCTCTGGGCTACACTAAGCACTTCCCCATGCTGTAAGCAGAGGCAGCGTTACCTCTGTAGCATCAGAATAGCACAGAGACTCTGAAGCTGGTTGGCTCCAGAGATCCGGGTAGCTACAGAACAGCACTTGCCAGATCTATAGTAAAGAGCTCGTAAGTGCTGCGCTACTTGCCTGGGAAACCAGCCACTAATGACACAGCAGTGATCAGAGCTCGCTGAGATCGATGCTGTTTAAACACTTACAGAGACATTTAAATAGCCTGTTTGCTTGGGCGCTTGTGCAATGGCTCCCAGTGGCGATCGACCAATTCAACTGGGGTCTTGCTGAAGCCCCCACCCCCACCATGGCTGGCATCTTAGTCCTCATGTGAAGCTCAGCCTTGGGCTTTACTTTATAAGAGAACGTCAGTTATACCATAAACTTGCAAACTTCTAATACTGCAGTATCCTTTAAGGCCACGTTCACATGTTCATTATTTGGTCAGTATTTTACATCAGTATTTATAAGACGAAATCAGGTGTAGAACAATCAGAAAAAGGAAAATAAAAACACGCCACCTCCTCTGTACTTTTAACCCACTCCTGGTTTTGGCTTACAAATACTGATGTGAAATACTGACCAAATACTGAGCGTGCAAATGTATTCACACCCGAGCCTGTTTTCACTTTTATGACCATGTCAAAGTTTACAATTCTGACCAATGTCACTTTATGTGGTAATACAGGTGCTTCTCACAAAATTAGAATATCATCAAAAACAGGATTTTTTTGTTGCTTACCGTAAAATCTGTTTCTCTGAGCCTTCATTGGGGGACACAGAAACCATGGGTGTATGCTGCTGCCACTAGGAGGCTGACACTATGCAAATAAAAAGTTTGCTCCTCCTCCGCAGTGTACACCCCACCGACAGGAAGTAGGATGTTCAGTTAGTGAGAAAGCAGTAGGAGAAGCAATCTGTAACGAGATAAAAACCACAGAAAACACAAATCCATACTGTAACAATATTATATAGTAAACTGTGCTGTTCAACTTGGGAGGGTGCTGTGTCCCCCAATGAAGGATCAGAGAAGCAGATTTTACGGTAAGCAACAAAAAATCCTGTTTTCTCTATTGCTTCATTGGGGACACAGAAACCATGGGACGTCCCAAAGCAGTCCCCAAGGGGAGGGAACAGCAAACAACTCCAATCAGAACGAGGAAGTCACCCTCGTCACCTGCAAGGTCACCTGCGAGGTCTTTTCACCCCGACCGGCACTTGCCGAAGCTAGGCATGGGCTCTGAAAAACCTCATGGACCTGTGGAGGACAAATGACCGTACTGCAGAGGAGCAAGACGAAGGCCCAAAGAGTACCGCCAGGAGGACACACACTGCCTGGGCAGTGTGCATCGTACTGAAAAGAACGCAGTCCCTCCTGGGCCGGCAACCCTACTAATGTCGACCAGATTCCGCGAGCAGATGCTGACCTGGAGGCCAGAGGACCTCTATACCTCAAGCCCGAGCTTGATAAGTACCGTTGCTTTGGTCAGGTAGCCTGATGAGAGCGCGCCATGAAGGGAAAATTCGAGGCGGATGAAAGAAAGAGAATTTAGAGAGATGTAGAGTGGACCCTTGACCCACAGGAGGTGTACCATAGCTGCTATAGAGTCTGTGAGGCTCTAGGAGTGGTGGAGAGCCTGAAAGGCAAGGCTACCAACTGAAAAGGAAAATGAACCCGTACGTTGCGAAAGCAGATATCGCCAAAGCCCTGAAGAAATCAGGACCTGGATAAGAGCTTCATGGAAAAATCATGCGATTCGCAGGAGGCAAATGCTGAACAAAGAAAAATTTCCTCCTGAGAAAAAGGATCGACTCAATCCTAGATCCCGAAAAGGCACGCTGTGGAAAATGCGCTGAAGAACGACGAGGTTCAGCCTGAGGAAGGAGAGCGCTTGTCCTTCCGGTGACCTCCTCAATAATTAAGCGATTGGAGCTACCCGGAAGAAACGGGAAGCTGGTGAGGGACTTGTTTGGAGATAATTTCGCTCGTGAAACCGAAAGCCAAATGAACCCTTTGATAGGAACGATGAGGCGAAAAACCCATGTTTCCATGCAAGAGAAAATTTTTGGACAGTGAGGACGATCAAATCTTCTGACCGGTCCCCAGCAAGAATGCTCTGATGAGCAAGCTAGGCCACGTGTCTATAGAACTTTGCAACACGAGTGGAGACTAAGGCAGGACACGATAAAGCGGCGGATGGTTTCAAGGTTGACCTTGCCAACTACTGTGTGAATTTGCCGTGGAATCTGAGGGATACACTTCTGGGACAGGAAGGACCGTAGTAGTGGGAGACTTGGAACCGGAGGGTTCGTAGTCAGAGAAGTAGAGATATACTAAGGCGCCCTCTTGTTTGGAAACGGCTGAAGGCCGTTCTGTGAGAAAATGACAAGGCCTGAGAACAGGCCATTGAGAACCTGCGATAGAGCCAAACACTGAAAACGTACTGAATGGAACCAGGGGATAATCTGGATCTCATCGGCGCGATGTAGGCTCAGGATGGCTATGAATAGACAACTGATTGCTCCACTAAGGAGGTAGAATGGAGACTACTGGATGACCGAGATCCAAAGGGAGATAAACCCAGCATCCCGAGATGAGTGTGGATATGGACAAAAATAGTGTAGCTGGACTTAGAAAAGTGATTAGTCGAGCAAGGAAAGTTCATGCAAAACATGGAGTATGATAACTGTAAGAAAAGTTGGCTCTAGGTAGATCAAATAGACACCAGAAGACAACTAGGCTGACGAAAGGCAGGTCAATTTGTATGATGATGTAAACGACCGAATCCATCCTGGACCCTCTGGAGCAGGGAGGGGATTATGGTGTGTAGACCCGCTAGCCTAAGTCTAAGACAAAACGCGCCTGAGGATAACAGTGAAAAGATACAATACTAGCTGAGGGAAGAAACGCGTTATCACCAGACTCATTCTTGGATCCAGGACTGGAACAGCTTTTTACCCCGGTCGATGCTTGCGCAGAGTTAGATCCCACTCCTGTCTGAGGTGGGATACTTTTTCACGGTCACGGTCAGAAGTCACATGTCTGAGCTGCTGGAGGCTTTACTCGGCGTCTGTAAGAAAGAATAGGTAAGTTGCGACAGATAAGGAGCTTATGGTAGTGTGGTAGCTCGAAGGCCCCTAAAGCAGACTAGAACTTATAAACTACTATTTGCCAAACATTAAAGATAGGCGGAACACACCGGCAGTAAAGATAGCTTCTGGCAAAAACTCCTGTGGAGCAACTCACACTTAGGGTACTGAACATGCCACAGTAAAACCGCGACCATCAGTACCTGACACGAGAGAGTCTGACCCACCTGAAGGTGGAGTATCCAGATATGTTGCTACCAAGATCCACACTGTGGGACAGAGATCCGTTCTGTTTGGACAAGGTAGTGGTTACGTTTAACTGTTAACAAACCACAGATGTTATTGACAATGAAATATGTAGCCGAGAGGTGTCTTTGACTCACCTGAAAGCGACTTGTCACCGCGGCTGTAGCCCGCTATGAGCAATAAATACCGGCACCTCACCTCGAGTGGCGATTAAACGGGAGCTTAGGCAAAAGCTGCAAAAGACCGTGAGGAACGTGAGAGAGGACGCTTCTGACTCCCCAGAAAACGGGTCAGTATAGTCGGATCGGTATAGTTGATGGCCTCGGGTACGTTTGAGTTACCAGAGAGATGGCATGTATTGACTAAACATGTCTGAAAGAGGACTATTCAAGTGCTCGATAAGGGATAGAGTACTGCTGCAATAGAACGCGAGGAACCTGAAGGCGAGAGCGTCTGACTCACCTGAATATGGTACAGAACACCAGTACCACTGAAGCAGTCAACCCCAGACACGTCTCCACAGTAATACGGCCGTTTGAACTACTGTACCTGGTAGGTGATGCGTCTGAAGCCTGGATAGCTTCAGCTGCAATCGGCTCTAAGTATCCTGTGTACAAATCAGCGTGGAGAGAACCCGGAGAAGGGTATAGGAGACCGTCATTTCTGAGTTGCGGGGCTGTCTTGGCCTGGATACCTGACATTAGGCAGAATAACGGCTTGTGTGTTGTGGTCTATGCCGGAATACCTGACGGCATTAGGCCAAATAACGGCTTCTGGCTGCGGTCTAGGTCTGAAAACCTGATGGCATTAGGCAGAATAACGGCTTCTGTGATGCGGTCTAGGTCTGGGTACCTGACGGCATTAGGCAGAATAATGGCTTCTGTATTGCGGTATAGGACTGGGTACCTGACGACATTAGGCAGAATAATGGCTTCTGTGTTGCGGTCTAGGTCTGGATACCTGACGGCATTAGGCAGAATAACGGCTTCTGTGATGCGGTCTAGGTCTGGGTACCTGACGGCATTAGGCAGAATAATGGCTTCTGTATTGTGGTATAGGACTGGGTACCTCACGGCATTAGGCAGAATAACGGCTTCTGTGTTGCGGTCTAGGTCTGGATACCTGACGACATCAGGTAGAATAATGGCTTCACGCGTAGTAAGCCGTGCCACGAAGTCTGTAGTAAAGTAGATTCTGACCAGTCAATTCTTCTGACGGTAGAACAGTAGGCCTGGGATCAGAAAGAGACTAAACACCACTCTCTGTTGTGCGCCATGGTTCCAACTTCTGGAACAGCGAGTTGTGGTCAGCTTCTCTATTCACTGAGCCACAGCAGACAATTGCCTGATAACATGGACTTCTATTCAGCTAGAAGTCCGGCCCAAACACTGGAGACGTGAAGAGAAAGAAGCAGCACCTTGTTCTGCTTATAGCAGTATGAATCCAGCGTCCGGAGGGGGCTGCAGAAAATTGAAGGGCGAGTGCCTGTGAGCCGTAGATATTGGAGTAGTTGCTATGCCAGGACCCCAACGTCTTTATGTGAAGCAATGGTTGAGACTTGCTCTGCTGAAAATCAAGGCACCTATCCGTAATGGCCGAAAAACACAACAACCGTGTGACAAAATCAGATCTCCGACAGACATACTGATGCACTAGAGACTGCGCGGCAGAAGATTACAATTATGCCAGTAAAATACACGACTCTAGAGTACTATTACGTCTGTGACTGTACAGCTCTAGAGTACAGTTACTTCAGAGACTGTACGGCTCCAGAAAAACCATCAAGTTAGTGACTGTATTGCTCCAGAGACTGTACGACCGGGTCAACTGGGGGCTCCTGGACGGTGGGAGAGGACCACAGTGGAGGAATAGGAGGAGAACGAAGTGGCCTAGAGTTAGAGATGAGAACAATCCCACTAAGCACTGCCAGAAGGTTAGGGGACAGGAGAGCAGAGGAGGGGATCAGTCTGCAGTGCAGCTACTTACGGCAGATGTCCTGTAGGAGACTTCATGGCTGTAGAGAGACAGGCAGGTCCCATAGCTGGATGCGGTTCCCCTGTACCACAGCCGGAAAATGGCGTCTGCCAGAAGACGCAGGGCAGAACGCGTGCGCTGTGAGGGTGGCCAGAGACCGGGAAGTCCGCTCTCAGCTAAACGCGGGGCCCGGAGGAGCAATATGGCAGCGGCTCCCGTCCACAGTCTGAGGGTAGCGGGCGGAGCCTGACGCCACACAGGAAGAGGCGAGAGGAGGAACAGGCAGGAAAAAGCCCGCCCAGAGCCGAGAGGAAGGGGGCAAAGTCAGCGCTGCAACTTGGCCCAAAATGAAGCCTCGACCTAGATTACAGCCGGCGGCCGCCGGAGCGGGAGAGGGGCCCGCGGAGGACATACAATAGCGCCAAACGGGTCCCCACAGTGGCGCCAGGGTGCTAAAAGTGGCACAAACAAAGCGCCATGACGCCGCTGCACGGGGGCACAAAGAACAGGAAGCCTCTGTGTGCCAAAGCCCCCTCTCTTCCCCAAAGTATCTGCAAGGCAGTGCTGAGGCCCCCGAAACCAGTCGGAAGGTATGAACTGCGCTAGCCGCCCAAAGCACTATCTCTTTGAATAAAGGGTTTTTTTGTTTTTTTTTCCTCTCTCTTCTTCTTATCCCATTTTCTTCACCTCTTCAGTAACTGGGGAGAAAAGAGGGAAAGTACCTCCCCAATCACGAAAATCGGACGTCCGGAATCCATGTTGCGGGACGTCCGTGTCTTCTCGACCGACAGGCTCTGGTGGGCGAGTGGGTGGGAGACATAGACAGGACCAGGTATTCTTTCTCTTGCGGGATCACCTAAACACGCGTCTGTGTTAGGGATTTTGGGGTCCTGCCGTCCAGACATATGGGGTGGCAGTACACGCCGTACTCATAGTCTCTGTGTGGGAGTACAATAGTGACCATTCACACTGTATCCCTCCGGGAACCTGAAAAGAAAACGAAGCACATTGAGGTAGATAAGGGTCTAGTAAAAAACCCGTGTCCACCTCCTACTGACACTAAGCTAAACTAAACATCCTACTTCCTATCGGTGGGGTGTACACTGCGGAGGAGGAGCTAACTTTTTTATTTGCATAGTGTCAGCCTCCTAGTGGCAGCAGCATACACCCACGGTTTCTGTGTCCCCCAATGAAGCGATAGAGAAAAGTTAATGTATTTCAGTTCTTCAATAGAAAAAGTGACACTCCTATATTCTATAGAGTCATTACACACAGAGTGATCTATTTGATGTGTTTATTTCTGGTAATGTTGATGATTATGGCTTACAGCCAATGAAAACCCAAAAGTCATTATCTCAGTAAATTAGAATAATTAAGAAAAAACATCTGATTATTATGAGAATACTGGTAAAAATCTCCTGCCCACAATAATTCCTCTATGCAAGGGCCTCATTAAAGAGGGTGTGGAAAATAAGGTCCCTGACTTTAGAGAGAAAACATTTTTCTCGATTAATAATCCATCTATTCCTTTATTATCATTTACTTAAAGTCCATAAAGATAAGATGGGTTCCAAAATCACACCAGCTTATGCAAATCTGTTTATGGGTGTGTTTAAAGATTTATTCATCATCAACAGTCTTTGGAATTAAAACACTATCATGTACAAGAGATACATTGATGATGTTTTTTTTTTTAGATGGGATAACACAGAAAATAATATTCTAATATTCACTAACTATAGAAATACAAATGACTGGGGATTGGTATTTTCTCCCCTTCATGATCCTCACTGTATCAATTTTCTGGACATCACCGTTTTTTGTGATGGTAATAATATTTTACTTTTTTTAAAGAGGTTGGACACCAATAGTTATATTCACTACAGGAGTGGACACGACAGTAAATAGCTCACTAATATTCCAAACAACCAATTAGGAAAAACTGCAGTCGAATAGAGGATTTTAAAATGCAAGCCTCCGTTCTGCATGAGAGATTCAAGGCCCAAAAATATCCAAAAGACCTAGTTAATCGGGCATATACAAATTTATAGAAAACAAACCAGGAAATTTTACTTACTGTTCATACAAGAAAAAAACAAAACGGACACAAAATATATGTCTAATTTTATCACCCAATTTAATCAAAACCACAAAGAAATACAGGATATTTTTAAAATGAATTTACATATCCTGCTGAATGACTAGCGGTGGACGCCGCGTCGGTGTAGGCAACACTCTTCCTCCACTGCATTCCACAGGAATACTACAAATAGTAAATATATACTCACTTCTTCTCTTCCTCTTTAAGCAGTGGGACTGACGAAGGTCCGTGTGAGACCGAAATGTCTCATAATGATTTGACTGCATTGAAATTACTTCTGGATTCCACTAATAAGTTGAGTACCAAGTTTTATTGTCTTTATAAACGGGCAGCATGATGGCTCAGTGATTAGATCTGTACGGTGGTTCAGTGGTTAGCATTGCAGCCTTGCATCTCTGGAGTCCTGGGTCCAAATCCCACCAAGGAGTTTGTATGTTCTCACCGTGTTTGCGTGGGTTTCCTCTCACGTTCCAAAGATGTACCGATAGGGAATTCAGATTGTGAGCCCCATCATGGACAGCAATGATAATGTGTGCAAAACTGTAAAGTGCTGCGGAATATGCTGGCGCTATATAAAAATAAAGATTATTAACTAAAAACCACTAATTGTGTAACCTCTAATGCTACCAGCGAAAAATTCCCTATCAAACAATACTTGAATTGTAATACGGATTTTGTCATTTATGTCATAGATTGTAATTGTGGGAAATGATATGTTGGTAGGACCACCCAACCTTTACACTGCAGATTACACTCTCATAGACATAATATATGTAAAGGTTTCCTTCGGCACGGACTATCTAGATATTGCACTCTTTTTCATGATAAAAAATGTGATAACCTGAGGATCAGCCTTTTAGAACAAACAAATCCCAGCAAACACACCAGATCGTATTCAAAAACTAAATAGGAAAGAAATATACTGGATTTACAGGTTAAATACTCTGAAACTGCATGGATTAAATGAAATATCAGAGGGATTATTTTTATAACTTTTTTTATAACTTTTTAATTACATATATTTTATCTCTTAATTTTTTTTCCTTTATCGATTGATTAAATCTTAAATAAGCGTGATTTTTTTTCTGTATATATTATTGCATAAGATCATACCGATATGTGCTGTTTCATTGGTATATTCCTATAGGCTTGTGCGTCTACTTTAGTTGTAATAATTATTGTACCTCTGATTTCACTGAAAATATGCCTAAAAGTTTTTTATGTTACAATAATATCTCATGTGAAATAAGCTGCACCATATTGTGATATATCCTTATTATCATGTACCAATGGTTGTTTCCACCTCTGTACCATGTACATTATTTTTTCCCACACTGATTTGCCTTTTCTTTATCGCTTCCGATGTGGCTGTGGCTCAGAATGTTAGTGCGTGGCTCTAGCGCAGCTGTAAGGAAATAGACCGGACCACGGGTACCTGTATACCGGGTCTGGAAGTATGTAGGCTGCATCCTCTGTTCCCGGGGTGAAGCCTGAGTGGGGCGGACCTTTCCCTGCTGTTTGGGGGAAGTCTGAGTGAGGAGGACCTTCCTGAGGACGGAGAAGAGTGGGGAGAGCCAGGAAAAGGCGCGCAGCGTCGGGGGCATAAAAGGAAAAAGCGCACGAAGCGGGGCAGTCTGGCGACGGAGAAGAGTGGGGAGAGCCAGGAAAAGGTGCACAGCGTCGGGGGCATAAAAGGAAAAAGCGCGCGAAGCAGGGCAGTCTGGCGCCGGCGGAGAGCAGCGCAGAGAGCGTCACGCAGAGCGGTGAGCAACGCGCGCTGCTTACCCCACCAGAGAGTACTGGTGTGGCGACGGGCCATATAGAAGGAGTCCCCGTCACCTACAGAGAGAGCCGTGCAGAGCAGAGCTATGCCAGCAGAGCGGAGCTGTGCAGAGCCGTGTTAGCAGAGCAGAACCGTGCAGAGCTGTGCACACAGAGTAGAGCCGAGACTGGTGTTGCAGCAGCGAAAGAGAGGAGTGCTCCGTCCGGGGAGCACCAGCCCCACACAGACCAGCAACCGCTGTCGCCCTCCTCTAACCACGGGGACCAGAGGAAGAGAGATGGGCAGTGTGTGCCCAGTTACTGACATAAAGCCAGGTGCCAGAAGCTTCAGGATCGTGAGTACCGTGCGTGTGCCACCTGAAAAAGACCGGGAGCGAGACCATAACCTACACCCTGACTGTGCTAGTAAATCTCGTACCCAGACACTTGTGACTTGACTTGACCATTGTATACTTGCAGAGCCGCTTTTGGCTCGTACAGGACTGTGGCCCTCACCGTTGTTTAGCCACCACAGGATATGGACTAGGGTCAGTGTAAGGTACCGGAGACCGACCACTGTCACCAGAAGACGGGATATTGTTGTGTGCTGGACCCCATTATTAAGGACACTGCGTCGGCCGTGGCCATTGAGTTCGCTGCAGGAGCTGCCGTTCAGGAACTTCCTTACTCCCAGTCTAACGAACTGCCGATATTTGAACCGTTGTTCTTCACTTCAAGTTATCCTTTGTCTTTATGTACTGTTTGTCTACACTGTTTAACCCTTTACCTCCCGGCCTGGAGTATTCCCCTGTAAATAAACCTGTTAACCCTTGTTCTTCTTGCGTCCCGTCACTGCATCCCGCGTTCCTGCTAGTACATTACATGGTCTCCAGTGTGTTTTATCTATGTGGATTCCCCTTGCATCCAAGTTCTAATTCCATACCGTTTGTTATTTTTATAGCAAACTATTTGGTCGATACTCATAAAGAAATTGTACAAACATTATATTTCTTCTCTAACCACAGTGCACAAGCTTTTTCTAGTCTTAGAATTAATTTTTTCCCTCACTCCATTAGATTCTGAATGTTTCCTCTCCCCCTTTTTTTTTCCGTGATTTTATGTCACCATATATAAAATAATACACTTTTTTTACTCCAGAATCTTTTTATTTAATTTTTATTTCAAATAAACTTTCATACATATATACACATTTTTTATATAGTTCTCTCCTGAATATACATTTTTTTTCTTTTTTTTTTCTGTTCAACACTTTTTTCTTTTCCCCTTTTTTCTTCTTGTCTTCTTAAACAATCGTCCTATAATGTGAACAGAGATTTATACAAGTTATATTGTAATAATCATTTTCGTTTATTCCTTTTATCTTAGCACACCACATGTATGTCATGTGCCATCCCAGGTGGTACCTAACCCAACTTTGACATTTATCACATGTTCCTTTTTTTTTTTACATCTATCACATGTTCCTTTTTTTTACATTTATCATCACATGGTTCTTTTTTTTAAATTTATCATATGATTATTTATTTTTTTTTTTTAATTTATCACACGGCTCTCTTGGCACTCACATTTGAAAGCTGCATACTATTTTTGCTGCATTTGCTATACTTGTGGCCTTTCCTAATGAAGAAGTCTTTTGTACTTTGAAACTTATTATTATTTATTTTTATAGCGCCATTTATTCCATGGCGCATTATATAAATCTCTATCCATTTGATAATCTTGGATATACGTCTCATCATTGACCAGCAAGGGCGGAAATCATCCACTAACTGCTCCTTTCTTTCCAGGACAGCGTGTGACATCAGACAATGTGACCGGAGTCTTACGCGGAATAGAGTTCTGATCACACAACCACAAGGGCCGCTGCTCTAGATACAGCTGGGGATGCAGCCTGTCCTCCTATCCCGCACATGCGCACCACCGGTAGTTCGGCACTGTATCGGCCAGAAGGGAAAACTCAGCTCAACGATAGAATGATGAAACAGGAGAAATATTATTACAGCAGCTGGCAGGACTCCTAGATGTGGAGCTCAAGAAACGAAGTTAGATCACTCCTGATACTGAATATCGCAATGTGACTGTGACGTCATCCTCCTACCTGCCCTCCTATACACCCCCTACCCGCCTTCATCAGCGTATAATTGCCTATTTTTTTCATAAGAATAAAAATCAATTTTCACCACCTGACTGTATAATAATTATTAAAAACTTATGATACGGAATAGATTTTGTAAATCTTAAAATCATTCAATAAAAAATTATTTAAAAATATTACTTACTTACCTTTTTTTTCTTTAATCTCCCATTGTGAACCCAAAGCAGCAAAAAAATGGACTGAGGACCCTAAGAGGAAGACAAAAATTTGGTAAATAGCGTTTAGAACAGAGAAGAAAGGGCGAGAGGGTTAGTGAGTTTAGAAGTCGGGAACTGAGAAGGGAAATGCTTTTCTCTCACTATGGGACGTATGGATAGACATTTATATATTGGCTTCTTCCATTAAAATATACAATATAGTATAAAGATATAAAGGGAAGACACAAAGTGTATCTACCCCTAATATCAGGAGCCTCAGTGTCACAACATGTCACATACAACAATGGGGGAAGCTTTTCCTTACTTTGGTGGATGTTGCACGTTTTTGCTGCTGTAACTTCTGCTGATGGAGAAATAGAAGAAATGATCACAAATAAATACCTTATAAAATAATTATCGGGAACAAGTCCTGGTCCCATAAGGACACAGACAATAAACATAATGTCGTTCCTACACATTTCTGCATGATACAGATATATGGATAGATGTCATTACTGATTATTAGCTCATTGTATAAATATCACTTTCACAAGCATTTGCATGGGACTGATCTCCTGCCAGGATGAATGATTGAATACTTTTGCATCTAGAAGACAGCAATTAGGACATAAGGACGTGTCCATTAGTGGGGAGAGGTTAAGGTACCTACATGTTTATGACCTGGGTCCTGCTGGTTCTCCTAAAAAATTTTGGCATCCACCATTTCCGTTTGTGTCTGAAAAAAATCCAAACAAATGAATTGAGACCCAGAGAGTTCACATTATCATTGTGATCAGTCTATGAGGATATATACAGCGATATTATCCTGTGTAACGTCCTGCGCTTATGTCACAGTGTGACGTCATCGATCTAAAGCCCAAGGTCTCGTTAGAGTAAATGCAGCCACGATCGCTCTTATTACTTACGGGATCGGCTTTGTGTCGGCGCACGCCGTCTTTACTTCTGGCCTGTGACAAAAATAAAGTTTTCATTAGAAACAGAGATACTTGTGTTTGTGTCCTAAATAAATGCAGTGACTTAAAGAGTATCTGTCAGTAGGATCAACCCTCCTAAGCCGTCTATATGGGCATACAGGTCATGGAAAGCTGAATAAAATGATATATTGATGTCTGCGATCCGATGTCTTATTTCAGAGAAATCCATATTTTTCTTTCTTCTCCAAATTGGCCATTGGGCACTGGAAACAGTTTTCCGGACGGCCACTTTGACTACCAAGGTTGAAGATAGAAGGGCTGGTGTCTGTTTTCAGTGCCCCGTGGCCACATTGGAGTGGCATCGATAATCAGAAGAGACCAGGAGCTCAGAAAATTGTGCTTACTGTAACTCTGGTATAGGGGACCCCAAAAATCAATAGCCCCCAATATGTACATCCATGTTTTATATCCTCCTCAGTCTCTGCCCAGTGATAACAAGTCATTCATCAGTTACTAATAAATATCTAAAATCATATACAGCCCATAATATCTGTATATGTCACTATCTCTCTACTTACAGTCTGGTGTTATCTTTGCCGCCATCTTTCTCTTCTATCTGTGGTGCTGTGTGTCCCACGAACACTTCTTCCTCCTCTTCCTCACTGCTGGACACATAACATAGACTCGTTTTTTATTTGCAGTGTTTTTATAAATGAATTCAGAAAATAAAGTTAAAAAAAAGCCCCATGCGCAGTTCGCCACATTTTGAGCAGACGTCCCATCCCCGGAACACTGAATGGTGAATAGTAAATAGTTTATTGCTCCCTGTGTGACCCTCTGTTCATTATCCCCATTTACAGGGGCAGAACTACAGCCGTGTCAGCCATATGGACTGCAAAAAGGAGAGCATGTTTGGCCTGAGAGGAGGAGCGGGGAGAGAGACGATCAGGAGGAGAGCTGCACAAGTCTCCCTCTTCTGCTGGACCCTGATCATTGCAGGAGCGGAAGCTGGAGGTCACCTGACAGGTCCAAAATAGCTCTAGGCCCCTCCCTGATGTCACATTCCCGCAAGGAATCTTATAGAACGGAGGGATAGAAATGGAAAAGAACTGTATAGACGGTGCGGAAAGGCTCATAAATAAAGGATCTGACCTCATAGGTCTTTTATTTTTGGCTCCTCCATCAGTTATCATTACGTATATGCAGCCATGTTTTATACCAAGTGACTGACAGTGCCATAACTATAAGTATATAATGCTCTATATTGTATATATATATATCCCCCAATATATTTTTAGTCTCACACTCTCCACTTACCTACTGAAACTCATACTCAAAACCTCACTCTCCCAAGATGTTTCCTCCTCACTCTCGTCTTCCTCACTATTGGACACATAAAATAAGTCATGTAAATTATATATCATCTACTTTGACATCCAGATGACACAAGGTTATATAAAGGCTGGGATACGATATGGTAAGTGAAGAGTCCCGATTAACCCCTTATTGAAGGCACACTATCTCTATATGGAGCTGGCTCAAGAGTTGAGTCTGCTCCCTGCAGTGCCGGTGATGGCTCTGTTACATAGCTGGCACCCAACAGTAACCCAACAGTAACCAGGCAATTGGAGCTAACTGTGACCACAATAGCTTAACCATTTAAATGCTGCTGTGAAGTATGATAGCAGTATTAAAAAGGGGAAACTGTCATTTTGTATGGCCCTCACCACCCACGCAAAGCGATCGTAGGGTGCTAATTGGTTTACATTGCAGTTAGAGGTCTACTGGAGGCCTCCGTGTCTGCCATGTGTGATCTCCTATGACACCCGGCCTGAGCCTTTCTTCATTCTGTACCCATAACCAGTCATTCATCGATTACTATGAAACATCTACAGGCGTGCACATCATATAATATCTGTATATGTCACTATCTCTCTACTTACAGTCCGATGTTCTCCTCTCTGCTGTTATCCTCTTTTATCTCAGTCACTTTATCATTGATGTCATCGTCTCCTTCCTCTTCCCCTCTACTGAAGACATAACATAACCCTTTATAAGTGAGGGTTAAAGGGGTCCACGCATTGCAATCATGGTGCATCTTTTGCAATGGTTTTTCAAAATCAATGCAAAAAAGCAGCAATGAAAATTCTAATAACTTACGTGATGGATTCCACGCTCGCCCAGGCTGATTTTGTTTTTCTACATATAAAAATGTAAGTTTTATTAGAAACATTGTGATATTTAAGAAACATACAGAAAATAACATATATACAGTGTGTCTCGTTATTAACCCCTTAACGACCGCCGATACGCCTTTTAACGGTGGTAGTTAAGGGTACTTAAAGGGAATCTGTCACCCATATTAAGTAATATCATGTAAAGATATCACTAAATTGTGCGTCCCATAAGGATTCTATAAGGGCTTTTGACTCCCCCCGACCCCGCACCTTTGAGGCATAAATAACTTTTTTAGCTTGTTGGGGATGCATGCAAATCGCCGGGGTCCGATGAGCGTGGCTTAGTAGTCTTCTCCCCCCCACCTCCTTGGCTTGCTTCACGTAATCTTCGTCTGTGAATACCACAGACGCCGTTGGTTTCCGCGCTTGCGCAATGTAAAGGCCCCGTCGCCTGCGCAGTATGCTTTGCCCAACTGTGGGTGAAGCATATAGTTGCTACTACGCAAGCGCCGGTATTTTCCAGCGCGGTCTATGCCCCGGAAGACTTCACATGCAGGACACACTTCCGGGGCATAGACCACGTTGGAAAATGCCGAATCTTGCACAGTAGTGATTATATGCTTCGCCCACAGTTGGGCAAAGCTTACTGCACAGGCGCCGGGGGCCTTTACATTGCGCAAGCGCAGAAACCAACGGCGTCTCTGGTATTCACAGACGAAGATTACGTGAAGCAAGCGGAGGAGGTGGGGGGGAGAAGACTACTAAGCCACGCCCATCGGACTAGACAGCAGCGATTTGCATGCATCCCCAACAAGCTAAAAAAGGTATTTATGCCTCAAATGTGCGGGGTCGGGGGGAGTCAAAAGCCCTAATAGAATCCTTATGGGACGCACAATTTAGTGATATCTTTACATGATATCACTAAATATGGGTGACAGATTCCCTTTAAACCACAGCACGGCGCTGTGGAAAAAGTGTATCGCGCCACCCCGAGTTGGAGGTCATCAAAAAGGAAGAAAAATGTCACAAGCCTGCAAGGAATGTTATAGAACGGAGGGATAGAAATGGAGAACCACTTTGTAGACGGCACAGAAATGCTCATGAACAAAGGATCTGACCTCACTGGTCTTTTTTTTGGCTCCTCCATCAGTTATTATTATGTATGTGCAGCCATGTTTTATATCAAGTGACTGACAGTGCCATAACTATAAATATATAATGTTCTATATTGTATGTATATAGCCCCCATAATATATTTAGTCTCACACTCTCCACTTAACCAATCACACTCCAATTCTCACTCTTCCAAGAATTTTTCCTCCTATTCCTCCTAACTCTCATCTTCCTCTCTTTTGGACACATAAAATAAGTCATATAAATCACATATCATCTACTTTGACATCCAGATAACACAGGGTTTATAAAGATGTGCTGAATGAAAAGTCCAGATTAACCTCTAATTGAGGGCGCACTATCTTTGTATGGAGCGGGCTCAAGAGATGAGTCTGCTCCCCGCACCGCCGGTGATGGCTCTGTTACATAGCTGGCACCCAACAGTAACTGATGCAATTGGAGCGAGCTGTGATCGCATTACATTAACCTTTAAATGCTGCTGTGAAGTATGAGACAAGTATTAAAAAGGGGCTTTCCAACAGCGACTGTCACTTTGTATGGCCATGCAATGCGATCATAGGGTGCTGATTGATTGACATTGCAGCTAGGGGTCTACCAGAGACCTCTGTGCCTGCCATGTGTGATCTCCTACGAAGTCCAGCCTGAATCTTCTTCAGTCTGTACCCATAACCAGTCATTCATCAGTTACTATGAAACCTCTACAATCATTTACATCCAATAACATCTGTATATGTCACTAATCTATCTACTTACAGTCTGATGTTCTCCTCTCTGCTGTTTTCCTCCTTTATCTCTGTCACTTTATCATAGATGTCATCGTCTCCTTCCTCTTCCTCTCTACTGAAGACATAACATAACCCTTTATAAGTGAGGGTTAAAGGGGTCCACGCATTGCAATCATGGTGCATTTTTTGGAATGGGTTTTCAAAATCAATGCAAAAAAGAAGCAATGAAAATTCTAATAACTTACTTGATGGATTCTACGCTCGCCCAGGCTGTTTTTGTTTTTCTACATATAAAAATGTAAGTTTTATTAGAAACAGTGTGATATTTAAGAAACATACAGAAAATAACATGTATTCAGTGTGTCTTGTTATTAACCCCTTAACGACTTCCGATACGCCTTTTAACGACGGTAGTTAAGGGTACTTAGACCACAGCGTCGATAATTAACGGCGCTGTGGAAAAAGTGTATCATGCCCCCCAGAGTCGGATTTTCTCCAGGGTCTCAGCTGCCGGTGGTAGCCGAGACCCCAGAGAACATGATTCGGGTCGGTTTTTACCGACCCCGCTTTTGTGATCGCCGTTATTAACCGTTTAATTGCGACTGCAAAAAAAACAAGTTTGGTGTGCCATTTAATTTCTCTCTCCTCTGATGTGTTCACACATCAGAGGAGAGAGAAATAGGGTCCCCGATCCCCCCCCGGTACCTCCCGGTGGTCCTCGGCCCGCGTGCTTCCCCTCCATGGGCGCCACCATCTTCTTCTGGGAAGAAAATGGTGGGTAATGCGCAGTGCGCCTAACGAGATCTGCCGGCCAGTACCCGGCAACAATAAGATTTTTCCTATTGGTTCATTTTGGTCACTGTGATAGGGTCTATCACAGTGAACAAAATTAAAAAAAAATAGTAAATAAACCCCTCCTTTATCACCCCCATAGGTAGGGAAAAATAATGAAATAAAGAAAATATATTTATTTTCATTTTTCCATTAGGTTTAGGGTTAGAATTACGGTTAGGGTTGGAATTAGGGTTAGGGTTGGAATTAGGATTAGGGTAAGGGTTAGGGGTGTGTTGGGGTTAGGGTTTGAGCTAGAATTGAGGGATTTCCACTATTTAGGCACATCAGGGGGTCTCCAAACGCGACATGGCACCACCATTGATTACAGCCAATTTTGTCTTCAAAAAGTCAACTGGTTCTCCCTCCCTTCCGAGCCCAGACATGTGCCCAAACAGTGGTTTACCCCAACATATGGAGCATCGGCGCACTTAGGACAAATTGCACACCAACTTTGGGGGTCTAATTTCTCCTATTACCCTTGGGAAAATAAAAAAAATTGAGGGCTAAAAAATCATTTTTGTGGAAAAAAAATAATTTTTTATTTTCATGGCTTTGCGTTATAAACTTCAGTGAAGCAGTTGGGGGTTCAAAGTGCTCACCACACAAGCTTCTTGGGTGGTCTAGCTTCCAAAATGGGGTCACTTGTGGGGGGTTTCAACTGTTTAGGCACATCAGCGGCTCTGCAAACGCAACATGACGTCCACGGACAATTCCATCAAAGTCAGCATTCCAAAACGGTGCTCCTTCCCTTCCGAGCTCTCCCATGCGCCCAAACAGTGGTTTCCCCCACATATGGGGTATCAGTGTACTCAAGACAAATTGCACAACAACTTTTGTGGTCCAATTTCTCCTGTTAGCCTTGTGAAAATATAACATAGCGGGCTAAAAAATCATTTTTGAGGAAAAATAATTATTATAAACTTCTGTGAAGAACTCGGGGTTCAAAGTTCTCACCACACATCTAGATAAGTTCCTTAAAGGGTCTAGTTTTCAAAATGGTGTCACTTGTGGGGGGTTTCCACTGTTTAGGCACATCAGGGGCGCACTAAACGCTACATGGCGTCCAATCTGAATTCCAGCCAATTCTGCATTGAAAAAGTCAAACAGCGCTCCTTCCCTTCTGAGCTGTGCCGTGCGCCCAAACAGTGGTTTACCCCAACATATGGGGTATGGGCGTACTCAGCACAAATTGCACAACAACTATGGGGGTCTAATTTCTCCTGTTACCCTTGTAAAAATACAAATTTGGGGTCGAAAAGATCATTTTTGTGGAAAAAATATTATTTATTTTCACGGCTCTACGTTATAAAACTTCTGTGAAGCACTTGGAGGTTCAAAGTGCTCACCACTCATTTAGATAAGCTCCTTAAGGGGTCTAGTTTCCAAAATGGGGTCACTTGTTGGGGGTTTCCACTGTTTAGGCACATCAGGGGCTCTCCAAACCCAATATGGTGTCCGATCTCAATTCCAGCCAATTCTGCATTGAAAAAGTCAAACGTCGCTCCTTCCGTTCCAAGCCCTGATGTGCGCACAAACAGTGGTTTACCCCCACATATGGGGTATCAGCGTATTCAGGAGAAATTGCACAACAAATTTTGTGGTTCATTTTTTCCTTTTACACATGTGAAAATAACAAAAAACTGGTTCTGAAGTAAAATGTAAAAAAAAGTTAAATGTTAATTTTTTCCTTCCACATTGCTTCAGTTCCTGTGAAGCATGTAAAGGGTTAATAAACTTCTTGAATGTGGTTTTGAGCACCTTGAAGGGTGCAGTTTTTAGAATGGTGTCACTTTTGGGTATTTTCTGTCATATTGACCTCTCAAAGTGACTTCAAATGAGAGGTGGTCCCTAAAAAAATGGTTTTGTAAATTTTGTTGTAAAAATGAGAAATCACTGGTCAACTTTTAACTCTTATAAGTTCCTAACAAAAAAAATGTTGGTTCCAAAATTGTGCTGATGTAAAGCACACATGTGGTAAATGTTATTTATTAAGTATTTTTTGTGACATATCTCTCTGATTTAAGGGCATAAAAAATAAAATTTGAAAATTGCAAAATTTTAAAAATTTTCGCCATATTTCCATTTTTTTCATAAATAAACACAAGCCATATTGAAGAAATTTTACCACTAACATGAAGTACAACATGTCATGAAAAAACAGTCTCAGAATCAGTCAGATCCGTAGAAGCGTTCCAGAGCTATAACCTCATAAATTGACAGTGGTCAGAATTGTAAAAATTGGCCCGGTCATTAAGCTGCAAATTGGCTCCATCACTAAGGGGTTAAACGCAATGACGTATGATAGCATTCAGGGGCATAACTATATAGATGAAATAGGAAAAAAATAGTTTGCTGGTATCCGAGATGAACATTTATATATAGCTATAGGGGGTGTAGAGCGAGCAGTCGCATTGGGACACCCTCATCTGCCACATATATATTCATCACTATTACTAATGGTTATGGTACCTGAGGGGCCCTATTACATATTTCACATTAGGGCCCAAGAAGTTCAAGTTACACCTCTGACTGCATCTATGTCTCATAGTGAAAAGTAGCGGAAGACTACAAACATTGAAATTCGTGGACCATGATTACACCAGTTACTTACGGCAATGGCACTTCAAAAAACGATGCAACTGATTCATTGGATCTTGAGCACCTGAAATGAAAAGAATAAAGTCCTGGTTAGAAGAATTGATACTTAGGAAGCCTACAGATAAAGTTATCTGCCGTGATGTGCACAAAGCAGTGCA
This sequence comes from Dendrobates tinctorius, assembly GCF_039654945.1. Taxonomy (NCBI): domain Eukaryota; kingdom Metazoa; phylum Chordata; class Amphibia; order Anura; family Dendrobatidae; genus Dendrobates; species Dendrobates tinctorius. The sequence goes on along the minus strand of NW_027362138.1, from coordinate 576,682 downwards.
CTCTCTATCGGCAACAGAGCAGAGCGCACTGTCACTGCACATTATAAGATGAATTCCCAGCAATCAAAAGCGTAACTTGTGGGCGGTTGGTGCTCCTCTCTGCAAGCCAAGTATTCATCTTACAAGGTGAATTGACAGTGCGCTCTGATCTGTTGCCGGCTCATTGCTACTGATCTGATGTGGCGAGAAAGGGCAGTCTTTGTGCATAGAGCACAGTGCACATTGTGCAGGGAATAGCCCAGCCCCTGATATGGAGGTCACTGCTAATGCTTCATTACTGGAATAGTGCAGAGGCCGGGGCAGTGACCGCAGATTCTGCCCCCTGATGATGTCATGTCTGAGTATCCCGATATGCATTGGGATTTTCACACAAAAGGTCATCAAAAAGGAAGAGAAAAAAAAGTCACATGCCTGCAAGGAATTTTATAGAATGGAGGGATAGAAATGGAGAACCACTTTGAAGACGGCACAGAAATGCTCATGAACAAAGGATCTGACCTCACTGGTCTTTTGTTTTCGGCTCCTCCATCAGTTATCATTGCATATACATAGACATATATGCAGCCATGTTTTATACCAAATGACTGAAAGTGCCATAACTATAAGTATATAATGTTCTATATTGTATGTATATATCCACCAATATATATTTAGTCTCACACTCTCCACTTACCCAGTCACACTCCAATTCTCACTCTTCCATGATGTTTCCTCCTGTTCCTTCTCACTCTCATCTTCCTCACTATTGGACACATAAAATAAGTCATATAAATCTACTTTGACATCCAGATAACACAGGGTTATATAAAGGCTGGGGTAGGGGTACGATATGCTGAATGAAGAGTCCCGATTAACCCTTTATTGAGGGCGCACTATCTCTGTATGAAGCAGGCTCAAGACTTGAGTCTGTTCCCCGCACCGCCGGTGATGGCTCTGTTACATAGCTGGCACCCCACACTAACTGATGCAATTGGAGCTATCCGTGATCGCATTACATTAACCTTTAAATGCTGCTGTGAAGTATGAGACAAGTATTCAAAAGGGGCTTTTCAACAGCGACTGTCACTTTGTATGGCCACGCAAAGCGATCATAGGGTGCTGATTGGTTGACATTGTAGCTTGGGGTCTACTAGAGGCCTCTGTGTCTGCCATGTGTGATCTCCTATATAGTCCAGCCTGAACCTTCTTCAGTCTTTACCCATAACCAGTCATTCATCAGTTACTATGAAACCTCTACAATCATTTACAGCCAATAACATCTGTATATGTCACTAATCTCTCTACTTACAGTCTGATGTTCTCCTCTCTGCTGTTTTCCTCCTTTATCACTATCACTTTATCATTGATGTCATCTCCTCCTTTCTCTTCTTCTCTACTGAACACATAATATAACCCTTTATAAGTGAGGTTTAAAGGGATCCACGCATTGCAATCATGGTGCATTTTTTGCAATGGTTTTCCAAAATCAATGCAAAACTGCAGTGTTTTTACTGTGATTTTGGAAAAAACAAGTAAGAAATATACTGTGACTGAACCAATTAACTGACTCTAGTGAAGATTAATACACCATTCCTGAACAGGGGAGATTTTACAGATTAATTTAGAGTTTTACAGCTGAGCACACAGTTATGCACAGCTCCAGGAGGTGGCCATCAGTTCTGCACAGCTCCAGTAGGTGGTGTTCAGTTCTGCACAGCTCCAGTAGGTGGTGTTCAGTTCTGCACAGCTCCAGTAGGTGGCACTCTGTTCTGTACAGCTCCAGTAGGTGGCGCTCTGTTCTGTACAGCTCCAGTAGGTGGCGCTCTGTTCTGTACAGCTCCAGTAGGTGGCGCTCCTAAGCACAAGGACACTGCGGCTTGTATCGTAAATAATGTTACAGATCTGCGCAATTATGACACGCCGGTCAGTATCCGCTGTCAGGAGTTAGGGTGTGGAACGGACAACTGCAGCAGCCTTCCCCTTCTCTGGCACTGGGGCCGAGAGGTGGAACGAATACCAAACCTAAGTCAGCCATTGTAAGCCTTAGGAGATTACAGTAAACAGCGGCACCCGGGCAGAGAACAGAAATAAATGGCCTCCTTAGTGTCCGCTTGTCACTTGCTCATTTCTTAGTGCTCTTCTCTGCCATTTGGACGCTATAGGAGCAATAAATTGGAAAATGGGCATCCAGCGGGCACCGCACAGAATGATACTAACTGGGCAAACGGGCGCTTAGGAGACGTTGAATTCACCGGCCATTTTCCATTTATTGTCCCTTTTCTCTCATTCTCGTCATTACCTCCTTTCTGACATATATTTACCCCTTTAAACAGACAAGTGAAGGGTGCGGGGCAGAAATTGTGTAATGGGAACCGATGCGTTACGACACAGAGAGGCATGAAATGAACAATGGATTAACCCTGGAAACTTGATAATTCTCTGAACAGAAAAAAGTGTTAAATTATTTTAAAGTTAGTTTATCACACTAATTATAACTTTTATATTCATTTCTTCCAGGATTTCCCCAGTCCTGGTCTATGGGTTCCATTAATGCAAATGCAGCGATGAAAGTTCTAGTCACTTACTTGATGGATTCCACGCTCGCCCAGGCTGTTTTTATTGGTCTTATTGGCCTATAAAAATGTAAGCTTTGTTAGAAACCGTGTGATACTTAAGAAACATACAGAAAATATCATCTATACAGTGTGTCTCGTTAGTAAATGCAATGACATATGATAGCATTCAGGGGCATAACTATATAGACTCAAAACAGATTCTGGTATCTGAGATGAACATTTCCATATAGCTATAGTGTAGAGCGAGCAGTCGCATCGGGACATACATATTCATCAATATTACTAATGGTCATGGTACCTGAGGGGCCCTGTTGCATATTTTGCAATGGGGCCCAAGAAGTTCAGGTTACACCTCTGACTGCATCTATATCTCATAGTAAAAAGAAACTTAGGACTACAAACATTGAAAGTCGTGGACCATGATTATACCAGTTACTTACGGCAGTGACTCTTCATTATCCCATGCGATCATTCTCTGGGATTCAATGGGCCTGATATGAAAAAATACAACGCTGGTTAGAAGAATTGATACTTAGGAAGGCTACGGATAAAGTTATCTGCCGTGATGTGCACAAAGCAGTGCGCTCTCTTGTCGGCAACAAAGCAGAGCGCATTGTCAGTTACTGTCATTGCGCATTCCCAGCATGTGGAGACCAGCGCCACTTCTGCAATTCACAACATTTGTGAAGATCGTTGCTCCCCTCTACAAGCTGTGTATTCTTCTTACAAGGCGAACTGACAGTGCGCTCTGCTCTGATCCAGGCTCATTGCTAGTGATCTGAGCCGGCGAGTAAGCGCACTGTCTTTGTGCACATTGCCGAGGACTAGCCAAGCCCCTGAAATGAAGGTCACTGCTGACACTTCATTTCATGAAGAGGGTAAAGACTGGGACAGTGAACGCAGCCTCTGTCTCCTGATGAAGGTTTATTTGAGTATTCCAGCATGCAATGGGATTTTCAAATAAAGCGTCATCAAAAAGAAAGTAGGAAAAAAAGAAAGAAAAGCAGTCGGATAGTGTAGTTAGGGAAGTATATGGGATGAGTAACAGTATGAAGAATTCAGCGGGATCTAAAGTCTCTATTAGTGTAAGTAATGTATGTTTCATATGGAAACAGTGTAAATGCCCATGAGTGAGAGCGGTAATGCCATGATGCCATCATTATGGAGTCCTCTCCTTATTGGTACACATACCACTCCTATATGAATGTGGTAGGAAGATGGAATAAGATAAATACCTGAATACTCACTTTGCATTCTCCATTTTGTGCATCAATCTGTTAACCCCTTAATGTCCAATGACGGACACAGTCCATTATTGGACTTCTCCCCTGCTTTGATGAAGACTCCGGCGCTGAGCCCGTATCAGAGCCGGGACATGTCAGCTATTTTGAACAGCTGACATGTGCCCGCAATAGGCGCAGGTGGAATCGCGATCCACCTGCACCTATTAACCCGTTAAATGCCATTGTCAAACGCTGACAACGGCATTTAACCGGCGCTTCCGGCCGCCGGGCCGGAAATGAGGTCATCGCTGACCCCGTCACGTGATCGGGGGTCAGTGATGCGTTGGCATAACAACCAGAGGTCTCTTGGAGACCTCTATTACTGTTGATGCCGCTTTGCTATGAGTGCCACCCGGTGGTCGGCGCTCATAGCTATGCAGTAATTCTGCTACATATAGGCGATCTGCTCATCGCCTATATGTAGCAGAGCCGATCCAGTATGGCATGCTTCTAGCCTCCCATAGAGGCTATTTAAGCATGGCAACTTTAAAAAAAAAAGTATATTAAAAAATATGAAAAAAATAAAAAAATATAAAAGTTCAAATCACCCCCCTTTCGCCCTATTCAAAATAAAGCAATAAAAAGAAAATTACACATATTTGGTATCGCTGCGTTCAGAATCGCCCGATCTATCAATAAAAAAAGCATTAACAAGATCTATAAACAGCGTAGCGAGAAAAAAAATCAAAACCCCAGAATTACGTTTTTTTTATCTCTGTGACAATGCATTAAAATGCAATAACAGGCGATCAAAAGAACGTGTCTGCATAAACGTGGTATCATTAAAAATGGCAGCTTGGCATGCAAAAAATAAGCCCTCACCCGACCCCAGATCACGAAAAATGGAGACGCTACGGGTCTCGGAAAATGGTGTTGGTTTTTTTGGGGTTTTTTTTTAGCAAACTTTGGATTTTTTTTCACCACTTAGATAAAAAAAGAACCTAGACATGTTTGGTGTCTATGAACTTGTAATGACCTGGCGAATCATAATGGTGGGTCAGTTTTAGCATTTAGTGAACCTAGCAAAAACGCCAAGCAAAAAACAAGTGTGGGATTGCACTTTTTTTGCAATTTCACTGCACTTGGAATTTTTTTCCTGTTTTTGAGTACATGACATGGTGAAATCAATGGTGTTGTTCAAAAGTTCAACTCGTCCCGCAAAAAATAAGCCCTCACATGGCCATATTGAGGGAAAAACAAAAAAAGTTATGGCTCTGGGAATAAAGGGAGCGAAAAACAAAAACGCAAAAACGAAAATAACCCCGGTCCTTAAGGGGTTAAAGAAAAAACAATAAAAAATTAATAATAATACACGTACACATTTACCAAAACGGTAGGAAGAGAAATGATGCTATTGAACCTTAATATAACCAGTGCAGACATCTCTGAATTATTAAAGGGAGGATGTGGAAGAATAAACAATTGCAGTTATATCAGATACGTACATCTCACCAGATATTCCTCCTTCTCCTGTTCCTCCTCCTCTTCCTTCTCCTCCTCCTCTGCTTACTCCTCCTCTTCCTCCACTTCCTCCTCCTCCTCTTCCTCCTCCTCTTCCTCCTTCTCCGCTTCCTCTTCCTCCTCTTCCTCTTCCTCCTCCTCCTCCTTCTTCTCCGCTTCCTCCTCCTCCTCCTCCTTCTCCTCCTCTTCCTCCTCCTCCTTCTCCTCCTCTTCCTCCTTCTCCTCCTCTTCCTCCTTCTCCTCCGCTTTCTCCTCCTCCTCCTCCGCAAACTTCCTCCTATTAAAGAGTAAGAAGACAATGAGAATTGATGTCATCTGCTCCATAGCAGATAACAGAAGATCATCAAAGGTCACTAGAGTTTTTATATTCAGATATAGACAGTAGTTATAGAATAGAGACACCGACTTATAACATAGTTATGAATATTACTGTAGCCAAAACTGGGACACATAAGCCAGCAATGTCTTCACAAGCCAACATGGCAAACCCTCCAAACAAAACCCCAAACACCGGACTTTGGGTGGAGTTTGCCCCTTTTACACTTTTTGTTGCAAATTATAACTATTCTGTTGGACTTTGTCTTTCCCTGCCCTTTATCTAGGTCATACCAACGTTTTTGAAATGTGTCATGACTGGCGTAAAAAAAGCCAAAAGGCGCTAAATTTTACTTGGGTCTCTGTTACATAAAAATATACAACTTTTGTGGCTTAGTGTTGGATGAATTACACTTATGAATGAAAATTTGGATACTATAAATCTGCCATGCCTGAACTTGGCCTTAGAGAAGAGTCGGCTGTATTAGTTAGAGGAGGATCGCTACACAATGCTTGGACTGGCCGGCGGCTTTCCTGACCTGAGCGTGTATTTCTATGCAGCTGTCATGCTCAGGTCAGGAGAGATAAAGGCCGGTCGGAGCATTGCGTTGTGATCTTCGTCCAAGTTATATGACTGTCTGATTCTTCCCTAAGGCTAATGCGCGATGGTAGCACAGAGTCATCTGCCATTCTCCTCACTCACAAGGAGCTTCTCTCTATGGGAAGAGAAGTTGCAGAAGATTATGAGTGACATGGAAGATGACTCTATGCCATCAAGTGACCCCAGTCTATCAGAGAAATGATAGATTTAGGAAAAGTAAGCACTTACCTTATTCCTCTCACAAATAACTCACTCGCAAACAACAAAATCCTAAAATAATAGGAAAAAAGTATTATAGTAGACATCACATTTTATTCCTGGTCTGATATTTGTGAAGAAATGAAGGGGGAACAGTCGGTTACTGACACCTCAGATCATTAACTAAATAAAGATTCACTTTTAAATAAGAGAATTAAAATCTATAAGGGGGAAAAGATATTCTGAACTTACAGGGTTAATACCTACAGATAAAGAAGAAAGTAACAGAACATAATAAAGGACATACAGTGTGTAACTGTACCTTGCCACAATTCTGTCTCTGAGCTCCTTGGCCAGTTCCTTTGACCTCATGATTCTCATTTGCTCTGACATGCACTGTGAGCTGTGAGGTCTTATATAGACAGGTGTGCGCCTTTACAAATCAAGTCCTCTAAGTTTAATTATACACACCTGGACTCCAGTGAAGGAGTAGAACCGTCTCAAGGAGGATCACAAGGAAATGGACAGCATGTGACTTAAATATGAGTGTCTTTTGCTTGCTGCAGCCTGCATTAGCATGTATGCTCTGGTTACATTGTGTCAATAAAATGTACTTTGCTTCGAAAACTCTACTTGATCTCTAGTTTGCTTAATAGCCTTTACATGAGATTTGGTGGTATTCCACTGTAGAAAGAGGCTAATACAAAATTGACTTAGGCTAGTTTCACACTAGCGATTTGAGGCGCAGCGCACGCTCGCCGTGAAGCTCCGCCCCAAGCCCCGCCACCTCGGGTCAGCTTCGCCTATGGGCGCATAACGCTGCATGCGACCTGCATACCCTATCTTTGCATTGGGTACGCAGACCGTGCGCAGGTATGCTTTTGCCAGCGCATGTGTCCTTTTGACGGTGCACCGACCTGCGCCAAACGCATCGTGTGGCATTTTGGTGCGGCCGGCGCACCGTCAAAAGGACGCATGCGCCGGCAAAAGCATACCTGTGCATGGTCTGCGTACCCAATGCTAAAGAGAGGGTACGCAGGTCGCATGCAGCGTCATGCGCCCATAGGCGGAGCTGACCGGAGGAGGTGCGGCAGGGGGCGGAGCTTTATGGCGAGCGTGCGCTGCGCCTCAAAACGCTAGTGTGAAACTAGCCTTACACTTCACTGCCAACTGCAGCCCTCTAGTGAGAGTCACCTTGGCAGTTACAGTAATTTCACCGTGTGATGTCATCACTTGCCATGGATTACTAATCACCAGTAACAGTAACTGTCAGAAGTGGCAAAAACATGCAACCAATCCAGTTTACATGCAACCAACAAGAGAAAGAAGTGTGTATAATGGACGCAATCAACCCCATGATCATAACAACAATATAACACAAAAATATATAAACAAATGAATAAATTTTATTAACACAAAAAATTCCACACAAAGAGTGACATTGATAGGAATAAAAACAATTAAAAAAGGCCAGGAAAAATGTGGCCATAACACTCCAAGAAAGGTTCTAAAATAAGAACCTAATGCTCCACTCCTCCACAATGCTAAGGCAAAGGGTTTGTATAGGAATAAATATACAGTACTCTATACAGCAAAGATGCAAAAATAATTCACAAGACAAAAATTCAATAGATAAAGATGTCAAATATAATAAAGATTTGTATCATGACAAGGCATTATGTGCAAAATCAGCAAGTAATGTGCAGGTTGCTGCAAGTTGAAAAAAAAAATCCAGTTTACATGAAATTGTCCTTTAAGTGACTTGTACCAGATTAGATAACAGCTTTCTTCCAAAAAAACCCCGCGCCGCGCCGCACCTGACCACAGGATATGTGTGGTTTTGTAACTTAGCGCCATAGAAGTGAATAGAGCTGAGCTGTAATACCGGACACAGCCGACAGACAGGTGTGGCGCTGTTTTTAGTAGAAAGGAGACAATATATTTAAAATCTTGTACAACCCTCTTGGGTTCCTTCCCTTATACCAAAACTTTACACAAGAGATATCAATTTAAAATACTTACATATCAAGGAAATAACTTCTTCAGAGAGGAAGGGGATAGGAGCTCTAGTGCCACCCATTGGAGGTAGAAATCCTAAAAGTCAAGATCGACCCTTTATGGGGCCTCGTCTCATCACTTAGGATAGTAAACAAAACCAGAAACTTTATTTGCAGACAAGTGTTTGAGGCTTTTTGCTTCTCATCAGTGAAAAGATACATCCAATAGTTGGCACTAGAGCTCGTGTCCTCTTCCTGGACAAACTACATGCATATTTAAATTCCTAGGGAAGCACTTTATGGCCTATAAGTCTCCCTACACCAACTTGGCACTCTCTTCAAGGAGAAACTTTACCCCTTACCATCTAAATATTACATAACTGTGATTAAAATGGTAATAGATAAAGATTTATGGCAGTTACTATATATTCTTAATTAAACCTAATCTATACATTGCTCTGTATTGTACCCACGTATGGATAGTGGATACAAAGACAGAAGGCTGGTTGCATAAATTACACATTTTGCTCATCAGCTAAATCAAAGTTCAAATATTATTAGAGAATGAGGGAAATGAGGAGGGGAAGTCACAGACACAAGGGATAGGATAGCACATAAATCAGGAGATAATAAAAGCATACTCACACTCCACTAACTGTAACCCTCAGAGGAGAGTTCCGCTCGGCAGTTCCTTTTATATCACTGGCACAACATTCCGTGACCTCATAATCGACAATCACAGACAATGCCCAATACATGGAATGGACTTCTAGCCTTTTATGGACACAACTGGATTTAGACCATTTTGCTTTATTTATGTTTTTATCATTGCATTGCATTCTTTTTCTATAATTTAATTATTAATTTAAAATAATTAATTTAATTTAATTTTGTGACTTTTTTTCTTATTTGGCATTAAGGAAGGAGTGAAATTATCCTCAGAAACACATTTAGCGAATACTATATCCATCTAAATTTATCCAGCCGTTAAACTACAAGTTACAACATCTCCGAGTGTTCCATTATCTAATTGTAAGCATTCTGTGGGCACTGTGGAGCCTTGAGCTGCAGCATGTTCAGGTGCATCACATAAAATGTTTATAAAAATAGGTAAAAAATAAAATATAAAAATTCTAAATCACCACTTTTCCTCCAATAATAAATAAAAAATTAAAACAAAAAAATTAATAAATATATTTGGTATGGTAAACAGATTAAAGGTGAACTTCCAGCTCAAGGAACATCAGTGTCAGATCGCACCATCTGTCGTTGTATGAGCCAAAGTGGACTTCATGGGAGACGACCAAGGAGGACACCATTGTTGAAAAAAACCCATAAAAAAAGGCCAGACTGGAATTTGCCAAACTACATGTTAAAACAGATATAGACCACAATGCACAGGATATTGCAGTAAGGAACACCTGTTCCCATGCAGGACTGAGATATAAAAAGTTCAGTGCAAGGAAAACTAAAGACCCAACTCAGAAAAGATTGCACATAATAGATCCAAGGTACTATACAAGATTATAATTTTATTGAAAATATTTAAAAACATATAACCATATTGTGAATAGGAATTACTAAGATGGTGAAAAAAATACCAAAATATGGCAGGAAAGAGATAAATATAAGCTATATAGCAAAACTGCTTCAAACATCCCAATATTACATATATTATCGTGATCTGTGTCACACCGCCAAAGACCAATTGAATCAAGTAATAGGACAAATAATATTCAATTACCTCAGACCTGCCGGTGCCACAACCCCTACGCGCATTTTGACTGAATGTGCCATCTTCATTGTAGACGACCAAGGATGACACCATTGTTGGAAAAAAAAAATCATAAAAAAGGCAGACTTGAATTTGCCAAACTACGTGTTGACAAGCCGCAAAGCTTCTGGGAGAATGTCCTATGGACAGATGAGATAAAAATTGAACTTTTTGGCAAGGCACATCAGCTCTATATTTACAGATGGAAAAATGGAGCATGTCAAGAAAAAACACTGTCCCTACTGTGAAACATGGAGGAGGCTGTTATGCTCTGGGGCTGCTTTGCTGCATCTGGCACAGGGTGTCTAGAATCTGTGCAGAGTACAATAAAATCTCAAGACTATCAAGGGATTCTAGAGAGAAATGTGCTGCCAAGTGTCAGAAAGCTTGGCCTCAGTCGCAGGTCATGGGTCTTGCAACAGGATAATGACCCAAAACCCACAGCTAAAAACACCCAAGAATTGCTAAGAGGAAAATATTGGACTATTCTGAAGTGGCCTTCTATGAGCCCTGACCTAAATCCTATTGAGCATCTTTGGAAAGAGCTGAAACATGGCGTCTGGACAAGGCAACCTTCAAACACGAGACAAATGGAGCAGTTTGCTCTTGAGGAGTGGGCCAAAATACCTGACGAGAGGTGCAGAAGTCTCATTGACAGTTACAGGAATCGTTTGATTGCAATAAAGTACACTGCTCAAAAAAATAAAGGGAACACTTAAACAGCAGAATATAACTCCAAGTAAATCAAACTTCTGTGAAATCAAACTATCCACTTAGGAAGCAACACTGATTGACAATCAATTTCACATGCTGTTGTGCAAATGGAATAGACAACAGATGGAAATTATTGGCTCGGGTAGTGCAGCTCATCCAGGATGGCACATCAATGCGAGCTGTGACAAGGTTTGCTGTGCGGCCCTCCAAAGAAATGCCACCCCACACCATTACTGACCCACTGCCAAAAACCGGTCATGCTGAAGGATGTTGCAGGCAGCAGATCACTCTCCACGGCATTTCCAGACTCTGTCACATGTCCTCAGTGTGAACCTGCTTTCATATGTGAAGAGCACAGGGCGCCAGTGGCGAATTTGCCAATCCTGGTGTTCTGTGGTAAATGCCAAGCGTCCTGCACGGTGTTGGGCTGTGAGCACAACCCTCATCTGTAGACGTCGGTCCCTCAGACCATCCTCATGCAGTCGGTTTCTAACCATTTGTGCAGACACATGCACATTTGTGGCCTGCTGGAGGTCATTTTGCAGGGCTCTGGCAGTGCTCCTCCTTTCACAAAGGTGGAGGTAGCGGTCCTGCTGCTGGGTTGTTGCCTCCTACTGCCCCCTCCACGTCTCCTGGTGTACTGACCTGTCTCCTGGTAGCGCCTCCAGCCTCTTGACACTACACTGACAGACACAGCAAACCTTCTTGCCACAGCTCGCATTGATGTGCCATCCTGGATGAGCTGCACTACCTGAGCCACTCGTGTGGGCTGTAGAGTCTGTCTCATGCTACCACAAGTGTGAAAGCACAGTCAACATTCAAAAATGACCAAAACATCAGCCAGAAAGCATTGGTACTGAGATGTGGTCTGTGGTCCCACCTGCAGAACCACTCCTTTATTGAGGTGTCTTGGTAATTGCCAATAATTTCCATTTGTTGTCTATTCCATTTGCACAACAGCATGTGAAATTGATTGTCAATCAGTGTTGCTTCCTAAGTGGACAGTTTGATTTCACAGAAGTTTGATTTACTTGGAGTTAGATTCTGTTGTTTAAGCGTTTATTTTTTGAGCAGTATGTTAAGTTAAGGGTACCATCTTCTGTCCAGGCCTATTTCATGAGTTTTATTTTTTAAACAATTCTGTGGAAGCTTGGATAAAAAGAAAAATCTGACTTTCATTTGTTCATTTTCATAGATTTTTTATTTATTATTACTTTTGTAAGATTCATGTTATTTCTGTCACCATTGTGGGTTTTTCTGTCTTTAAACGAGGGGTACCAACAATTTTGACCACTTGTCTTTATTTATGGGTACAATATACAGGCGCTTCTCACATAATTAGAATATCATCAAAAAGTGAATTTATTTCAGTTCTTCAATACAGAAAGTGACTCTCCTATATTCTATAGCGTCATTACACACAGAGTGATCTATTTCACGTGTTTATTTCTGGTAATGTTGATGATTATGGATTACAGCCAATGACAACCCAAAAGTCATTATCTCAGTAAATTAGAATACTTTATAACACCAGATTGAAAAATGATTTTAACTCCTTAATGACCAGTTATTTTTGGTTTTGCATTTTCATTTTTTTCTCCCCTTGGTCCCAAAGCCATAACTTTTTTATTTTTTGGTCAATATGGTTATGTGAGGGCTTGTTTGTTTTTTTTGCAGGACGAGTTGTATTTTTGATCAACACTATTAGTTTAAAAATATCGTGAACTGGAAAACGGTAAAAAAAAAATCCAAGTGCGGAAAAATGGCAATTAAGTGCAATGCCACAGTTGTTTTTTGTTTTGCTTTTTTAATATGTTCACTAAATGCTGAAATAGCACAAAAAGAGGACTTAAAAATCCTCCAATAATACAAGAAAACAGCAAAAAAGCAGAGAGGTTTACCCGTCCAGGCCTCCAGACAAATGCACTATCAGGATGCAGTGGACCCATATAATTAAGATGGCAAAACAGGTGCAAGAATACCGATGAGACAACCGCCCACAGCCTACCAATACATGGAGGGGGCGGTTGCTTGGTATATAAATGCACAATAAAAACTTGTATGCGGCGCTGTTCACACTATGGCAATGCACGGAATTCAGGTTAACAGCCTAGTAGTGACACCCTTCTATTAGATCAGGCGGGCTGCTTCATGTGTTTTTTTTGCACTTTTTATTCAGGGTGCAGTTGGGCCCATTTGGTCTTGTAAACTGCGGTGTCTGTTCACATGGCATGCATTTTGATAGGCGGGCTGCCCAGCGCTGAGCTAATAGAAGGGTGTCACTACTAGGCTGTTAACCTGGATGCCGTGCATTGCCATAGTGTGCACAGCGCCACATACAAGTTTTTATTGTGCATCAATATACCAAGCAACCTCCCCCTCCATGTATTGGTGGGCTGTGGGCGGTGGTTTCATCGGTATTCTTGCACCTGTGTTGCCGTCTTAATTATATGGGTCCACTGCATTTGTCTGGAGGCCTGGATGGGTAAACCTCTCTGATTTTTTGCTGTTTTCTTCTCTTATGTTCACTAAATGCTAAACCTGACCTGCCATTATGATTCTCCAGGTCATAATGAGTATATAGACACCAAACATGTTTAGGTTCTTTGTTATCTAAGTGGTGAAAAAAAATTCCAAACTTTGTTAACCCCTTACTGACTGCTGACAGGATAGTACATCAGCGGTCAGTATTCCTCGCTTTGAAGTGGGCCCGCCTCAAAGCAGCGACATGTCAGCTGTTTTAAACAGCTGACATATGCCCGGAATAGGCACTAGCGGAATCGCGACCCGCCCGTGCCTATTAACTAGTTAAATCCTGCTGTCAAATGCTGACATTGGGCATTTAACTAGAACTTCTGGCGCACGGCCGGAAATGAGTGCATCGCCGACCCCGTCACGTGATCGGGGGTCAGCGACGCATTGCCATAACTACCTGAGGTCTCCTCGAGACCTCTATGGCTGTTGATGACAGATTGCTATGAGCGCCACCCTGTGGTTGACACTCATAGCAATGCTGCTATTATACTACATAGAGGCAATCTGATCATTGCCTCTATGTAGCAGAGCCTATGGAGGCTATTGAAGCATGCCAAAAGTAAAAAAAAAAAAAAAAAAAAAGGGTTTAAAAATAAAAAAAACCCATAAAAGTTTAAATCACCCCCCTTTCGCCCCAATCAAAATAAAACAATAAAAAAAAAATCAACCCTACACATATTTGGTATCGCCACATTCAGAATCGCCCGATCTATCAATAAAAAAAGGATTAATCCGATTGCTAAATGGCGTAGCGAGAAAAAAATCAAAACGCCAGAATTACGTTTTATTGGTCACCGCAACATTGAATTAAAATGCAATAATGGGCGATCAAAAGACCATATCTGCACAAACGTGGTATCATTAAGAACGTCATCTCGGCACGCAAAAGATAAGCCCTCACGCAACCCCAGATCACGAAAAATGGAGACACTACGGGTCTCGGAAAATGGCGCAATTTTTTTTTTTTGCAAACTTCGGAATTTTTTTTTCACCACTTAGATAAAAGAGAACCTAGACATGTCTGGTGTCTATGAACTCGTAATGACCTGGAGAATCATAATGGCAGGTTAGATTTAGCATTTAGTGGACCTAGCAAAAAATCTAAACAAAAAAACAAATGTGGGAATGCACTTTTTTTTTGATATTTCACCACACTTGGAATTTTTTTCCCATTTTCAAGTACAAGACATGGTAAAACCAATGGTGTTGTTCAAAAGCAAAACTCGTCCCACAAAAAATAAGCCCTCACACGGCCATATTGATGGAAAAATAAAAAAGTTATGGCTCTGGAAAGAAGGGGAGCGAAAATCAAAAAAAGCTCCGGTCATTAAGGGGTTAAAAAATGTTTGCACCATAATCCGATCCCCGTAGTGTCTCCATTTTTCGCGATCTCGGGTTTGGTGAGGACTTTTTTTTTGCGCACTGAGCTGACGTTTTTAATGATACCATTTTGATGCAGATATGTTCTTTTGATTGTCCGTTATTGCATTTTATAATAATACAGCCCAGCACGGTATAATACAGCCCAGCATGGTATATAGCCCCCCCAGAATGGTATAATACAGCCCAGCATGGTATAATACAGCCCAGCATGGTATCATACAGCCCAGCATGTTATATAGCCCCCCCAGAATGGTATAATACAGCCCAGCATGGTATATAGCCCCCCCAGAATGGTATAATACAGCCCAGCATGGTATATAGCCCCCCCAGAATGGTATAATACAGCCCAGCATGTTATATAGCCCCCCCAGAATGGTATAATACAGCCCAGCATGGTATAATACAGCCCAGCATGGTATAATACAACCCAGCATGGTATATAGCCCCCCCAGAATGGTATAATACAGCCCAGCATGTTATATAGCCCCCCCAGAATGGTATAATACAGCCCAGCATGTTATATAGCCCCCCCAGAATGGTATAATACAGCCCAGCATGGTATAATACAGCCCAGCATAGTATAATACAGCCCAGCATGGTATATAGCCCCCCCAGAATGGTATATTACAGCCCAGCATGGTATATAGCCCCCCCAGAATGGTATATTACAGCCCAGCATGGTATATAGCCCCCCCAGAATGGTATAATACAGCCCAGCATGTTATATAGCCCCCCCAGAATGGAATAATACAGCCCAGCATGGTATATAGCCCCCCCAGAATGGTATAATACAGCCCAGCATGTTATATAGCCCCCCAGAATGGTATAATACAGCCCAGCATGGTATAATACAGCCCAGAATGGTATAATACAGCCCAGCATGTTATATAGCCCCCCCAGAATGGAATAATACAGCCCAGCATGGTATATAGCCCCCCCAGAATGGTATAATACAGCCCAGCATGTTATATAGCCCCCCCAGAATGGAATAATACAGCTCAGCATGTTATATAGCCCCCCCAGAATGGAATAATACAGCTCAGCATGTTATATAGCCCCCCCAGAATGGAATAATACAGCCCAGCATGGTATATAGCCCCCAGAATGGTGTAATACAGTCCAGCACGGTATAATACGGCCCAGCATGGTATATAGCCCCCCAGCATGGTATGATACAGCCGAGCATGGTATATAGCCCCCCAACATGGTATAATACAGGCCAGCATGGTATATAGAACCCCCAGAGTGCCCCCACAGTCCAGTACTCACACTGATTTAAAAAAAAAACTCCTCACCTTCTCCTCGTACCCGCGTTGCTGGCTGCTCCTGTCTCCTCCTGCTCTGCCTGGCACACAGTGAGAGCGCGATGACGTCATCGCGCCCCCGCTGTGTCAGAGGCAGAGCGGGGAATGATGGGAGAGGGAGCGTCAGCTCACACTCTCACCTCCATCATTGCCTCCTTCAATGCGGCGGCGGCGGTGGGAGTTGGCGCCGGGGGCAGGCGGGCCCCCCTCCCTCACAGGGGTCCCATAGCGGCTGTGTGATGTGCCGCTGGCTGGGGGCCCCTGGGGGAGCGGGGGCCCTAGGCAGCTGCCTGGTCTGCCTGCCCCTAACGCCGGCCCTGGCTGGGAGAAGTCCATAGCATGTTTCATTTACAGTGTCTTATAAAAGTATTCAAACCTGTGAACTGTTCCACATTATTTCACATTACAACCACAAGCTTAGATGTATTTTACTTGGATTTTATGTGATACTAACACAAAGTAACAAGTACTGGTGATGTATAACGAAATGATAGACAGTTTTCTAATTCTTGTTAAAAAAAATATAAATCTGAAAATTGTGACGTGCATTTGTATTCAGCCCCCCAGTAGTCTGATACCCCTAAATATAATCCTGGGTGAACAACTGCCTCCGGAAGTCACATACAGCTCTGGCAAAAATTAAGAGACCACTGCAAAATTTTTAGTTTGTCTGATTTTTCTATTTATAGGTATATTTTTGAGTAAAATGTAAATTGCTCTTTTATTCTATAAACTACTGACAACATGTCTCCGAAATTTAAAGCTAAAAATTTTGTATTTATTTGCAGCAAATGAGAAATAATAAAAAAGAAACAGTGCTTTCAGACCTCAAATAATGCTAAGAAAACAAGTTCATAATCATTTAGAAACAACAATATTAATGTTTTAACTCAGGAAGAGTTCAGAAATCAATATTTTGTGGAATAACCATGATTGTTAGTCACAGCTTTCATGCGTCTTGGCTGCTTTCCACCAGTCTTTCACACTGCTTTTGGGTGACCTTATGTCACTCCTGGTACAAAAATGTAAGTAGTTCTTCTTTGTTTGATGGCTTGTGACAATCCATCTTCCTCTTGATTACATTCCAGAGGTTTTCAATGGGGTTCAGGTCTGGAGATTGGGCTGGCCATGACAGGGATCTGATGTGGTGGTCCTTCATCCACACATTGATTGACCTAGCTGTGTGGCATGGCGCATTGTCCAGCTGGTAAAACCAGTCCTAAGAGTTCAGGAACATTGCCTGAGCAGAAGGAATCAACTGTTTTTCCAGGATAACCTTGTATGCGGCTTGATTCATACGTCCTTGGCAAAGATTAACCTGCCCAATTCCAGCCTTGCTGAAGCATCCCCAGATGATCACCGATCCTCCACCAAATTTCACAGTGGGTGCAAGACACTGTGGCTTGTACACCTCTCCAGGTCTCCATTTAACCATTAGACAACCAGGTTTGGGCAAAGCTGAAAATTAGTCTCATCAGAGAAGATTACCTTTCTCCGGTCCTCTATGGTCCAATCCTTATGGTCTTTGGCAAACTTCAGCCTTGCTCTCCTGTGCTTCCCATTGATGAAAGGCTTTTTTCTAGCTTTACATGACTTGAAATTAGTAAATTGAGTCCACCCATGTGTAATTTACTCTCAGTATAACTACAGCTGTTCTATGAAAGCCTCAAAGGTTTGTGTGAGAACATTAGGGACCAAACTGCATCATGAAAATGAAGGAAGGCCAGGGATAAAGTTGTAAAGAGTAAAGCAGGGTTGGGTTATAAAAAAAAATTGCCCAAGCTCTGAATATTTCACAAAGAACTGTTTAATCTATCATCCAAAAATGGCAGAACTGCAAACCTACCAAGAAATGGCTGTCCACCTAAATTAACATCCCAAGCAAGCAGAGAACTAATTAAGCAGCTAAGAGGTTCATGGTCACTCCAGAGAAGTTGCAGAGAATCTGTCCATAGGAAACTATTAGTCATACATTCCACGAATCTGGACTTTATGGAGGAGTGGCAAGAAGAAAGACATTTTTTAAACCAAGCCATGAGAAGTCTCATTTACAGTTTACAAAAAGTTATGTAGGGGACACAGCGAGCATGTGGAAGAAGTTGCTCTGGTCAGATGATACCAAAATAGAACTTTTTAGACTAAATGCAAAACACTGTGTATGGCGGAAATCTAATACTACACATCACCCTAAACACACCATCCCCACCATAATACATAGTGGGGGATACATCATACTGTGGGGAGGCTTTTCTCCAGCAGGGACAGGAAAGCTGGTCAGAGGTGATGGCAAGATAGATGGAGTTAAATACAGGCCAATACCGAAGAAAAACCTATTAGAGGCTGCAAAAGACTTGAGACTGGGGCTTAGGTTCACCTTCCAGCAGAACAACGACCCCAAACATCCTGCCAGAGCTAGAAGAAGGGGAAAAATGTCACGTCTAGATGTGCAAAGCTGGTAGAGACAGACCCAAAAGACTTGCAGCAGTAATTGCAGCAAAAGTATGAACTCGGTGGGCTGAATATAATGCACCTCACAATTTTCAAACTTATATTTTTAAAATATTTAGAAAACCCTGTATCATTTCCTTTACAATTTACAAATACTTGCTACTTTGTGTTGATAGATCACATAAAATCCCAATGAAAACATTTTAAGTTTGTGGGTATAAAAAATGTGGAAACGTTCATGGGGTATAAATACTTTTTCATAGTTTTTGTATCATGACTTTAACCACCTTAACCTAAGGACTGTGTTTTTCTTCCTCTCCGCCTTGGCCCACAGGATACAATATAGCTCACCATACATGTACTGGTGGCAGATGTGATGCACCTGCAGATGATTCAATATTTTCACTACTTTACCGTCCATTCTCATACGATGGAAAATGTTTTATAAAAAATCATACTAAAATAACGTAAAATATATTACGTGCAGGGAAACTCCCATTGGAACCATTTTTCTTCCTCTCGCAAAATCTCCTGCCATGTTTTCCACTGTTTAAGGTCTCCAGTTCCTCATAAAAATCTGAATTGTGTTTTCCCCAATAAATCACGCGCCGAGGTTCTCAAGTTTATTTTGATAGAGTAAAACTTCTTGACTCCATAAATATCTTGAAAAATAAAGCAATTTTATAAACTGCCGGTGGAAATCTGGTGGGTGAGTTGGAGGAGAGATTCTTATGATTGGCAGGGAGAAAAACGCTACTAAAGAAAAAAAAGATGCCTGGAATAGCTGGAGCCAGGCGCCATGGCATACTGCTACCATTAGTAATAATGGAATCAGATCACTAAGTATCAGCGCGGTTTTATTATTTATTTTAACACTTTTGGAAGTAGGAAAAAAAATGTTCGCCAAGAAATCAAAGCTATTTCCTGGAAAGGGTTAGAACAGGATAAGCAGAAGGCAAGGAAAAAAAAACCTTGTTGGCACTGGAACTATTAGAATTGTTAGGGATGCCGTTACCAATAGACGTGTCGAGAGAATGATGGAAATGGGAATAAGATCTAGCGCCAATGTGGAAAATACAGTTGTATAGGTCTTCATTAAAACCATGCCAGCTTACGCGTTTCAAACCAATGACTCCATCATATTCACATTCAACAGGGACAGGGTTCAGCTTCGGCACGCTTACTTGATTTTGATGACACAGAAAGCCGCATTGCTCTTCATGGAGCAATTCTATAGCGACTTCCCACAAGTGTCTATCGGCATTGAAAGCCCATGAAGCTTTTCCATCCTTGGACCTCTTCTTGTAGGTACTAGCCACTGTGTACACTCCAAAAGACCCTCCGTTTTGGAGATACTCTGACCTACAATTTGATCCCTATCAAAGTTGCTCAGATCCTTACGTGTGCCCATTTTTTCCTGCTTCTAACACATCAACAAACAACAAACTGTTCACCTCCTGCCTCTTCTATCCCGTCTCTTGACTAGTGTCATGGTCAGAAGATAATTAATTAATCGATGTTATTCACTTCTCCTATCAGTGGATTTAATGTTATGTGCTGGCTGTGGTGGTGGCGGCACAATATCTGAGTATTTAGGTAGCTGGGGGCCTCGCTTTTAGGGCATCATTCTGCTCTGTGAGGCACCAGATCTGCTCTGCTCTGCTACATTGCTGGACTCTGCTATAAAATTTCTGTAAGTCACGGGACTTACTCTGTTAATTTGTTGGGCTCTTCTACATCACCACCAGGAGTCTCCTGGTCAACTCAAATCTTTTACTCATTACTATAAGACAGCTAACCTACTCTACTCTGCTACATTGCTGGGTTCGGCTACATAATTACCATACACCTGCCCTACTGAACCCTGCCATACAGCTACCATATGTCTCCTGACCTACTCAATTCTGTCACAGAGCTACTAGAAGTCTCTGTCCTGATCTACTCAATTCTGCTACATCACTGGGCTCTGCTACATCTCTACAGTGAGTCTACTGAGGCACCCGGCTCTACTACATCATGAGTCTATGCTAAATCGCTGTATAATTGCTATTCAGTACTATGTGATGTACTCCGCTCTGCCAAACCTACAAGTCTTCTCTACCCCGCTTCATCGGTTTCCCCTCACTGAGTTTTCAGCTCTTCCTTGTGATCTCTTATTTGTCACTTTCAGCTGTCGTCCAGCCATTACTGTCTCCATTGCTCATTCCAGTGGATCTCGTTGCACTAATGTCATATCTCTGTGCTGTACTCATCCGGTCCATGGGCCTTGAGAAGCCACATAAGGCCCAGTGCACTGAGTTCCCCCTAATGGTGTCCGGACTCTGGCAGAACTGTGTAACTAGAGCTATAAGAAAGGGAGCCGGGATTTGCAGCTGTGTCAGATAAACATCACTCTGATCACTATTATAGTTACATTATAGGTCCATTTCTTTGACATTAACATCCTCCCACAACACTTTACCTTTACAAACCACCAGGATCACTTGGTGTTACCCCATGTTACCATATATCCCCAAATTTCAAGACAGGTCATATATTGGGCTTAAGGAGCATTTTGCTATCTCCACCTTGGACACCAATGTGTTTGGTCCTTATGAGAAAAGTAGATTACTATTTGCCTACATCATACTGTCCAATAGTCCCAAAATATCTGTGAGACTTCTGTAAAAAGGGAAACGTTCTTAAACTTATGGAGGATTTGGCAAATTTTCTTGCACCAAACAAAGTCTTGGAGCGCATAGAACAGGCGTGGATGGACCCGGGTGACAAAAAAGCGCCTGGTTTTAATATGGGAATAACGTATTTATTATTCTTGCTTATATAGTGCCATTAATTCCACAGCGCTTTACAGACATCATCATTGTCCCCATTGGGGCTCATAATCTAGATTCCCTATCAGTATATCTTTGAAGTCTGGGAGGAAACCGAGAAAGAGAGAATTTTTTTCTTTTCATAGCTGTTTGGGAGTCCATTATTTTCAATGGGGTTCGGGCTTTGGTGGAAGTTCGGGTAGTGTTCTGGTACCCGAATTAAACTTTTTAAAAAGTTCGGGTCAGGTATCAGAACCCAAACTTCCTCCTGTCCATCCATCCCTACTAAGAATCCTTCGGCGAGTTCGTTGATTGGCTGCAGCAGGCAGGTGACAAGAAGAGCACGTCATCGGAGAAACATCTAGCCACCTGACTGCTGCAGCCAATCACAGGCTTTATTGGACCTGTAACTTCAGGCATCACTTCCAGAGCCAGGACAGAACACCAGTGCAGCCTGTGCCTGGTCCACAGAGCTGCTGATAAGTGATTATGCTTTAGTTTTTCTACTTTAAGAGAACGAAAGTTAAAAAAAATCTTTCCGTTGGACAAACCCTTTAATCTCATTCAGAGTCCAACAATGCACAGGGAAACAAAAAAAAGTCTGTAAAAACCAAGTGGCGCTAAATCTGTAATGAAACCTAAATTCAAAAGTTATTTTTCATCCAAAATGAATACATTTACGTGAAAAAAATAAATAAATTATATATATATGTAAATATATATATATACACATGCACTGTATATATATATATATATATATATATATATGTGTCCATGAATATACCCATAAGGTTATTCAAAAGGTGAGCAAAAACATTAGATATTAATAGACTTGATAAAAGCAACACATCGCCGCGTCGGTATAGTAGTAGAACTCTATGGACATCAGGAGCATTTCCTCCTATATGTAACTTATCTATGCCGAATATAGGGCCAAGTGTGACACATATATATATAAAAAGCCATCACCACCATCTAGTGGAGAAATGTTATAAATTGACATATTGTGGGGAAGGTTAATTTGAACCTAAACTTTCAGAAAACCTGATTTCACTTGATGAAAAAAAATTATTTAAAGATTGTAATTTTTGTTGTATTACTTCCTAAAAATTACAAGCAACCAGGGCCAAGATAAGGTGTTTTGGTGCCCACTGGCAGATGAAAACAATGGTGTCCTCACCCTCCGATGAACCTTCTGCTTCGAAGTAAAGGAATAGAACAGAGACTGAGGTCAAGGTTACAAATAACATAATTCATTGTTTGGGAACCATTTACACAATTCACGAGCCAAATTCATCCATGACACCCCATAATTTATATGTCAGACACAATGATGGTCAGGGAAACTAATATAACTTATCTGTAATAGGGACAAATTAAGGTGTCCAATATTTCGCGGGTACCGTAATGGAAACTAAACAGACCCCATTATAGATAAATGGACAGGTACTGTATTATGGTTTTTACATCCGTCATGCGACAAATTCCAGTTTGCCACAAAACTGATGGTGGTTCTGGTGCCGTATTTTTGTACTGATGATGGTTATTGTGTTTTATTTCTGTATTGATCATGGTTCTGATGCTGTATTCATGTAGTGATGGTTGGTCTGGTGCTATATTTATGTACTACTGATGGCTCTGGTGATTGTATTCATGTAGTGATGATAATTCTGGTGCCGTGTTCATTCATGGAACCATCAAGGTACCTTACAGGTTACATCTTCTCTGAGTCTTTTCTTTCTTTTCATCTCTATCTTATGTGGCGCCCCTGAGGCTCAGTCACCACAGAGGTACTGCACCTTCTCCTAAAGTGTGATGCCCCACCATCCAGGTAAGTTGGGGGCTCCTGACCACGCTCCAACACTCGCACCCCACACAATAGTGTAGTTCAGCAAAACCACATTGCGGCTCCTTGCTTAGAGAGAAGCAGAGTACCTTTGGTGGTTCTCTACTTGGAACATTAGACGTGCTGGGAGGTGGGTGGAGTTGAGAATACATAAAAGAACGGGATGGTTTAGGATCACAGGTCAGTCGGTGAGTGAGTCAGAAGGAGAGTAGGAGAGAGGAAGCCACTCGGAGAGGAGTGGGGATCCCTGGAAGAGAGATGGAGGAAGGAGTGCTGCAGCTGCCTCAGTGACCTGAGCCAGCTGGCACGGGAAAGGAAAGAAGGAGAAAGACATTGAACTGAAGCCTGAGCTTCCATAGGAGAGAAAGACAAGTATGGAACGTAAGAGTAAAAGGGAACACAGAGGACGTGGTTTAGAGGAAGAACCCTGCCTAGAAGTTCTAAGCGCAAGGCCGGGGCCCGGTCCCCAAAGTTGTATGGACACGAATGGTTCTGCAGCAGACACCGGCGGAGTAGTGGGCTGTAAATGCACTACTCCCATCTAAGACTTGAGGGCACAACAGCAACACGGATAGAGAGCCGGGACTTAGGAGTAGAGAGTCCCCGAAGCAGGCTACAGCTGTCTGCCGTACAAGTAGAGTTCTTGGGAACATCTGTCAGGAGGAACTCCAGTGTAACTCAGTACTAGGAGATCTTCACACTTAAAGGCGCTATAGAGGAGACGTTCAGAAAAAGGCACATAAGTTGGCGGAGCGTGGAAGGGAACTGAGTCCCTAACCCGGAGGATTCGGCACAGAAGCGGGCACTACAGACTGTGAGTAAAGCTTTGGAACTACATGCCCTGGTGTCCTCCATTCCTTCCTGCATCCGTCCGCCTGGCACTGCTACATCCCCTGCGCCAAACACTACACCATCTAAGTGTCTCCACATCTGCACTGCACCACACCATCTGTCCCGGAGGATCTGTCTGCAGCGTCGGCTTAACACCTCCCTTGCCGAACACCACAGGTGGCGTCACGAACTATTCAACTACATTCTACCATTCACAACATCTTCCTATTACTTGGGCGCCCAGGGCCACGGTCCGGGTCACCGCTGCTGTAACACATCCCACTGATACTGGCCCGGTACCGAGTACCCCACGGCCCTGGGAGGGCGACCCACTTTTCCAGATGCCACAATGCCTTTTCATGTACACAGCTGTTCTCTCCAGATTCCCTATTCTCCAGTCTTCTGCAGCACAATGCCCTTAAAAATAATATTGTTATTAAAATGCCCTTAGCATAAAAACATTTGTCCATATTATGATCTAAATAAGCCTTCTATGGTAAATGGCCCCCACACTTTCCCTGTAATGATCTATAACCACCTCAATTACTGCCATTATCAGCTATAACCACCACACCGTCCACCCTTACGAACCAAAGCCTGTTCCATGGTTGTCCCCTCCCCACAATCTATATCTCCACATTGTCCCCCCCACCATGCTAACTTATCTTCTTAATGAGTTCCCTTTTCACACTATGCCCCCATACTGCAAACCACGTTGTCTTCTCCAAACTGTACTCCCCCTACATGGTATGGTCACTACAGCCGCCCATACAGTATGATATCCACAATTGACCTTCAATATACAAAATTATCCAACATAGCCGTCCATGACGTATGATGTCCATCAAAGCCCCCAAATATACAGTATGATGTCCACCACAGCCCCTTGTACAGTATAATGTCCTCAACATCCCCCAATACAGTATGGTCACCGCAGGCCCCTTTACAGTGTGATGTTTACACAGCCACCTATATAGTATGATCCCCCATGTAAGTCCCCACAGCCAGTTTCATGTATGTCCTCACAGTCAGCCCAATGTATGTCACTATATCCAGATCTATCTATGTGCCCACAGTCAGTCCCATGTATATCCTAACAGTCAGCCCCACATATGGCCCCACAGCCAGCCCCACATATGTCCCCACAGCCAGCCACTCGATTGTCCCAACAGTGAGCCCCTCATATGTACAGCAGTGGCCGTTGGATGCCATGATGGCATCACTGCATCGCATCATCTCACGTCCTCTGCGTGTGCCATCTCCACAGGCCGGAAGTGGCCTGTGTTCTGCTGGAGTTCCTGGAGGAGCAGGGGGCTGATTACAGCTCCACTTCTATGATGGTGGTGCCCACATCGCATCAATTGTATCAACGTCTTATAGACGTGATACAATGTGATGAAATCAACTGTGGGAGCAATAATAAGAAGACTTAAGACATACAAGACCACTGATAATCTCTCTCGATCTGGGGCTCCACGCAAGATCTCACCCCATGGGGTCAAAATGATCTCAAGAACGGTGAGCAAAAATCCCAGAACCACACGTGGGGACCTAGTGAATGACCTGTATAGAGCTGGGACAACCGTAACAAAGCCTACCACCAGCAACACACTACGCCTCTAGTGACTCAGATCTTGCAGTGCCAGACATGTCCCCATGCTTAAGTCAGTACATGTGCGGGCCCATCTGAAGTTTGATAGAGAGCATTTGGATTATCCAGAAGACTATTGGGATAATATCAGATACAGTAGTCTGATGAAACCAAAGTAGAACTGTTTGATAGAAACAAAACTTGTCGTGTTTGTAGGAGACAGAATGCTGAGTTGCATTCAAAGAACACCATACCTACTGTGAAGCATGGGGGTGGCAACATCATGCTTTGAGGCTGTTTCTCTGCAAAGGGACCAGGATGACTGATCCGTGTACATGAAAGAATGAATGGGGCCACGTATTGTTAGATTTTTGTCATGGTTTGAACAGGGTTCTTGCCCTGCACTCGCATGGTTAAGTGTTCGTGGCCTCTTTCTGGATCTGGGAGGGGTATTTATACTCACTCTTTACGTGGGTTCTCTGTCAGCTATATTGTTGTTCTGGTGTGTCTGACCCCTGGTGTGCGTGTATTCTGCGTTGCTTGTTTGCTTCCCGTGTATGACCCGGCCTGTTCCCTCACTCTGTACTCCGTCTCTCGCTTTGGTACTATTGTCTTCTCCGGTTCTGACCTCCTGGCTTGGCTATCGTTACTCCGTTACAGTTTGTTACTATTGTACCGTCTATTGCCCGTTCTGGTTTTATGACCTATTGCTATGTCCTGACTATCCATTCTGTCTAAACCTTTGGTACTGTATTGCTATCTTGTGCTTTGACCCTGGCTTCATCTGGTTTCTGTCTCTGTCTATGCCCCTTGGTAACATTGTCCTGTAGTTACCTTTCTAGGAGTTTCCCTGCAGCTCCTAGATGTGTGGAGCTTAGGCCACGCCCCCAGCAGTCATGTGCTTCAGGTCCTGATACTCTGAAGCACGCATCATCACCGCTGCTGCCCTGCTCCACAGGTATCTTTGAGCACTGTCTTTGTACTCAGGACACCCGCACTGGCTCAGGGAGCAAGTGCAGTGCGGGGCTCCTGACATTATAGCTGACCATTTCAGTTTTTTTTTTCCTCTGAAGAAAAAAAAAAAAGTGTTATCCTCATGGATCCCATACAAGCTTTGGCTGATCAGGTCAAGCACCTGACCCAAATGTTCCACAAACTAAATATGGAACAGCGCACGATGGCCCAGACCCAGCAACAGTTGGTGGATACTGTGCAGGGGGCTGTCGTTGCAGGGGCTCCTTGTGCTGGGGATAGAGATGTGTCATTGGCATTCCCCGAATCTCCGGTCAAATTGCCAGACCTTTTCTCAGGGGATAAAAAGGAGTTCAGATCTTTCAGAAAAGGATGCAAGCTTTTTTTTTCTCTGAGGCCCCGCTCCTCCGGGGATGAGTTCCAGAGGGTGGGGGTCATCATTTCCCTACTTCGGGGGGCTTCACAGGCATGGGCTTTCTCTCTCTCTTCCTCTGCTCCTGAACGTATGTCTGTGAATTTGTTCTTTGTGGCTCTGGGGCACATTTATGATGAGCCTGATAGAGTGCGTCTGGCAGAGGATATGGTGATGAGTGTGACACAGGGGAGGAACTCTGCTGAATGGTTCTGCTCTGAGTTCAGACGCTGGGCAGCGGAGGTCTCCTGGGATGATGCTGCCCTCCGGGGTTTGTTCTGTAGAGGCCTGTCCGAACATTTGAAAGATGCCCTAGCCCTTCATCCTCCACCGAATTCTTTGGAGGACTCTATGATCCAGGCTGTCCGCATGGACGGTAGCCTGCGGGCAAGAGAGGTCATGCTGCAGGAGGCCCCTTTATTCTCCAATCTGAGAGACTCTGCATCTAGTCCTGAGCCCATGGAGGTTGGTGCCACATCATTGGAGGAAAAAGAGAGGAGACACCGAAGAAACAACCAATTGTTCTTTTACTGTGGGTCCGCTGGACATTGGAGAAGGAACTGTCCTTCTTGCCCTTCTTCAGTGAAGCCATCAGGAAAACGACTGAGTCTGGGTAACAATCAAGGAGGTTGCCCATACTCCCAGGTACCCTTTTCCTCACTTACTAAAATTCTGCTTCCGGTGGAACTGGAACTTACAGGCGGTCCAGTTGGGACTACCGCCTTTGTTGACTGTGGTTCTTCTATTAATCTGATCGATGCCAAAGTTGTGACTTTTCATAAGATAGGGACAGTCAGGTTAAAAGATTCTGTTAAAATCGTGGTAATTGATTCTTCTCCTATCACCCAGGAAGGAATTTGTTTCATGACCGATACCTTTTCTATGAAAGTGGGTTCCACTCATGTGGAAAAATTAAGGTGTTTTGTTATAAATAATCTGCCGGCTGGACTGGTACTGGGTATGCCTTGGCTTCAACGTCACAATCCTACTATTGACTGGGTCACGGGGGAGATCATTCAGTGGGGTTGTATGGCTAACGGTCTATGTTATAACTTGACAACTCTTGTCACCCCAGTAAAATCTGTGTCAGTGTCGTCTGTCGATCTGGAAGGTATTCCGGAGTACCTGAAAGATTTATAAGACGTATTTTCTGAAAGTGAGGCTGAGGCGCTACCACCACATAGACCCTTTGATTGTGACATTAATCTAGTCCCTGGAGCCAAGTTACCCAAGGCTCGCCTGTTCAATTTGTCCGGGCCCGAACGTCTAGCCATGAAGGAGTACATTACCGAGAGTCTCCGCAAAGGGCATATTAGGCCTTCTGTTTCACCTGTGGCAGCGGGCTTCTTTTTTGTTAAGAAAAAGATGGTGGTTTGCAGCCGTGCCTCGACTCTCAGGAATTAAACAAAATTACTGTGAAAAATACATACCCTCTCCCCCTAATTCCTGATCTATGTAACCAACTCACCAGGGCCAAGTGGTTCTCTAAACTGGATTTACGTGGGACGTATAACCTTATAAGAGTCCGGGAAGGGGACGAATGGAAAACAGCATTCCTGACAACTGAAGGGCTGTTCGAAAACTTGGTTATGCCCTTTGGTCTCACCAACGCTCCTGCTGTTTTTCAGAATTTTATTAATGCAATTTTCTCTGATTTAATTGGTCATTTTTTGGTTATCTATTTGGATGACATTCTGGTGTACTCGGTGGACAGTCAATCTCACTTGCACCATTTGCGGATGGTTCTCATGAGACTGAGGGAGAATCATTTGTATGCCAAGTTGGAAAAATGCTCATTTTTCATACAAGAAGTATCCTTTCTGGGGTTGATTGTGTCAGGGGAGGGGTTCCGCATGGATCCTAAGAAGGTCCAGGCT
Source organism: Dendrobates tinctorius (assembly GCF_039654945.1). Classification (NCBI taxonomy): domain Eukaryota; kingdom Metazoa; phylum Chordata; class Amphibia; order Anura; family Dendrobatidae; genus Dendrobates; species Dendrobates tinctorius. Next base: position 547,775 of record NW_027362138.1, on the reverse strand, counting down.
GTTACGGAGTGGGTGCAGCCTCATGACTTGAAAGGGTTGCAGCGATTTTTGGGCTTTGCCAACTTTTATAGGAAATTTATTAAGGGCTTCTCGCAGGTGGTAAAGCCTCTAACGGACCTCACTCTCAAGGGAGCTGATGTAAAAAATTGGTCTGTAGCTGCAAAAAAATTTTTCATGACATTAAAAAAGTGCTTTTCTTCAACCCCTGTATTGGTACAACCCGACCCATCAAGACCTTTTGTCGTGGAGGTAGACACCTCGGAAGTAGGGGTGGGGGCAGTTTTGTCTCAGGGCCCTCCTACCCTTACTAATCTGAGGCCTTGCGCCTTCTTCTCTAAAAAATTTTCCTCTGCCGAGAGAAATTACGATGTCGGCAATAGAGAGTTGTTGGCGGTAAAGTTGGCTTTTGAAGAATGGAGGCATTTCCTGGAGGGGGCTGTTCATCCCATTACAGTCATCACTGATCACAAAAATTTGGCCTATATCGAGTCTGCCAAGAGATTGACCCCCAGACAGGCTCGATGGGCGCTTTTTTTTTCTCGATTTCAGTTTACCATCACATTCCGCCTGGGATCTAAAGACATCAAGGCTGATGCCTTATCCCGAAGCTTTGATTCGGTGTCCCCTCCAGAACCTCCCTCCTCCATTCTTCAGCCAGGAGTAGTGGTGGCCGAAATCTCATCTGAGTTACAGAGAGGGATTTTGGAGGCCCAGGCTCGGGCTCCTGGTGGTAAACCCCCGGGTAAATTGTTTGTACTGGAACGTTTCCATCTCAGACTTATGCAGGAATTTCACGATTCTGTGTTGAGTGCTCATCCTGGGATTGCAGCTACCCGGGGGGCAATTGCGAGGGATTTCTGATGGCCCTCTATGGTAAGATATTAAAAAGTTTGTGACTGCATGTGGGGTGTGCGCTCGTTCTAAAAGTTCTCAGGTCCGGCCGGATGGGGAATTGGTGCCTTTGCCAATTCCGGATAGACCATGGACACATTTGTCCATGGATTTTATCACAAATCTTCCTCCTTCCAGGGGCAACTCGGTGATATGTTTTCAAAACAAGCTCACTTTGTACCTTTCCCCGCGTTACCATCTGCTGAAACCCTGGCCTGCTTATTTATGCAGCATATAATTAGGTTGCATGGAGTGCCTATGAATGTGGTGTCAGACAGAGGGGTACAGTTTGTGGCCAGGTTCTGGAGGGCTTTTTGCAAAAAGCTGGGGATTTCGTTGTCTTTCTCCTCTGCCTACCACCCAGAGTCTAATGGACAGACGGAGGGCACGAACCAATTGTTGGAGCAGATTCTGAGATGCTTGGCCTCTTCCAGGCAGGAGGACTGGTGTGAGGTATTGCCCATGGCAGAGTTTGCATTCAACGGTCGTGTGAGTCAATCTACTGGGAAGTCTCCCTTTCAGGTCAACTATGGGTTTAACCCACATTTTGGAGAGTTTTCCCGCATGGATTCAGGTTGTCATGGTGCTGAGGATGTGACACAACGTCTTAGAATTCTTTGGAGGGAGGTTCAGAGGAATATTTCCAAGGCCCAGGAAAACTATAAGCGGTTTGCTGACAGGAGGAGGGGGCCAGGTCCAGCATTTGCAGTAGGGGAGAAGGTGTGGCTATCCACCTGCAATATCAAGCTTAAGATACCATCTATAAAGCTGGGCCCCAAGTTTATTGGCCCATACAAAGTTGTGGAGGTTGTTAACCCAGTAGCCTACCGACTGCAACTGCCCACCTCCTTTAAAATTTCTGATGTCTTCCACAGGTCCCTGTTAAAGCCTGTGGGGACGGTGAGACAGGATCCTTCATCAAATGCTCCGCCAGTGCTGGTAGGGGGCAGCTGGAGTGTGAAGTAGGGCGCATTGTTGACTCCCGGTGGGTGCGCCGGAGACTCCAGTATCTGATACACTGGAAGGGGTACTCACTGGAGGATCGGACGTGGGTTCCGGCCAGTTCAGTGCATGCCGATCGCCTGGTTCGGGCTTTCCACACCAGATACCCAGACAAGCCTGGGGGTCCAGTGCCCCCCCCCGTTAAGAGGGGGGTACTGTCATGGTTTGAACAGGGTTCTTGCCCTGCACTCGCATGGTTAAGTGTTTGTGGCCTCTTTCTGGATCTGGGAGGGGTATTTATACTCACTCTTTACGTGGGTTCTCTGTCAGCTATACTGTTGTTCTGGTGTGTCTGACCCCTGGTGTGCGTGTATTGTGCGTTGCTTGTTTGCTTCCCATGTATGACCCGGCCTGTTCCCTCACTCTGTACTCCGTCTCTCGCTTTGGTACTATTGTCTTCTCCGGTTCTGACCTCCTGGCTTGGCTATCGTTACTCCGTTACAGTTTGTCACTATTGTACCGTCTATTGCCCTTTCTGGTTTTCTGACCTATTGCTACGTCCTGACTATCCATTCTGTCTAAACCTTTGGTACTGTATTGCTATCTTGTGCTTTGACCCTGGCTTCATCTGGTTTCTGTCTCTGTCTATGCCCCTTGGTAACATTGTCCTGTAGTTACCTATCTAGGAGTTTCCCTGCAGCTCCTAGATCTGTGGAGCTTAGGCCATGCCCCCAGCAGTCATGTGCTTCAGGTCCTGATACTCTGAAGCACGCATTGTCACCGCTGCTGCCCTGTTCCACAGGTATCTTTGAGCACTGTCTTTGTACTCAGGACACCCGCCCTGGCTCAGTGAGCAAGTGCAGTGCGGGGCTCCTGACTATTTTGAGTGCAAACCTCCTTCCGTCAGCAAGGGCATTGAAGAGGAAACGTGGATAGGTCATTCAGCATGATAATGATCCCAAGCACACCGCCAGGGCAACGAAGGAGTGGCTTCGTAAGAAGCTTATGAACGTCCTGGAGTGGCCTAGCCAGTCTCCAGATCTCAACCCCATAGAAAACCTTTGGAGGGATTTGAAAGTCTGTGTTGCCCAGCGACAGGCCCAAAATATCACTGCTCTAGAGGAGATCTGCATGGAGGAATGGGCCAACGTACCACCAACAGTGTGTGCCAACCTTGTGAAGACTTACAGAAAATGTTTGACCTCTGTCATTGAAAACAAAGGATATATAACAAAATATTGAGAGGAACTTTTGTTAATAACCAAATACTTATTTTCCACCATAATTTGCAAAATAAATCTTGCCAAATCAGACAAGGTGATTTTCTGGATTTGTTTTCTCATTTTGACTCTCATAGTTGTGGTCTACCTATGATGTCAATTACAGGCCTCTCTCATCTTTTTATGTGGGAGAAGTGGGAAAACTTGCACAATTGGTGGCTAAATACTATTTTCCCCCACTGTATGTATCACTTATCCTGTAAACTTGGTGCTACTTTAAAACCACAGATTTTCTGCAGACAAAAACAGCAGTAAAAACTGCAGCGTATCCACGAAACATCAATGAAAACGAATGGCACATATATGTGTTGCAATGCTCTTATGGTGTACACAAAATGAATGTGGCTGTAAGGGTACAATAGGCACATGCCCCAGAGGGAAATACAGTGCACCACATATATTTTGCCATATAGAGTGGATACGAGTCTGCCTTCCCCTAAGGAACATAGCGCAGGAATAGAATAGAAATTTTGCTTTTGGCTAATTAAAAATTGTCCCATTGTGGGTTGACACCCCCCCCCCCTCAATGACACAAAATCTACCTATATGAAGTTCCATCCGGTTCCTGATATTTCAGCTCTCCATCATGGAGAGCGGACGGAGACATGATCTGGACAAAGCAAGCAAGGTAATCAGTGCACAAGACCCCAATTTACTTTTGTTAACCTGTCTATGTAGTAAGCTTGGTTCTGTTCCCTTATCTGTGTAGTAAACTGTTTCTGTATCTATGTAGTTAGTGTTGAATCTTTGGTGAAGATATTCCTATATATAGCCTATATTCCTATTATATATAGAGGGAGAGAGTGCAACATCTCCAAAACTTATGTCTGTTTTTTTTATTCAGTTTGAGATCATAAAAAATACATAAATAAAACACCTCATTACAGGATCCATTCATTTGAATGGGAACAGAAGGGTCCTAGGATTTCTTCCATTTGCCTCCATTCCAGCTGCATTCTCTGTTTCGAACGAAGTCTGCACTTTTTTTTTCCAGCCCAAAAAATGGTTAGCAAACCAAAGTTTAAAAAAAATAAATAAAATCTATGGGAAACGGATAGTTATCCATTAACCAATCCATTCTTTTAGCACACCTCATGACCCTGACTTATGGATATGGGACGGACCCCCACTCCATCTTAAAACCACCATAACTACAGTAAACCTAGGCACTAGAATAAATACACAACACATTATTTTGGTTGTCAAAATGGCCACAGCTTTATTTAAATCACAGGATTAAAACAATCACAGTAGGAGTCAGGTGAAGTGCTAGTACATTGGGATTCACAAGTACTGTGATATCCCCAGCTGTCTGACATACAGAACCAGGACAGACAGCCATAAAGGGGCGGCACGCACTGGCTTGCCATTCAAGCAGAGCCAGTAAACTTTCAGGGCACCAATGACCCTATTATCCTCACTCCTGTGCTTAACCACTGTGCCCGCCCCTGATTGACGTTACCATTACAACGTCCTTGAGGCTGGCCACCAAAGCCGAGCCTGTTCACCACCATGAGGTTTTACATCCTCTATTAGTTAAAATGAGTCCACCTTAACTTGCCTGCAACTTCCACCTGACTCCTAAACCGCCACCAGAGAGGCCATTTAACACCTTAAATGGACTCGACCCCCATCAACCATGCCTAACAAAGCCATCAACCATTTCTACATGCTATGGAAAGACTGTGCACACAAGTAATAAAATTAAAATTCCAGAGCTCTGACAGATTAATTTTATCAATGCCATGCTACCAAGTTATGATCGATAGTACGGTAACTACAGCAAAATAGCAGTTGCTAAACATCCTGCAATGAGGATCCCATAATGGGGAATGTGGAAAGTAAACCATAATTAAGGTCGTAGCCACAATCTGAATACCTGTATAATGACATCTGTCATGCCTCAAAAAACTATTATACCGCACGTATTGTAGCCAGCTCTAATAATTCACAGATTTTAGTTCTAGAAACCACCATTATATACAGTAGCTATGCAGTAAAATTTCTCAAACCCACTTACTATCACTACCCGAAAAGTGATGAACATATCAATAGAAAGATATTATAAATAGGGAGTAACTAAAAACTATACACAATATAACAACATTATAACCGACCATAAAAGAATGTTCAGAATATCTGGAAGTAGTAATTTAAATAAACCTAAAGCAGAAAAAGTCTACACAGGCATTATTAATAAAATGGCTACGCCATTGATAATTGTTTTTCATGCGCTTGATAACATTTACTGTTGACCTCTCCAACTGGGTCAAAGGCATTGGGAATAGGCATAGTGCCCTTTGTGTTAATGCACTTGATTATACCCTTAGCCGCTCCCACCAGCTCAAGGGCATCGGGAATAGGCATATTGCTCTTCATGTTAACGCACTTGATTACTTTACCCTTAGTCACTCCCACTGACTCAAGGGCACACAGATTAGGTACATTGCTCTTCAGTTTCATGCACTAGATAACTGCATTGTCCAGATGACAACCTTGTTCTCTTCTCCCCTCCAGCCGCTGTTCCTGGCTCAGAGGAGCCAATTTCTTCTGTAGGCATGCAAAATATGATTGCCATGACCCCAGGGACCTTACCCTAACAGGGTCCTATAAAATATAAATGCTTCTGGAGACCAGGGGGCCATACCGTGATGGTCACCCCTCCATACCAGGGGGCCATACCCGAGATGGTTACCACCTCCACACCATGGGGCCATACACGAGATGGTTACCCTCCACACCAGGGGGCCATACCTGAGATGATTACCCCTCAAAACCAGGGTGCCATACCTGAAATGGTTACCCTTCCAAACCCAGGGGGGGTCAGCGGCCAGTTTATTAACAAATAACATAAACTTTTACAATAAGTATTAAATACACAATCTTATACGACATGAGGGGAGGGTTCTTGGAGCCCCAAAAATTCTGACCAAATATTTGGCAAAAACACAAGCACTTAAAAATCCACGTTACCCTAAGCCGTAAACCACCAGCTCGAGGGCACCAAACATCCCGTTCCGGGAAGTCCAACCACCAAAAGCTCCCGGGTAACACCCCGTCCAGAGCCGTAACCAAAAGCCAGATCCAGAATTTTAACTTCCAATTCCTTTTTGCTGATTCAGCGTCAACTCCAAGAACCCCACCCCAGAGGTCTATACTTAATATGGTTACCCCTACTGACCAATTTATAAATAACTTCCAAGAACCCACTAAAAGGAAAACAAATAACTGTCTTTTTTTTATTTTAAATTCATGTTCTTATTAAAATAAACATAAAATAAACATGAAAGCATAAATAACATTAACATGCTGGGGGGAGTCCTTGAAGCTCACAAATCTGGTGATTACCAAACATAAAATGTACTAACAATTACTCCCAGCCGTTACCCCACTAGATCGGGAGTACCATAGCCACAAGGGTTCCAAAGTTCACTTGAATTTCCTGGGGATCCGACAAACTCTTGCCGAAACTCCCCTCCACCTTTCACCAGATCCAGAACCATATTAACTTCCAAAAAGATGAATCCATATCCCATTGGATCCCCCAGACCAATTTCTAACCAACTTCAAGGACCCCCCAACCACCAGGCTCCAGGTAATCCACTCAGGCCTGTGCTATCCACCATCTTAAGTAATATAAAATAAGCACTTGGTGGGTATACACCGATCCCTTTTTTTAATATAATTATTATTCACACCTTTATTAAAACAAACATACCATAAAACATCAAAGCATAAATAATATTAACACGCAGGTAGGAGTCTTTGAAGCTCCCAAAAATCTGGTGATTACCAAACATAAAGTGAACATACAATGTACCAACAATTACTCCCAGCCGTTACCCCACCAGCTCGGGAGCACCATAACCACAAGGGTTTCAATGTTCACTTGAATTTCCTGGGGATCCGACAAACCCTTGCCGAAACTCCCCTCCATCTTTCACCAGATCCAGAACCATATTGAATTCCAAAAGGAGGAAATCATATCCCAATGGATCGCCCAGACCATATTTAACCAACTTCAAGGACCCCTCCAACCGCACAAAATGTGAGATAAGTGAGGGTGATAACCATGCAGGTTTACAACCAAGGTATACAACAGGTTAATAATGGAAAATGTCCCATCATAAGGTCCAGAAATAGGCAGAGATGGGCAATGCTGTGTTATATGCTGTAACAATAAATGAGAAGCTGCCTGCTCCTCTACAGCAGTTACAGCCTCTAATCACCAGCTGCACATAAATGGTAAGAAATATGTAGGTCTAATATAAGCTGCCTGCAGCCATAGGTGTGTGAGCAGAAAACTGCAAGTTCTGTATCCCAGTCACTCTACTACATACAATTACAATAGACGAGAGACAGGGCTGAAAACTGGGCCCATGATGTGTCCTCCAGAGCAATGTGCAGCCTCACACTAGGAGTGCCCACTCACTGCCCGCCATGTGCTGAGTTATTAGTGCCCACTCACTGCCCGCCATGTGCTGAGTTATTACTGCCCACTCACTGCCCGCCATGTGCTGAGTTATTACTGCTCACTCACTGCCCGCCATGTGCTGAGTTATTACTGCCCACTCACTGCCCGCCATGTGCTGAGTTATTACTGCTCACTCACTGCCCGCCATGTGCTGAGTTATTACTGCCCACTCACTGCCCGCCATGTGCTGAGTTATTACTGCTCACTCACTGCCCGCCATGTGCTGAGTTATTACTGCTCACTCACTGCCCGCCATGTGCTGAGTTATTACTGCTCACTCACTGCCCGCCATGTGCTGAGTTATTACTGCCCACTCAAATGTGCTGAGTTACTCCACGATTATTTATTTTACACATGATAAAACATAATCCATTCAGGCCTGTGCTATCCACCATCTTAGGTAATATAAAATAAGCTCTTGGTGGGTATACTCTGATCATGCAACATACGAGAGGGAGGACTAAAGGCAGCAATAGCTATGGAAATCAAGCACTAAGCTGGAAGTCATGTCCAGGTTATATGTACAGCCAGGAAAATGACCTGGAGACACAGGATGTCTATACACAGCATGATCCGTATACAGCAGAGTGAGGAGTGATATCATGTATACAGACCTGTGGTAGAGGTGAAGTATACAGCACAGGAATAGAGCCTTTACACAGATACCACATATATAGTGAGTGACCTGGTTACACGGGATCTGCACACCCAGCCTCACAGTGTGTAACAGAGATGAGGTCACATACAGATCATCAGACTCCATAACTGGGAAGGGGGGATAATCCGCACACAGGAGGGTCAGTATACAGTGCACTGACATGAAGTGCAGCCTCTCATCATCATACATATACCATCCCCCGCTGCTCCTCTCACCAGTGTCTCTAATACATGTGACTGCCCAGCTCCACCATAGTAATGGCAGACACTGCATGTGTCCCTGCCCTGTCCTTTCATACATAAACCCAGAACTCATGAAGACTCTGTATAATACAGCAGTAATGTGGTAGATCAGAAATGTCTGCAGGGAGGACACACAAAAGCTGCCTCTGCAATAAGTGAGGGAACATGGCCGCTACATGAATTTCTGAGGTAATCTTGACCCCAGATATGATGTAGGAGCTGATACTACCTTAGTACACACTACACAATGTCTGAGGTGATTGCAGAGTAGTATATGAAACATGTCTGCAGGGAGGTCACACGGAAGATCACAGTCTGTGAGGAAAATGTAGCATACACATGAGGGACATGGCAGCTACATGAATCGCTGAGGTAATATTGGTCCCATACATAATGTAGGAGCTGATACTACACTAGTACATGATGTCTGAAGTGAGGGAGAGACACAGATTTCCTGCTCTATATAATCCCACCCTCCTCACAGTGACCCCCAGGCACAGACATACTGGGCTTTTCTCTTCTTAAAGCAACATCCCTCCTGCTTCACAATCTACACCACTATACCAAAAAAGCTGCAGGAAAAAAGGTCCAACCATCCCCAAGTCATGTCCTCCTCCGCCTATGGCTCCAGTGGTTTCTAGAACACTAGTAAAAATTGATCAGTTGCAAAGGAAGCAAAGAAAAAAATGGAAACCAAAGTGTCTGTTTTTCTTTTTTTTTTACACCTGTTTACAAAATGGAAACTGGTTTCCAATTTGCTTCTGTTTGCAACAGATCCGTCTTTATTTAATACTGAATTTATCACAAATGGAAAACAAGTGGACAAAGCTCTAATCAGATCAGATCAGGAGCATTTTGGAGATCCAACCTGGACTGAGCAAATATGGGATGTTCCGATCTGTAATGCCTGTGCATTAGTGTTGTCTTCACGCCGGCGCTCAGCATTCCCTGCCTGGGTCTCACCGAGTTTCCTGTCTCTCTGGTATAACATATTATGCCTGCAGGTCATTTACAAAGTAGAAACTTGTGCTTGGAATTATAAAGAGCAGCCATATAATTCCCTGAGGAGACACCGGGTCCAGGACTGTCTGTATCTCTCGGAGATGGTGGAAGCTGAAGCAGCAGACAGAATGGACCCAGGGGAAAATATGAATTTTAAGTGCAGTTTCAAAAGTCCTTTCGAGGTGACAACAGAGAATTGTTGAATCAGCGAAGAAAGCTGCTCCATTACCAGGAACGTCAGTGTAAAGATTATTCTACTCCGGGGCGGCCAAAATCTATAGATGCATATGGACCTGATGTGGTTAAAGAGGATTTGTTTGCTCTCCCAAAAGGTCTGTTTCTGTTGCAATAAATACTTTTCTCAAGAAATAATGAGACTTCAGCATCTTTCCTTAGAACTCTGCATTGTGCCGCGCTTCTGGTCTTCCTCCTGGAAATGCATGAATTCACACTTTGCAGTATGATGATAGGGAATGGCGATGCTCAGTTGGCAAGCTATTCATTTATTCATTTATTCCCAGGCGGAATAAGGTGATTTTGGCAGATCCCGCGGCCCAAAAAAATTGCTTTACGCCACTGCTACAACACAACATAATGCCGGCGAACAGGTTGCACCAGTACTGCAATCTCAGAAGGCAAGTCAGTAAAACTCAGAACCGATTGGATTTCTTTGTGACTTATCGGGGTCTTTTACGGTTTGTAATGTTACCACTACCATATTTTAGACTGGAGAGCAAACACATTGCAGTGGCCCACGAGTTGTGTCGGTCCATCTTATACCTGCTTACGTCAGGCTGATGGATAAAACAACAAAGGTTATCAACCCTGCCATCTTCAATACATTGTCAAAATTGGGCAACTCCCTTTAATAATAAACCTACAAGGAGAATTGGAGTCTTAACGCCCAGAATAAATCTAAACAAAGCTGTCTTTTAAATGTAAAATCTCACTTTATTGAAAAATACATATACCATAGTACAAACACATTAAAAAATGAGTGTATTATCCCAGGGTGGTACGACACAAAAAGGGATGCATCAGAAAAATTGTATAGCGCACATAAATTGCATTATAATACAGGGGTAGGTTTTAGTAGATTTCATCAGGCAAAAAGAATCAAAATAATGGGCAAGCCATCCAAATCACCCAAGTAAAGGCTGCTGAAATATCACTTAAGTAACCCTATAAGTATAGGCAGCAAAAAAGTCAACACAAGTCCCTCAACAATGTGAGAAACAGATTAAAAAAGGGATATAAAGAGTGGCGTCCCCTAAACGATATCTAATGTATGTATTAAGCCAGCATAAACACTACCCACAATGTCACAGACACTAAGTGATAAAGTGCCAGGGTGCAAAAAAATCCTTACCCATGTGGGATCCTGATGCGTCTCCCTAACGCCCGACTCGTTTCGCCCAAAGGGGCTCCCTCGGGGGGCAGTGTGGTAGCTGTTTCCAGCACCTGCATCCTTTAAATAGGGACAAAGCAATGGGGAGGAAAAATGACGAGCGCCATCTTAAAATCTGCACATGCGCAGAAGAACCCGGAAGTCCCGCCGCGTCACTTCCGGCTCTCCCGGACCTCTGTGTACATCAGCGTGACGGCCATTGCCATGGTCACGCGGATACACAGCGGGGCCGTGTGGAGGCCTTTAGAAACGCGGCAGGCATGGTAACTCTGCGAATGTATTGGAAGTGTAATGATCCCACTTTGGTGTGCATCAGCGCGACGGCCGTTGCCATAGTCACGCAGATACATAGTGGGGCCATGTAAAGGCCTTTAGAGACACGGCAGGCAGAATGACCCTGCGCATGCAATAGAGATATAATAGTCCTGCAAGCAATTATTGTAGTCACGTGCTCAAGCCCAAAAAGTCAAAAGAAACTGAGATGATAACAGCAATTAATAAATCCTCCAAGCCCTATCCATGACTCCAAGGAATGTTAGTCACCCATATAAAAAGAGTATACAATGTATATAATATGATGAATTATACGCCTTATAAGGAGAACTATATCAAGTCATATATAATTAGAGGCAATATATATATATACAAATCGAATTTTAACCTTATAAGTAAAAACTGAGAACATGCACAAGCTACCAACATTAATTATGAGCACCATAACAGAACAAAGTGTAGTACATATGGAAACACACTCAAGCTTACTATATACAGTATATTTATATATATACAAAATTAATTTATTTCAATTCTTCAATACAAAAAGTGACTCTCCTATATTCTATAGAGTCATTACACACAGAGTGATCTATTTCACGTGTTTATTTCTATTCTTGTTGATGATTATGGCTTACAGCCAATGAAAACCCAAAAGTCATTATCTCAGTAAATTAGAATACTTTATAACATCAGCTTGAAAAAATGATTTTTAATCCGAAATGTTGTCCTACTGAAATGTATGTTCAGTAAATGCACTGAATACTTGGTCGGGGCTCCTTTGGCATCAATTACTGCATCAATGCGGCGTGGCATGGAGGCGATCAGCCTGTGGTACAGCTGAGGGGTTATGGAAGCCCAGGTTGCTTTGATAGTAGCCTTCAGCTTGTCTGTATTTTTGGGTCTGGTGTGAGTGGACGGGGGACTGTGGAAGGTTCAAGGGGTGGAGGCACAGCTGGGGTGGAGCCTCAAGGGGGCCCAAAAATTTTGCCAATATGGGGTCCAGAAATTCTTCTGGTGGCAGTTCTGACCCCGGAACCAGCTCTTGTCTGGACACAACGGTGCATCCATTTGCAACAAAAAGAGTCAAAAATAATAATTGTCTGTTTTTTACCTGTCAGTATTTTGAGATCCCAAAATACTATTATGCAAAGGGGACAGTTAAAAAAAACATCAGCATATAGACAGGGCTGTCTGATTTTCAGGGGTATAGTGCATGTGGTTTTTTTTTACCAATGTAGAGGAAGAATGCTACACAGCGTGAGGGCTCATGCAGACGTCCGTACAACACAGTCCGAATACGAACTGCAATGCATGGACTGGCCGCAGGTCTCCTGACCTAAGCGTGCCAGCCACATAGAATTATATCAGGGTGTCATGCTCAAGTCAGGAGTCCTGCGGCCAGTCCATACTCAGACCGTGTTGCACAGATATCAGCATGAGCTCTTAGGCCGGGTTCAGACATTGCAACGTAACTGTAAAAATAAAAACGGATGCTATACCGTGGCTCCATGTCGGATACATTTTTTTCTGCATACACATACAGTTGTGGCCAAAAATATTGACACCCCTGCAATTCTGTCAGATAATACTCAGTTTCTTCCTGAAAATGATTGCAAACACAAATTCTTTGGTATTATTATCTTAATTTAATTTGTCTTAAATTAAAAAACACAAAAAGAATTGTCCTAAAGCCAAATTGGATATAATTCCACATCAAACATAAAAAAAGAGGGTGGACAAAAGTATTGGCACTGTTCGAAAAATCACGTGATGCTTCTCTAATTTGTGTAATTAACAACACCTGTAGCTTACCTGTGGCACCTAACAGGTGTTGGCAATAACTAAATCACACTTGCAGCCAGTTGACATGGATTAAAGTTGACTCAACCTCTGTCCTGTGTCCTTGTGTGTACCACATTGAGCATGGAGAAAAGAAAGAAGACCAAAGAACTGTCTGAGGACTTGAGAAACCAAATTGTGAGGAAGCATGAGCAATCTCAAGGCTACAAGTCCATCTCCAAAGACCTGAATGTTCCTGTGTCTACCGTGCGCAGTGTCATCAAGAAGTTTAAAGCCCATGGCACTGTGGCTAACCTCCCTAGATGTGGACAGAAAAGAAAAATTGACAAGAGATTTCAACGCAAGATTGTGCAGATGTTGGATAAAGAACCTCGACTAACATCCAAACAAGTTCAAGCTGCCCTGCAGTCCGAGGGTACAACAGTGTCAACCTGTACTATCCATCGGCATCTGAATGAAAAGGGACTGTATGGTAGGAGACCCAGGAAGACCCCACTTCTTACCCCGAGACATTAAAAATCCAGGCTGGAGTTTACCAAAACTTACCTGAAAAAGCCTAAAACATTTTGGAAGAATGTTCTCTGGTCAGATGAGACAAAAGTAGAGCTTTTTGGACAAAGGCATCAACATAGAGTGTACAGGAGAAAAAAAGAGGCATTCAAAGAAAAAAACACGGTCCCTACAGTCAAACATGGAGGAGGTTCCCTGATGTTTTGGGGTTGCTTTGCTGCCTCTGGCACTGGACTACTTAACCGTGTGCATGGCATTATGAAGTCTGAAGACTACCAACAAATTTTGCAGCATAATGTAGGGCCCAGTGTGAGAAAGCTGGTTCTCCCTCAGAGGTCATGGGTCTTCCAGCAGGACAATGACCCAAAACACACTTCAAAAAGCACTAGAAAATGGTTTGAGAGAAAGCACTGGAGACTTCTAAGGTGGCCAGCAATGAGTCCAGACCTGAATCCCATAGAACACCTGTGGAGAGATCTAAAAATGGCAGTTTGGAGAAGGCACCCTTCAAATATCAGGGACCTGGAGCAGTTTGCCAAAGAAGAATGGTCTAAAATTCCAGCAGAGCATTGTAAGAAACTCATTGATGGTTACCGGAAGCGGTTGGTCGCAGTTATTTTGGCTAAAGGTTGTGCAACCAAGTATTAGGCTGAGGGTGCTGTGAGAATCATGTGGGAATAGTGGATGAGGGCAGGTATATCTCGCCCAGATTCCTTTCCTATGTGGCCTAGTCTGGTCAGTATCGCACCTGCTTGCTAATGAATAATGGGAGGTGGATATAAAAGGATGCCAGGTGGTTGTGTGAGTGTCTCAGCCTGGGAACACAGAGAGCCTGTCTGTGTGAGAGACACATGTGAGTGAAAGCAGTGCCCACTGCAACTGTGGTTTGGCTGGACGGGAGAAGCCTGCCAGTTGGTAGTTAGGTTGTCCATTGTTTAGTTAGTGCCGGACAGGCAAGGATTTGTTTTATGTTTTATTTCCTTTTGCATTGCTTTCACCGTTAATAAACCTGACCCAGGGTCAGTTATACACGAATCCCAGCTCTGCGCCTGAGTTTCATGCTGAACGCACGTGACCTTTGACCCCAGCAAAGGCGATCCCGGAGTGTTTTATCACATTGTGTTGGAGAACCCGGGCATCACGTTGCAAGCATGAGCATGGAGGACGTGGTGAAAGCGCTGGTACAGTCCACCGCCGACCAGCAATAAGCTAATCGGGTGATGATGGCCCAGCTGAAGGAGTTGGTGGACATGACAGCTACCGATCGTTCGCTTCTCAAGCAGGTGGCGCAGCGCCTGGCAAGCTTACCTGAGGTTAACCTGGAAGCAGAGTCGAGAGTGATTCACATGAGTCAGTACTGGCAGAAGATGACGACCGAAGATGACGTCGAGGCATACCTGACCACGTTTGAACGGACGGCGGTGCGAGAAAAATGGCCGAAGGCACGATGGGCCGGCCTGATTGCCCTGATTCTTTCCGGTGAGGCCCAAAAGGCGTATTATGACTTGGAACCTGAAGCTGCGCAGGACTTTGACAAATTGAAAGCCGAGATCTTGGCCCGGCTGGGAGTGACGACCGCTGTCCGTGCACAGAGAGTGCATCAATGGACTTATCAGCCGGATAAACCACCGCGGTCACAGATGTTCGACCTGATCCACGTGACGAAGAAGTGGCTACAACCCGAGGTGTTGACAGCGCCAGAGATAATCCAGAGAGTCGTCATGGACAAGTACCTGAGAGCTCTACCGCCAGCCCTGAGGAAGTGGGTAAGCCATGGAAATCCTACGACGGCAGATCAACTGGTGGATCTGGTTGAACGTTACTCCGTGGCGGAAGGACTCCGAGACGACGCTACCCCACCTCGTTCTTCATCATCTCCACGTGGAACCGGTAAGACTGTTCCAGGGACTAGGGGAGATGGAAAAATCCCTAAGACAGTGGGGGAGGAAAACGGGACTGCCCGCACTGCGAGGCCGAGAGTAACGAACTATGGTCTAAGCAAGGGGCCCGTTGGGTGTTTCCGCTGCCAAGAGATGGGACATATTGCTGCGAACTGTCTGGTCACTACTGAACCCATGCAGTGCGACGTCACAGACTCTAAAAACCGTATGTCTATGGTTGCACGGGTAGTGAGTGTGAATGCCGGTCAAAAGGATGTGGAAAAACACTTGTGTGATTTAACTGTTGATGGCAAAAATGTGGTGGCATTGTTAGACTCGGGAAGTGTGGTGACTCTGGTGAAGGCCAGTCTGGTGTCAGCCCCGACTGGACCATCAGACAAATTTTCTGTAACGTGTGTGCATGGAGACACCTGTTCGTACCTCACCACTGTCATATGCATTACTACTTCCTATGGGTCTGTGCAACATAAAGTGGGACTCGTCCCGGCGTTATTGCATGATGTTATCCTGGGCCGGGATTTTCCCCACTTCTGGCAATTGTGGGAGAGTCAGTTGATGCCCTCGGGTAATAGTGTACATGATTCTTCTCCCAGGGCGCGTGTGGGTCCCGAACCCCTGGAAGAGGTCTCCCCGGAAGACTCGGGGGAAGAGTCTGCGGGAAATGACCTGCAGTTCCCGTTTTCAGTCATGGCGGGTGATACGGAGGAGACCGGGGAAGAGGAGGAGGCCGACAGCCGTCCACCTCCCAGTTTGCCGGATTAAGAAGTTCAGAAAGATGACTTCCAAAGCGAGCAAATAAAGGATCCTACCCTTTCTCAGGCTAGGACAAATGTAAAAGTGATAAATGGGGTACCTGTAGAACCTGGCTCTAGGCTGGCATATCCTTACATGGTTCTGGAGAATGATTTACTCTATCAGATAGAGAAAAAGGGGGAAGATACGGTGCAACTATTAGTCGTGCCAAAACCCTACCGGCGGCAGGTGCTGGACCTGGCCCACGGACATGTGATGGGAGGTCACCTGGGTGTCCAGAAAACCAACGAAAGGATATTACACTGTTTTGTTTGGCCAGGCATGCATCACGATGTTCGTGTATATTGTGAGTCTTGTCCTGACTGCCAAGCCTCTGCACCTAAGCCCCGGTTCTGTAGCCCTTTGGTACCCCTACCTATTATTGAAGTCCCGTTTGAGAGGATTGGGATGGATTTAGTTGGGCCCCTTCCACGGTCTGCACGTGGACACCAACATATCCTGGTCATCTTGGATTATGCCACTCGTTACCCGGAGGCCATACCTTTGCGTAACACGGCCACCAAGACGATTGCCAAGGAACTGGTGCATGTGTTTAGTCGGGTCGGTATACCAAAACAGATACTCACCGACCAGGGGACCCCCTTTATGTCCAGGGTAATGAAGGAGCTCTGCCGATTGTTACAAATCGAACCGTTACGCACATCCGTGTATCACCCTCAAACAGACGGGTTGGTCGAACGGTTCAATAAAACTCTGAAGCAGATGCTGAGAAAGGCGATAGACAAGGATGGGAAGAACTGGGACTATTTACTTCCGTATTTGCTTTTTGCCATCAGGGAAGTGCCCCAGTCTTCCACGGGGTTCTCGCCTTTCGAGTTATTGTACGCCCGACGTCCTCGCGGACTGTTAGACGTTGCAAAAGAAACCTGGGAGGGTCAGGTCACTCCGTTTAAAACGGTGATAGATCACGTCACACAAATGCAGGACCGTATTGCGGCTGTTATGCCTATCGTCAAAGAACACATGATGCAGGCTCAAGGAGCCCAAAAAAGAATCTATGATAGGGGCGCCAAGATCCGTACGTTTGCACCCGGAGTTAGGGTGTTGATCCTGGTTCCCATGGTGGACAGTAAGTTCCTGGCAAAGTTGCAGGGCCCCTTTGAGATTAAGGAAAGAGTTGGTGAAGTAAACTACAAAGTATACCAGGCAGGTAAACGGAAACCTGAACAGATTTATCATGTAAATCTGATAAAACCCTGGAAAGATCGGTCTGCCTTGTCAGCGGAGCTGGCCCGTCCCGTCTGCTCACATACCGTACCGGAGGTACGGGTTGCAGAGACTCTCTCGGAGCGGCAAAAGACTGAGGTCAGGCAGTTTCTACTTCACAACCAAAAGTTTTTCTTAGAAAAACCCGGGCAGACTACGCTAATGAAACATGACATCGTAACGGAACCTGGTGTCACAGTTCACGTAAAGCCCTACCGAATCCCGGAAGCGCGCCGTGAAGCCGTTTCCTGAGAAGTGAAGGCAATGTTAGAGTTAGGTGTCATTGAGGAATTGCACAGTGCTTGGTCCAGCCCGATTGTGCTAATTCCTAAACCGGACAGCACCATCCGGTTCTGCAATGACTTCAGGAAACTGAATGCGGTCTCAAAATTTGATGCCTACCCTATGCCCAGGATCGACGAGTTAATAGATCGGTTAGGAAAAGCCCGGTATATTACGACCCTAGACCTAACAAAGGGGTATTGGCAGATCCCTCTGGCGGAGGCTGCCAGAGAAAAGATGGCATTTGCTACCCCAGAAGGTCTATTTCAGTATGTGTATATGCCGTTTGGACTGCACAGAGCACCGGCGACCTTCCAGAGACTGATGGATCGAGTCCTGAGGCCACATAGGCAGTACGCTTCGGCCTATTTGGACGACATTGTCATTTACAGCTTGGACTGGGAGACTCATCTCCAGAAAGTGCAAACTGTGATTGACGACCTGTGGGAGGCAGGTCTAACCGCGAACCCCAAGAAATGTCACATCGGGCTAGAAGTAGCCCGGTATTTGGGGTATGTAATTGGGAGGGGTGTTGTTAAACCCCAGGTTGATAAGATTCAGGCGGTTCAGGACTGGCCACAACCTGTCAACAAGAAGCAGGTGCAAGCCTTCCTGGGGATCGCCGGCTATTATCGCCGGTTCATACCCAATTTTGCAGCCATCGCTACCCCCCTGACGGATCTTACAAAAGGGAAAGACTCCGTCATGATTAAATGGAGTTTAGCGGCTGAAGAAGCCTTCCATAGCCTAAAACAGGCACTTTGCTCTCAGCCCGTACTGGTGACTCCGGACTTCCGCAGCGAGTTTGTGGTACAAACGGATGCTTCTGATACCGGTATCGGGGCCGTACTCTCACAAGTGAGGGACGGAGTGGAACACCCAGTCCTCTATCTCAGCAGGAAGCTGAATAAACAAGAGCAAAGGTATGCAGTCGTAGAAAAAGAGTGCCTCGCCATTAAGTGGGCTCTAGAGACCCTCAAATATTACCTGGTGGGCCGAAAGTTCAGGCTGATCACTGACCATGCCACTCTCAAGTGGATGCACTTGAACAAGGAACGGAATAGCCGGGTGACCCGGTGGTTCCTTGCCCTGCAGGCCTACACTTTTACGGTGGAGCACCGCCCAGGGGTACAGATGGGAAATGCAGATGCCCTGTCCCGAGTGCACTGTTTGGCGGGTGTCATTGCTCGACCGGAGTGGTCTGAGCAGAGGGGGGGTATATGTGAGAATCATGTGGGAATAGTGGATGAGGGCAGGTATATCTCGCCCAGATTCCTTTCCTATGTGGCCTAGTCTGGTCAGTATCGCACCTGCTTGCTAATGAATAATGGGAGGTGGATATAAAAGGATGCCAGGTGGTTGTGTGAGTGTCTCAGCCTGGGAACACAGAGAGCCTGTCTGTGTGAGAGACACATGTGAGTGAAAGCAATGCCCACTGCAACTGTGGTTTGGCTGGACGGGAGAAGCCCGCCAGTTGGTAGTTAGGTTGTCCATTGTTTAGTTAGTGCCGGACAGGCAAGGATTTGTTTTATGTTTTATTTCCTTTTGCATTGCTTTCACCGTTAATAAACCTGACCCAGGGTCAGTTATACACGAATCCCAGCTCTGCGCCTGAGTTTCATGCTGAACGCACGTGACCTTTGACCCCAGCAAAGGCGATCCCGGAGTGTTTTATCACAGTGCCAATACTTTTGTCTGGCCCATTTTTGGAGTTTTGTGTGAGACGATCAATGTTTTGCTTTCTGCTTCATTCTCTTTTGTGTTTTTTAATTTAAGATAAATTAAATGAAGATAATAATACCAAAGAATTTGTGTTTGCAATCATTTTCAGGAAGAAACTGCGTATTATCTGACAGAATAGCAGGGGTGTTAATACTTTTGGCCACAACTGTAGACTTGAATGGGTCTAAAATACAGTGTACTCATGTGAACATGTCCTTTTGCCAAACATTTTTTATGCATTCAGTTGAAACAAAGTGCAATGATAGCATTATTTCTGCATGCAACGATCGCCCCCTAGGGGTGGATGCAGACGTTACATTTTATTATCAAATGTAGAACTTGAGATCAGAAAAACAGAACTCTGAGGATAAATATGTGCACTAACTTGGAATTAAGATGAGAGTAAATGTCATTTTATTTATCTATTTTTTTTGATAAATCATTAGTACATATGAGAGTAAACTTGGCAAACTGTCGTATTACAGAAATCTGCTTCTTTCTCCTCCTGGACTGATCTTTCTTCTTAATTCACAGGTAAAATCTGTCTTCAATAATGGGAAAATCTGTATTCTCTGAGATAGGATATGACAGTTAGTGCTTATAAAGTTCTATGGAGATCTGCAACCGAAGTCTGAGCAGAAAGTCTGTCTCCGCCTCCAGCTCCTCCATAAACCTTTAAAGCACCAACTGTCATCTCCTATCTCAGTAATGTAAATCTGTCTGTCTCAGCACGGCCCCACTTACTTTGCACAGGTCCCCTGTATAGTGGATTGCTCTGTACAGAAATGCTATGAAGCTATTTCAGTGCAGACCTCAGCCCCTTGTCCCCAGGACTGGTTTGGCACCCGCTGATTCTAAAGTGATGGCAATAACCATCCAGTTGCTCTAGGAAGAGGCTCTATAGTGGCAACATATTCTGTACGGAGTTCACTAATTCCTGACTCCTCTGGGGTTCACAACCAGCGTTCCCCATCTCAATCACAGACTTATGGGTCAGTTCTTCAGAACCACAGAAGATTGACAGTTTGGGCCTGTGACACTGATGAGCCTCTGGGCGACACTAAGCACTTCTCCATGCTGTAAGCAGAGGCAGCGTTACCTCTGTAGCATCAGAATAGCACAGAGACTCTGAAGCAGGTTGGCTCCAGAGGTCCGGGAAGCTACAGAACAGCACTTGCCAGATCTATAGTAAAGAGCTCGTAAGTGCTGCGCTACTTGCCTGGGTAACCAGCCACTAATGACACAGCAGTGATCAGAGCTCGCTGAGATCGATGCTGTTTAACCACTTACAGAGACATTTAAATGGCTTGTTTGCTT
This sequence comes from Dendrobates tinctorius, assembly GCF_039654945.1. Taxonomy (NCBI): domain Eukaryota; kingdom Metazoa; phylum Chordata; class Amphibia; order Anura; family Dendrobatidae; genus Dendrobates; species Dendrobates tinctorius. Next base: position 527,051 of record NW_027362138.1, on the reverse strand, counting down.
GGGTGCTTGTGCAATGGCTCCCAGTGGCGATCAACCAATACAACTGGGGTCCTGCTGAAGCCCCCACCCCCACCATGGCTGGCATCTTAGTTCTCATGTGAAGCTCAGCCTTGGGCTTTACTTTATAAGAGAACATCAGTTTTACCATAAACTTCCAAACTTCTAATACTGCAGTATCCTTTAAGGCCACGTTCACACGTTCATTATTTGGTCAGTACTTTACATCAGTATTGTGAAGGGTTAATCCTAAAATCAGAGCTGAAGTTTCGTTTTGTCCATTCTCTGAAGGTTTCGTTTCTTCATTTTTGTTGCTGTAAGATAAATTTTTATAATTGGCATGGGCTGTCATGAAACCAGACTGTTCCCATCTGTACAAGATAAGGGAGGCGGGAGTGTAAAACTCTGAAGAATATGCCATTATACTACTTTCTATTTGGATACGGACATATATGTAGTTTCCGGTTTTCTTGCAATATTATTGGCTTACAAAGTGAAATGATGCTATTGGTACTTGAGAACCTTGCATAATTAAGCAAAAGATTATAAAAGATGTGACTAAAATAAAGGGTCTTAGTGATCTGCCTCGATCCTCCCGTTCAGAGACCCCAGTCTCCGTGTGGTCATTTGAGTTGCTAGCAACACTGGAATAATTTGGACATCACTGGCTCAACCATGAAGGGTTAATTTAGCCCTCCCAAAATAGCTACCTCAACAGTGGCACGCAACGTGGGGCCCCCGAACAGGGACGCCTCTGCCCCCGGAGGACAACAACACAAAGGACCCTTGGAGCGGACACAGGTGCTGGAAAATTGGGACTGATCACCCCCCACGGCAACCACGGTAAGTTGGCAGTTATACTGTTCAGACTGACCGTTGGTGTGGTTTTCCAGTGCTTGTTGCTGCAAAGAGGATCTGAAGTTTGTCCCCTGGTGGGGTGATTCATGGGTGGAATCATATAGAGGTGTAGTCCGGTTGGGGCCCAGTGCTCGAACCGTACCTCATAAGGGACGGACACCCTGGATTGACCAGTGATTGTGGCTCTCTTTATAGTCAAAATATCCTGAAATTCCCGATCATTATTAGTAATTGGGCGTGGTGAAGTGGTCAAAGACTGGGTAGGATACGTAACTCAGGTATATATAGATAGAGATATATAACCAGAGGTGTCCGGAGGGATAGTCTGAGACGTCCTCCTCCTTTCACTGAGTACCGCGAATTTTGGGCTTCCCAGAGGGGGTTGACCCTGTGGAACAGAGACTGAAATGGCCGCTCCAGATCTGTGCACAATTTGTCAGGATATTTAGCTCTAAAGGAGAGAATTATGTTTCTGTGGAAGAAAAAGAAAAGTTTGGAATTGTGTGAAGGATCAGATACTGTTAGTCTTATGATTCAAAGACGAGGAAAGAAATTTGTCAGGAATGCAAAAAAAAAATATTTTCGATTCTGGGATTTCCTAAGGGCGGGAGGCTACAGCCTACGCAATGGGACGAAGGAGTTAAAAAAAAAAAGAAATAAAGGGAGGTTGACTGATGATGGATTACTTAAAGGCGCTGAGGAATTCCGTGGCTTGGCACATGAATTGTATAATGAAGGTTATGTGGACATTGAACAGCAAGTGAATTCTGATTGTTTCTGTTACTGCTATGTTGAAGAAGGAAAATTGTCTATTACTATGTCAGGGACGGTATGTATTGTGGTTCAAGAAAGTGACTGTGGTGTGAGAATGTGATTGATTAAAGAAGGAACTAAGATACCGACAATGTGTCAGGCAGTCGAATAGTTAAAAGTGATGATTTGAAACAAGAAGTTTCCCTGCTAGATGATAAGGTCCCTCCCCAGGAAATCAAGCCTCTCCTCCCGACTGTAAGCTCTGTGCCCCTTAACCCTAGGGCACCGATGTATCCTGGACTAACGAAACTCAGTATGCCCCAACTCTATGATCCTGCCGGGTGGATCTGTGCTGTATGTGGAGTTACTAATCCTCAGTGGAGAGAGGTCTGTTATAATTTGTTATAATTGTGGCACAAGAAGACTGGGTGTTGCAGCCCCCACCTTTCCGTTGTTGAATGCTGACGGTACCTATTATCATCCGCAGCCAGCCTCAATCCCCGTTCACCCGATCCAGAGGGAAAAAAAAAAGTTTTCAGAAGACTTTAACCTGCTCTGTTCAGGAGAGAGAGAGAGAAAGAAAAAAAAAAAAGCAATCTAGCAGCTGCAGCTGCTTCAGTACCCCCTCCCATCTTAGCCCACACCATATCCCCCTTCGCCCCCACCGCAGCTGCAAGCACACAGTGTGCCCTTCAGCCCACACAGCAAACTCTCGCCCCCCCTCAGACTTCAGCTAGTGGGAACCCTGCTCCTCAGCCCCTCCATGCTAATTCTCGTTACTGCTCAGTTTGTGATCTCTCCCACATGTCCAGTAAATTTATTAGGGGCAGATTTATTATCACAGTTCTGCTCCAGAATACAATTCCAAGATGATGGTCAGATGGTTTTTTTGTTATATAATCCCTATGTAAAGACAGTGAGGAAATCTGTATTTTGCATGCCCTTCCTACAGTTATGATGGCCCTGATAGGCCCAGATCCACCCCCAATATTGCCTGAGGATCAATGACTCACCCCATACCTCTCAGAGATACCATCTAAACTCTGGTCAAAATTGCCAAATGATATAGGGAAAATGCCTGTAGAACCTGTAAAAGTGTTTCTCAAACCTGGTGCCTAATCCTCATACTCTTTTGTCCCAAATACCCCAGGATGCTGCTTGGTTTACAGTTATTGATCTTACCAATGCCTTCTTTAGCATTCCGTTACACCCAGGCTGCCAGTTTCTATTTGCATTCACTTAGCAGGAACGACAGTTAATATGGACAGTTATGCCACAAGGGGCCCAAAACAGTCCCAACCAGGTTGCAAAATAAATATGAGCAGGTGTCTTTTGCCATTTCTGCCACTGTTAGCCTCCTTAAGTATCTGGCAGCACTGAACTGTCGGGTTTCGGCCTCAAGACTTCAGTTCTGCCTTGGTCAAGTGATTCTTGGGTCACTGTCTCCTTCAGGGTGCCAGACACCTCGCAGAACAAAGAAAAATAGCTGTCAGCTCCCTTCCTTTCCCAAAAGATGAAACTTAACTCCAGCGTTTTCTTGGACTATGCACTTATTTTTGTCAGTGGATACCGGATGCATCCCGCATAATGCAACCCTTTACAACACTTTGAAAGACGGTATAATGAACTATAAGGAAAGATGGCAGTGATGAGGATTTTCTCCAACATGATTGTTCCCAACTTCTGACAGAAGAAACAGCTACTCCACCAAATGCCAGTGAGAATCCACTCCCAAATCCTGATCTGGTGTTATACACGGATGGTTCAAGATATGCTGATGGGTTTGATAGATTCCACACCGGATATGCTGTTACCACAGAGGACACTGTAGTGCACGCAGCTGCACTCCCGCCTTCACAGTCAGCACAAGAAGCAGAACTCCAGGCTCTGACTACTGCATGTACTTTGGCCAAGAACAGACAGGCTAATATATACACGGACTCACGGTATGCATTTGGTATTGCTTGCGATTTTGGGGCTCTATGGGCCAATCGAGGGTTTATTACTACTGCCGGAACCCCAGTGAAAAATGCTGAAGCTGTTAAAACCCTCATGGACTCGATCAAATTACCTACTCAGGTGGCTATTATCAAAGGCGCACGGTCCTAGGAACAGCCCACAGACTGTTGGCAACATATTTGCGGATATGCAAGCAAAAGCCGCTGCTCTCTTACCCGTTGAACCAACCATACCAACTATGGTGACCACACGCTCTCAGCGTAAACAGTTACAAGAAGCACTGACCCTACAAGAACCTGATGATCTACAACAGACTGAAGTTTTCTGTCGGACCCCGCGAGACCGCTTAATGACGATGCAGAGAATGTCTCCAAAGGAAGAGGTGAAGCAATGGAAGACTGATGGGGCATGAATGGATAATGGTCTCTGGGAAAAGGACCGACTTGTGTGTCTCCCTAAGCGGATGTACCCTGCTATTGCCACATGGGCACATGGACCTACACATCGAGGAAAGAATCAGGCCCTCGCACTGGTGCAAAAATGCTACTGGGCCCCGGTTCTCCAGTTGGCCGGAAGCATTCCCTGTTACCAACATGACTGCAAAAACTACAGCGAAGAAACTGGTGATGGAAGTTATATGCAGATATGGGGTTCTTGAAGTTGTTGAAAGCGATCAAGGTCCGGCCTTTTCTTCTCATGTGTACCAAGAAGGTCTGACAGTGCTTGGATCCACTGTAGCCCTCCATACTCCGTACCACCCACAATCCAGTGGGAAAGTTGAGCGGTTGAATGGCACACTGAAGGGACAATTGACCAAAATGATGCAGGAGACTACGGCTCCATGGCCAGAGCTCCTACCCATTGTACTATACCACATTCGTACTACCCCTATTGCAAAATATGGCCTGTCCCCATATGAGATATTGTTTGGTGCTAGGCCCCCAGTTGCAAGTTTCCAGCCCCAGCAGTTATCAGAAGAAACTGATCGTGCTGTTCAATATGTTATTCTGCTTAGTAAAAATCTTGCTAACACCTATGCTCTAGTTTTCTTTTCCAGATTCAGCAGAAACCGACACCTGTTATAACCTGAAGCCAGGTGATTTGGTAGTCGTGAAGAGGCATGTCAGGAAGCACGGACTAGAACCATTGTATGACGGTCCCTATGAAGTTCTCCTCATCACCCAACAAGCCAATATCAAATAAAAGGGGCATAATGTTTTGGTTTTTCGCATTTTCCATATTAGTATTGGTAGAAGTTAAAGTTAAAGTTAGAAGATATTCAAAGACTCAGAGATCAATACGATAAAGACAATGATTATAATAATGACAGTTGGTGGTCAGACACCTTCTCCTTTCTCAATCCAGCCAATTGGTTTAAGGGAATAGGGGGCTGGGTAGCTGGGATCTTACAAAGCTTGTTACACATTGCTGCCTGTATCCTTGTTGTATATGTGATACTAAAACTTGTTCTTTGGTGTATTTCTGTATGTATTAGGAAATTCTACACTAAGCCAGCTAATGATGATACCAAAGGCGTCGTTGCCCCTGCTCTTCTCTGCACTGATCTCAAAAGGCTACTTGATGAAGTTGTTGAAGCCAAGCACATGCCTACCTACAAAAGATCCCCACCACCGTCATCAAAAATTGCTATTCGTGAACTGCAGTATACAGGGGGACGGGTGCGCCACGACAGCCATGACTGATAACACGGCATCAGCCATGTGAAGACCAGTACCCCTCAAGCTGTTAGCTTGGGATAGCACCTCTGATGCTGCATATGTGTTAAAAAAAATTTATCTAGGGGGAATGTGAAGGGTTAATACTAAAATCAGAGCTGAAGTTTCATTTTGTCCATTCTCTGAAGGTTTCGTTTCTTCATTTTTGTTGCTGTAAGATAAATTTTTTTAATTGGCATGGGCCGTCATGAAACCAGACTGTTCCCATCTGTACAAGATAAGGGAGGCGGGAGTGTAAAACTCTGAAGAATATGCCATTATACTACTTTCTATTTGGATACGGACATATATGTAGTTTCCGGTTTTCTTGCAATATTATTGGCTTACAAAGTGAAATGATGCTATTGGTACTTGAGAACCTTGCATAATTAAGCAAAAGATTATAAAAGATGTGACTAAAATAAAGGGGCTTAGTGATCTGCCTCGATCCTCCCGTACAGAGACCCCAGTCTCCGTGTGGTCATTTGAGTTGCTAGCAACACTGGAATAATTTGGACATCACTGGCTCAACCGTGAAGGGTTAATTTAGCCCTCCCTAAATAGCTACCTCGACAGTATTTGTAAGACGAAATCAGGTGTAGGACAATCAGAAAAAGGAAAATAAAAACACGCCACCTCCTCTGTACTTTTAACCCACTCCGGATTTTGGCTTACAAATACTGATGTGAAATACTGACCGAATACTGAGCGTGCGAATGTATTCACACCCAAGCCTGTTTTCAGTTTTATGACCAGGTCAAAGTTTACAATTCTGACCAATGTCACTTTATGTGGTAATACAGGTGCTTCTCACAAAATTAGAATATCATCAAAAAGTGAATTTATTTCAGTTCTTCAATACAAAAAGTGACTCTCCTATATTCTATAGAGTCATTACACACAGAGTGATCTATTTCACGGGTTTATTTCTGGTAATGTTGATGATTATGGCTTACAGCCAATGACAACCCAAAAGTCATTATCTCAGTAAATTAGAATAATTAAGAAAAAACATCTGATTATTATGAGAATACTGGAAAAATCTCCTGCCCACAATAATTCCTCTGTGCAAGGGCCTCATTAAAGATGGTGTGTAAAATAAGGTCATTGACTTTAGAGAGAAAACATTTTTCTCGATTAATAATCCATCTATTCCTTTATTATCATTTACCTAAAGTCCATAAAGATAAGATGGGTTCCAAAATCACACCGGCTTATGCAAATCTGTTTATAGGTGTGTATAAAGATTTATTTATCATCAACAGTCTTTGGAATTAACACATTATCATGTACAAGAGATACATTGATGATATGTTTTTTTTTATATGGGATAACACAGAAAATAATATTCTACTATTCACTAACTATAGAAATACAAATGACTGGGGATTGGTATTTTCTCCCCTTCATGATCCTCACTGTATCAATTTTCTGGACATCACCGTTTTTTGTGAGGGTAATAATATTTTACTTTTTTTAAAGAGGTTGACACCAATAGTTATATTCACTACAGGAGTGGACACGACAGTAAATAGCTCACTAATATTCCAAACAACCAATTAGGAAAAACTGCAGTCGAATAGAGGATTTTAAAATGCAAGCCTCCGTTCTGCATGAGAGATTCAAGGCCCAAAAATATCCAAAAGACCTAGTTAATAGGACATATACAAATTTATAGAAAACAAACCAGGAAATTTTACTTACTGTACATACAAGAAAAAAACAAAACAGACACAAAATATATGTCTAATTTTATCACCCAATTTAATCAAAACCGCAAAGAAATACAGGATATTTTTTAAATGAATTTGCATATCTTGCTGAATGTCTAGCGGTGGACGCCGCGTCGGTGTAGGCAACACTCTTCCTCCACTGCATTCCACAGGCATACTACAAATAGTAAATATATACTCACTTCTTCTCTTCCTCTTTAAGCAGTTGGACTGACGAAGGTCCGTGTGAGACCGAAATGTCTCATATTGATTTGACTGCACTGAAATTACTTCTGGATTCCACTAATAAGTTGAGTGCCAAGTTTTATTGTCTTTATAAACGGGCAGCATGATGGCTCAGTGATTAGATCTGTACGGTGGTTCAGTGGTTAGCATTGTAGCTTTGCATCACTGGAGTCCTGGGTCCAAATCCCACCAAGGAGTTTGTATGTTCTCACCGTGTTTGTGTGGGTTTCCTCTCACGTTCCAAAGATGTACCGATAGGGAATTCAGATTGTGAGCCACATCATGGACAGCAATGATAATGTGTGCAAAACTGTAAAGCGCTGCGGAATATACTGGCGCTATATAAAAATAAAGATTATTAACTAATAACCACTAATTGTGTAACCTCTAATGCTACCAGAGAAAAATTCCCTATCAAACAATACTTGAATTGTAATACGGATTTTGTCATTTATGTCATAGATTGTAATTGTGGGAAATGATATGTTGGTAGGACCACCCAACCTTTACACTGCAGATTACACTCTCATAGGCATAATATATATAAAGGTTTCCTTCGGCACGGGCTATCTAGATATTGCACTCTTTTTCACGATAAAAAATCTGAGGATCAGCCTTTTAGAACAAACAAATCCCAGCAAACACACCAGATCGTATTCAAAAACTAAATAGGAAAGAAATATACTGGATTTACAGGTTAAATACTCTGAAACTGCATGGATTAAATGAAATATCAGAGGGGTTTTTTATAACTTTTTTATAACTTTTTAATTACATATATTTTATCTCTTAATTTTTTTTCCTTTATTGATTGATTAAATATTAAATAAGCGTGATTTTTTTTCCGAATATATTATTATATAAGATCATACCGATATGTGCTGTTTCATTGGTATATTCCTATAGGCTTGTGCGTATATTTGTATGTGTGTCTATTTGTAATAATTATTGTACCTCTGATTTCACTGAAAATATACCCAAAAGTTTTTTATGTTACAATAATATCTCATGTGGAATAAGCTGCACCATATTGTGATATATCCTTATTATCATGTACCAATGGTTGTTTCCACTTCTGTACCATGTCCATTATTGTTTCCCACACTGATTTGCCTTTTCTTTATCGCTTCCGATGTGGCTGTGGCTCAGAATGTTAGTGCGTGGCTCTAGCGCAGCTGTAAGGAGATAGACCGGACCACGGGTACCTGTATACCGGGTCTGGAACTATGGAGGCTGCATCCTCTGTTCCCGGGGGGAAGCCTGAGTGGGGCGGACCTTTCCCTGCTGTTTGGGGGAAGTCTGAGTGAGGAGGACCTTCCTGAGGACGGAGAAGAGTGGGAAGAGCCAGGAAAAGGCGCTCAGCGTCGGGGGCATAAAAGGAAAAAGTGCGCGAAGCGGGGCAGTCTGGCGCCGGCGGAGAGCAGCACAGAGAGCAGCACGCAGAGCGGTGAGCAACGCGCGCTGCTTACCCCACCAGAGAGTACTGGTGTGGCGACGGGCCATATAGAAGGAGTCCCCGTCGCCTGCACAGAGAGCCGTGCAGAGCAGAGCTATGCCAGCAGAGCGGAGCTGTGCAGAGCCGTGTTAGCAGAGCAGAACCGTGCAGAGCTGTGCACACAGAGTAGAGCCGAGACTGGTGTTGCAGCAGCGAAAGAGAGGAGTGCTCCGTCCGGGGAGCACCAGCCCCACACAGACCAGCAACCGCTGTCGCCCTCCTCTAACCACGGGGACCAGAGGAAGAGAGACGGGCAGTGTGTGCCCAGTGACCGACATAAAGCCAGGTGCCAGAAGCTTCAGGATCGTGAGTACCGTGCGTGTGTCACCTGAAAGAGACCGGGAGCGAGACCATAACCTACACCCTGACTGTGCTAGTAAATCTCGTACCCAGACACTTTTGACTTGACCATTGAATACTTGCAGACCCGCTTTTGCCTCGTACAGGACTCTGGCCCTCACCATTGTTTAGCCACCACAGTATATGGACTAGGGGCAGTGTAAGGTACCGGAGACTGACCACTGTCACCAGAAGACGGGATATTGTTGTGTGCTGGACCCCATTATTAAGGACACTGCGTCGGCCGTTGCCATTGAGTTCGCTGCAGGAGCTGCCGTTCAGGAACTTCCTTACTCCCGGTCTAACGAACTGCCGATATTTGAACCGTTGTTCTTCACCTCAAGTTATCCATTGTCTTTATGTACTGTTTGTCTACACTGTTTAACCCTTTACCTCCCAGCGTGGCGTATTCCCCTGAAAATAAACCTGTTAACCCTTGCTCTGCCTGCGTCCCTTCACTGCATCCCGCGTTCCTGCTAGTACCTTACATGGCCTCCTGTGTGTTTTATCTATGTGGATTCCCCTTGCATCCAATTTCTAATTCTCTATACCGTTTGTTATTTTTATAGTAAACTATTTGGTCGATACTCATAAAGAAATTGTACAAACATTATATTTCTTCTCTAACCGCAGTGCACAAGCTTTTTCTAGTCTTAGAATTAATTTTTTCCCTCACTCCATTAGATTCTGAATATTTCCTCTCCCCCTTTTTTTTCCCGTGATTTTATGTCACCATATATAAAATAATACACTTTTTTTTACTCCAGAATCTTTTTATTTAATTTTTATTTCAAATAAACTTTCATACATATATACACATTTTTTATATAGTTCTCTCCTGATTATACATTTTTTTCTTTTTTTTTTCTGTTCAACACTTTTTTCTTTTCCCCTTTTTTCTTCTTGTCTTCTTAAACAATCATCCTATAATGTGAACAGAGATTTATACAAGTTATATTGTAATAATCATTTTCGTTTATTCCTTTTATCTTAGCACACCACATGTATGTCATGTGCCATCCCAGGTGGTACCTAACCCAACTTTGACATTTATCACATGTTCCTTTTTTTTACATTTAGCATCACATGGTTCTTTTTTTTAAATTTATCATATGATTATTTTTTTTTTTAATTTATCACACGGTTCTTTTGGCACTCACATTTGAAAGCTGCATACTGTTTTTGCTACATTTGCTATACTTGTGGCCTTTCCTAATGAAGAAGTCTTTTGTACTTTGAAACTCGGAGAATTATTATTATTTATTTTTATAGCGCCATTTATTCCATGGCGCAGTATATAAATCTCTATCCATTTGATAATCTTGGATATACGTCTCATCATTGACCAGCAAGGGAGGAAATCATCCACTAACTGCTCCTTTCTTTCCAGGACAGCGTGTGACATCAGACAATGTGACCGGAGTCTTACGCGGAATAGAGTTCTGATCACACGACCACAATGCCCGCTGCTCTAGATACAGCTGGGGATGCAGCCTGTCCTCCTATCCCGCACATGGGCACCACCGGTAGTTCAGCACTGTATCGGCCAGAAGGGAAAACTCAGCTCAACGATAGAATGATGAAACAGGAGAAATATTATTACAGCAGCTGGCAGGACTCCTAGATGTGGAGCTCAAGAAACGAAGTTAGATCACTCCTGATACTGACTATCGCAATGTGACTGTGACGTCATCCTCCTACCTGCCCTCCTATACACCCCCTACCTGCCTTCATCAGCGTATAATTGCCTATTTTTTTCATAAGAATAAAAATCAATTTTCACCACCTGACTGTATGATAATTATTAAAAACTTATGATACGGAATAGATTTTGTAAATCTTAAAATCATTCAATAAAAAATGATTTAAAAATATTACTTACTTACCTTTTTTTTCTTTAATCTCCCATTGTGAACCCAAAGCAGCAAAAAAATGGAGAAGAAAGGGCGAGAGGGTTAGTGAGTTTAGAAGTCAGGAACTGAGAAGGGAAATGCTTTTCTCTCACTATGGGACGTATGGATAGACATTTATATATTGGCTTCTTCCATTAAAATATACAATATAGTATAAAGATATAAAGGGAAGACACAAAGTGTATCTACCCCTAATATCAGGAGCCTCAGTGTCACAACATGTCACATACAACAATGGGGGAAGCTTTTCCTTACTTTGGTGGACGTTGCACTTTTTTGCTGCGGACACTTCTGCTGATGGAGAAATAGAAGAAATGATCACAAATAAATACCTTATAAAATAATTATCGGGAACAAGTCCTGGTCCCATAAGGACACAGACAATAAACATAATGTCTTTCCTACACATTTCTACATGATACAGATACAGTGGGGCAAAAAAGTATTTAGTCAGTCAGCAATAGTGCAAGTTCCACCACTTAAAAAGATGAGAGGCGTCTGTAATTTACATCATAGGTAGACCTCAACTATGGGAGACAAACTGAGAAAAAAAATCCAGAAAATCACATTGTCTGTTTTTTTTTCATTTTATTTGCATATTATGGTGGAAAATAAGTATTTGGTCAGAAACAAAATTTCATCTCAATACTTTGTGATATATCCTTTGTTGGCAATGACAGAGGTCAAACGTTTTCTGTAAGTCTTCACAAGGTTGCCACACACTGTTGTTGGTATGTTGGCCCATTCCTCCATGCAGATCTCCTCTAGAGCAGTGATGTTTTTGGCTTTTCGCTTGGCAACACGGACTTTCAACTCCCTCCAAAGGTTTTCTATAGGGTTGAGATCTGGAGACTGGCTAGGCCACTCCAGGACCTTGAAATGCTTCTTACGAAGCCACTCCTTCGTTGCCCTGGCGGTGTGCTTTGGATCATTGTCATGTTGAAAGACCCAGCCACGTTTCATATTCAATGCCCTTGCTGATGGAAGGAGGTTTGCACTCAAAATCTCACGATACATGGCCCCATTCATTCTTTCATGTACCCGGATCAGTCGTCCTGGCCCCTTTGCAGAGAAACAGCCCCAAAGCATGATGTTTCCACCACCATGCTTTACAGTAGGTATGGTGTTTGATGGATGCAACTCAGTATTCTTTTTCCTCCAAACACGACAAGTTGTGTTTCTACCAAACAGTTCCAGTTTGGTTTCATCAGACCATAGGACATTCTCCCAAAACTCCTCTGGATCATCCAAATGCTCTCTAGCAAACTTCAGACGGGCCCGGACATGTACAGGCATAAGCAGTGGGACACGTCTGGCACTGCAGGATCTGAGTCCATGGTGGCGTAGTGTGTTACTTATGGTAGGCCTTGTTACATTGGTCCCAGCTCTCTGCAGTTCATTCACTAGGTCCCGGAAGACTTCACATGCAGGACACACTTCCGGGGCATAGACCGCGTTGGAAAATGCCGAAGCTTGCACAGTAGTGATTATATGCTTCGCCCACAGTTGGGCAAAGCTTACTGCACAGGCGCCGGGGGCCTTTACATTGCGCAAGCGCAGAAACCAACGGCGTCTCTGGTATTCACAGACGAAGATTACGTGAAGCAAGCCGAGGAGGTGGGGGGGAGAAGACTACTAAGCCACGCCCATCGGACTGGACAGCAGCGATTTGCATGCATCCCCAACAAGCTAAAAAAGGTATTTATGCCTCAAAGGTGCGGGGTCGGGGGGAGTCAAAAGCCCTAATAGAATCCTTATGGGACGCACAATTTAGTGATATCTTTACATGATATCACTAAATATGGGTGACAGATTCCCTTTAAACCACAGCACGGCGCTGTGGAAAAAGTGTATCGCGCCACCCCGAGTTGGAGGTCATCAAAAAGGAAGAAAAATGTCACAAGCCTGCAAGGAATGTTATAGAACGGAGGGATAGAAATGGAGAACCACTTTGTAGACGGCACAGAAATGCTCATGAACAAAGGATCTGACCTCACTGGTCTTTTTTTTGGCTCCTCCATCAGTTATTATTATGTATGTGCAGCCATGTTTTATATCAAGTGACTGACAGTGCCATAACTATAAATATATAATTTTCTATATTGTATGTATATAGCCCCCATAATATATTTAGTCTCACACTCTCCACTTAACCAATCACACTCCAATTCTCACTCTTCCAAGAATTTTTCCTCCTATTCCTCCTAACTCTCATCTTCCTCTCTTTTGGACACATAAAATAAGTCATATAAATCACATATCATCTACTTTGACATCCAGATAACACAGGGTTTATAAAGATTGGGGTAAGATGTGCTGAATGAAAAGTCCAGATTAACCTCTAATTGAGGGCGCGCTATCTTTGTATGGAGCGGGCTCAAGAGATGAGTCTGCTCCCCGCACCGCCGGTGATGGCTCTGTTACATAGCTGGCACCCAACAGTAACTGATGCAATTGGAGCTAGCTGTGATCGCATTACATTAACCTTTAAATGCTGCTGTGAAGTATGAGACAAGTATTAAAAAGGGGCTTTCCAACAGCGACTGTCACTTTGTATGGCCACGCAATGCGATCATAGGGTGCTGATTGATTGACATTGCAGCTAGGGGTCTACCAGAGACCTCTGTGTCTGCCATGTGTGATCTCCTACGAAGTCCAGCTTGAATCTTCTTCAGTCTGTACCCATAACCAGTCATTCATCAGTTACTATGAAACCTCTACAATCATTTACATCCAATAAAATCTGTATATGTCACTAATCTCTCTACATACAGTCTGATGTTCTCCTCTCTGCTGTCTTCCTCCTTTATCTCTGTCACTTTATCATAGATGTCATCGTCTCCTTCCTCTTCCTCTCTACTGAAGACATAACATAACCCTTTATAAGTGAGGGTTAAAGGGGTCCACGCATTGCAATCATGGTGCATTTTTTGGAATGGGTTTTCAAAATCAATGCAAAAAAGAAGCAATGAAAATTCTAATAACTTACTTGATGGATTCTACGCTCGCCCAGGCTGTTTTTGTTTTTCTACATATAAAAATGTAAGTTTTATTAGAAACAGTGTGATATTTAAGAAACATACAGAAAATAACATGTATTCAGTGTGTCTTGTTATTAACCCCTTAACGACTTCCGATACGCCTTTTAACGACAGTAGTTAAGGGTACTTAAACCACAGCGTCGATAATTAACGGCGGTGTGGAAAAAGTGTATCATGCCCCCCAGAGTCGGATTTTCTCCAGGGTCTCAGCTGCCGGTGGTAGCCGAGACCCCAGAGAACATGATTCGGGTTGGTTTTTACCGACCCCGCTTTTGTGATCGCCGTTATTAACCGTTTAATTGCGACTGCAAAAAATACAAGTTTGGTGTGCCATTTAATTTCTCTCTCCTCTGATGTGTTCACACATCAGAGGAGAGAGAAATAGGGTCCCCGATCCCCCCCGGTACCTCCCGGTGGTCCTCGGCCCGCGTGCTTCCCCTCCATGGGCGCCACCATCTTCTTCTGGGAAGAAAATGGTGGGTAATGCGCAGTGCGCCTAACGAGATCTGCCGGCCGGTACCCGGCAACAATAAGATTTTTCCTATTGGTTCATTTTGGTCACTGTGATAGGGTCTATCACAGTGAACAAAATAAAAAAAAAATAGTAAATAAACCCCTCCTTTATCACCCCCATAGGTAGGGAAAAATAATGAAATAAAGAAAATATATTTATTTTCATTTTTCCATTAGGTTTAGGGTTAGAATTACGGTTAGGGTTGGAATTAGGGTTAGGGTTGGAATTAGGATTAGGGTGAGGGTTAGGGGTGTGTTGGGGTTAGGGTTTGAGCTAGAATTGAGGAATATCCACTATTTAGGCACATCAGGGGGTCTCCAAACGCGACATGGCACCACCATTGATTACAGCCACTTTTGTCTTCAAAAAGTCAACTGGTTCTCCCTCCCTTCCGAGCCCAGACATGTGCCCAAACAGTGGTTTACCCCAACATATGGAGCATCGGCGCACTTAGGACAAATTGCACACCAACTTTGGGGGTCTAATTTCTCCTATTACCCTTGGGAAAATAAAAATAATTGAGGGCTAAAAAATCATTTTTGTAGAAAAAAAATAATTTTTTATTTTCATGGCTTTGCGTTATAAACTTCAGTGAAGCAGTTGGGGGTTCAAAGTGCTCACCACACAAGCTTCTTGGGTGGTCTAGCTTCCAAAATGGGGTCACTTGTGGGGGGTTTCAACTGTTTAGGCACATCAGCGGCTCTGCAAACGCAACATGACGTCCACGGACAATTCCATCAAAGTCAGCATTCCAAAACGGTGCTCCTTCCCTTCCGAGCTCTCCCATGCGCCCAAACAGTGGTTTCCCCCACATATGGGGTATCAGTGTACTCAAGACAAATTGCACAACAACTTTTGTGGTCCAATTTCTCCTGTTAGCCTTGTGAAAATATAACATAGCGGGCTAAAAAATCATTTTTGAGGAAAAATAATTATTATAAACTTCTGTGAAGAACTCGGGGTTCAAAGTTCTCACCACACATCTAGATAAGTTCCTTAAAGGGTCTAGTTTTCAAAATGGTGTCACTTGTGGGGGGTTTCCACTGTTTAGGCACATCAGGGGCGCACCAAACGCTACATGGCGTCCAATCTGAATTCCAGCCAATTCTGCATTGAAAAAGTCAAACAGCGCTCCTTCTGAGCTGTGCCGTGCGCCCAAACAGTGGTTTACCCCAACATATGGGGTATGGGCGTACTCAGCACAAATTGCACAACAACTATGGGGGTCTAATTTCTCCTGTTACCTTTGTAAAAATAAAAATTTGGGGTCGAAAAGATCATTTTTGTGGAAAAAATATTATTTATTTTCACGACTCTACGTTATAAAACTTCTGTGAAGCACTTGGAGGTTCAAAGTGCTCACCACTCATTTAGATAAGCTCCTTAAGGGGTCTAGTTTCCAAAATGGGGTCACTTGTTGGGGGTTTCCACTGTTTAGGCACACCAGGGGCTCTCCAAACCCAATATGGTGTCCGATCTCAATTCCAGCCAATTCTGCATTGAAAAAGTCAAACGTCGCTCCTTCCGTTCCAAGCCCTGATGTGCGCACAAACAGTGGTTTACCCCCACATATGGGGTATCAGCGTATTCAGGAGAAATTGCACAACAAATTTTGTGGTTCATTTTTTTCCTTTTACACATGTGAAAATAACAAAAAACTGGTTCTGAAGTAAAATGTAAAAAAAAGTTAAATGTTAATTTTTTCCTTCCACATTGCTTCAGTTCCTGTGAAGCATGTAAAGGGTTAATAAACTTCTTGAATGTGGTTTTGAGCACCTTGAAGGGTGCAGTTTTTAGAATGGTGTCACTTTTGGGTATTTTCTGTCATATTGACCTCTCAAAGTGACTTCAAATGAGAGGTGGTCCCTAAAAAAATGGTTTTGTAAATTTTGTTGTAAAAATGAGAAATCACTGGTCAACTTTTAACTCTTATAAGTTCCTAACAAAAAAAATGTTGGTTCCAAAATTGTGCTGATGTAAAGCACACATGTGGTAAATGTTATTTATTAAGTATTTTTTGTGACATATCTCTCTGATTTAAGGGCATAAAAAATAAAATTTGAAAATTGCAAAATTTTAAAAATTTTCGCCATATTTCCATTTTTTTCATAAATAAACACAAGCCATATTGAAGAAATTTTACCACTAACATGAAGTACAACATGTCATGAAAAAACGGTCTCAGAATCAGTCAGATCCGTAGAAGCGTTCCAGAGCTATAACCTCATAAATTGACAGTGGTCAGAATTGTAAAAATTGGCCCGGTCATTAAGCTGCAAATTGGCTCCAAACCTAAGGGGTTAAACGCAATGACGTATGATAGCATTCAGGGGCATAACTATATAGATGAAATAGGAAAAAAATAGTTTGCTGGTATCCGAGATGAACATTTATATATAGCTATAGGGGGTGTAGAGCGAGCAGTCGCATTGGGACACCCTCATCTGCCACATATATATTCATCACTATTACTAATGGTTATGGTACCTGAGGGGCCCTATTACATATTTCACATTAGGGCCCAAGAAGTTCAAGTTACACCTCTGACTGCATCTATGTCTCATAGTGAAAAGTAGCGGAAGACTACAAACATTGAAATTCGTGGACCATGATTACACCAGTTACTTACGGCAATGGCACTTCAAAAAACGATGCAACTGATTCATTGGATCTTGAGCACCTGAAATGAAAAGAATAAAGTCCTGGTTAGAAGAATTGATACTTAGGAAGCCTACAGATAAAGTTATCTGCCGTGATGTGCACAAAGCAGTGCACTCTCTATCGGCAACAGAGCAGAGCGCACTGTCACTGCACATTATAAGATGAATTCCCAGCAATCAAAAGCGTAACTTGTGGGCGGTTGGTGCTCCTCTCTGCAAGCCAAGTATTCATCTTACAAGGTGAATTGACAGTGCGCTCTGATCTGTTGCCGGCTCATTGCTACTGATCTGATGTGGCGAGAAAGGGCAGTCTTTGTGCATAGAGCACAGTGCACATTGTGCAGGGAATAGCCCAGCCCCTGATATGGAGGTCACTGCTAATGCTTCATTACTGGAATAGTGCAGAGGCCGGGGCAGTGACCGCAGATTCTGCCCCCTGATGATGTCATGTCTGAGTATCCCGATATGCATTGGGATTTTCACACAAAAGGTCATCAAAAAGGAAGAGAAAAAAAAGTCACATGCCTGCAAGGAATTTTATAGAATGGAGGGATAGAAATGGAGAACCACTTTGAAGACGGGCTCATGAACAAAGGATCTGACCTCACTGGTCTTTTGTATTCGGCTCCTCCATCAGTTATCATTGCATATACATAGACATATATACAGCCATGTTTTATACCAAATGACTGAAAGTGCCATAACTATAAGTATATAATGTTCTACATTGTATGTATATATCCACCAATATATATTTAGTCTCACACTCTCCACTTACCCAGTCACACTCCAATTCTCACTCTTCCATGATGTTTCCTCCTGTTCCTCCTGTTCCTTCTCACTCTCATCTTCCTCACTATTGGACACATAAAATAAGTCATATAAATCTACTTTGACATCCAGATAACACAGGGTTATATAAAGGCTGGGGTAGGGGTACGATATGCTGAATGAAGAGTCCCGATTAACCCTTTATTGAGGGCGCACTATCTCTGTATGAAGCAGGCTCAAGACTTGAGTCTGTTCCCCGCACCGCCGGTGATGGCTCTGTTACATAGCTGGCACCCCACACTAACTGATGCAATTGGAGCTAGCTGTGATTGCATTACATTAACCTTTAAATGCTGCTGTGAAGTATGAGACAAGTATTCAAAAGGGGCTTTTCAACAGCGACTGTCACTTTGTATGGCCACGCAAAGCGATCATAGGGTGCTGATTGGTTGACATTGTAGCTAGGGGTCTACTAGAGGCCTCTGTGTCTGCCATGTGTGATCTCCTATATAGTCCAGCCTGAACCTTCATCAGTCTGTACCCATAACCAGTCATTCATCAGTTACTATGAAACCTCTACAATCATTTACAGCCAATAACATCTGTATATGTCACTAATCTCTCTACTTACAGTCTGATGTTCTCCTCTCTGCTGTTTTCCTCCTTTATCGCTATCACTTTATCATTGATGTCATCTCCTCCTTTCTCTTCTTCTCTACTGAACACATAATATAACCCTTTATAAGTGAGGTTTAAAGGGGTCCATGCATTGCAATCATGGTGCATTTTTTGCAATGGTTTTCCAAAATCAATGCAAAACTGCAGTGTTTTTACTGTGATTTTGGAAAAAACAAGTAAGAAATATACTGTGACTGAACCAATTAACTGACTCTAGTGAAGATTAATACACCATTCCTGAACAGGGGAGATTTTACAGATTAATTTTAGAGTTTTACAGCTGAGCACACAGTTCTGCACAGCTCCAGGAGGTGGCCATCAGTTCTGCACAGCTCCAGTAGGTGGTGTTCAGTTCTGCACAGCTCCAGTAGGTGGCGCTCTGTTCTGTACAGCTCCAGTAGGTGGCGCTCCTAAGCACAAGGACACTGCGGCTTGTATCGTAAATAATGTTACAGATCTGCGCAATTATGACATCACGCCGGTCAGTATCCGCTGTCAGGAGTTAGGGCGTGGAACGGACAACTGCAGCAGCCTTCCCCTTCTCTGGCACTGGGGCCGAGAGGTGGAACGAATACCAAACCTAAGTCAGCCATTGTAAGCCTTAGGAGATTACAGTAAACAGCGGCACCCGGGCAGAGAACAGAAATAAATGGCCTCCTTAGTGTCCGCTTGTCACTTGCTCATTTCTTAGTGCTCTTCTCTGCCATTTGGACGCTATAGGAGCAATAAATTGGAAAATGGGCATCCAGCGGGCACCGCACAGAATGATACTAACTGGGCAAACGGGCGCTTAGGAGACGTTGAATTCACCGGCCATTTTCCATTTATTGTCCCTTTTCTCTCATTCTCGTCATTACCTCCTTTCTGACATATATTTACCCCTTTAAACAGACAAGTGAAGGGTGCGGGGCAGAAATTGTGTAATGGGAACCAATGTGTTACGACACAGAGAGGCATGAAATGAACAATGGATTAACCCTGGAAACTTGATAATTCTCTGAACAGAAAAAAGTGTTAAATTATTTTAAAGTTAGTTTATCACACTAATTATAACTTTTATATTCATTTCTTCCAGGATTTCCAAAGTCCTGGTCTATGGGTTCCATTAATGCAAATGCAGCGATGAAAGTTCTAGTCACTTACTTGATGGATTCCACGCTCGCCCAGGCTGTTTTTATTGGTCTTATTGGCCTATAAAAATGTAAGCTTTGTTAGAAACCGTGTGATACTTAAGAAACATACAGAAAATATCATCTATACAGTGTGTCTCGTTAGTAAATGCAATGACATATGATAGTATTCAGGGGCATAACTATATAGAGTCAAAATAGATTCTGGTATCCGAGATGAACATTTCCATATAGCTATAGTGTAGAGCGAGCAGTCGCATCGGGACATACAGTCATATGTAAAAGTTTGGGCACCCCTATTAATGTTAACCTTTTTTCTTTATAACAATTTTGGTTTTTGCAACAGCTATTTCAGTTTTATATATCTAATAACTGATGGACTCAGTTATATTTCTGGATTCAAATGAGGTTTATTGTACTAACAGAAAATGTGCAATCTGCATTTAAACAAAATTTCACCGGTGCAAAAGTATGGGCACCCTTATCATTTTCTTGATTTGAACACTCCTAACTACTTTTTACTGACTTCCTGAAGCACTAAATTGGTTTTGTAACCTCATTGAGCTTTGATCTTCATAGCCAGGTGTATCAAATCATGAGAAAAGGTATTTAAGGTGGCCACTTGCAAGTAGTTCTCCTATTTGATTCTCCTATGAAGAGTGGCATCATGGGCTCCTCAAAACAACTCTCAAATGATCTGAAAACAAAGATTATTCAACATAGCTTTTCAGGGGAAGGATACAAAAAGTTGTCTCAGAGATTTAACCTGTCAGTTTCCACTGTGAGGAACATAGTAAGGAAATGGAAGAACACAGGTACAGTTCTTGTTAAGCCCAGAAGTGGCAGGCCAAGAAAAATATCAGAAAGGCAGAGAAGAAGAATGGTGAGAACAGTCAAGGACAATCCACAGACCACCTCCAAAGACCTGCAGCATCATCTTGCTGCAGATGGTGTCACTGTGCATCGGTCAACAATACAGCGCATGCATAACGCCTTTTTGTATGACCAAACAACTCAATCTTTGTTTCATCAGTCCACAGGACCTTCTTCCAAAATGTAACTGGCTTGTCCAAATGTGCTTTTGCATACCTCAGGCGACTCTGTTTGTGGCGTGCTTGCAGAAACGGCTTCTTTCGCATCACTCTCCCATACAGCTTCTCCTTGTGCAAAGTGCGCTGTATTGTTGACCGATGCACAGTGACACCATCTGCAGCAAGATGATGCTGCAGGTCTTTGGAGGTGGTCTGTGGATTGTCCTTGACTGTTCTCACCATTCTTCTTCTCTGCCTTTCTGATATTTTTCTTGGCCTGCCACTTCTGGGCTTCACAAGAACTGTACCTGTGTTCTTCCATTTCCTTACTATATTCCTCACAGTGGAAACTGACAGGTTAAATATCTGAGACAACTTTTTGTATCCTTCCCCCTGAAAAGCTATGTCGAATAATCTTTGTTTTCAGATCATTTGAGAGTTGTTTTGAGGAGCCCATGATGCCACTCTTCATAGGAGAATCAAATAGGAGAACTACTTGCAAGTGGCCACTTTAAATACCTTTTCTCATGATTTGATACACCTGGCTATGAAGTTCAAAGCTCAATGAGGTTACAAAACCAATTTAGTGCATCAGAAAGTCAGTAAAAAGTAGTTAGGAGTGTTCAAATCAAGAAAATGATAAGGGTGCCCATACTTTTGCACCGGTGAAATTTTGTTTAAATGCAGATTGCACATTTTCTGTTAGTACAATAAACCTCATTTGAATCCAGAAATATAACTGAGTCCATCAGTTATTAGATATATGAAACTGAAATACCTGTTGCAAAAACCAAAATTGTTATAAAGAAAAAAGGTTAACATTAATAGGGGTGCCCAAACTTTTACATATGACTGTACATATTCATCAATATTACTAATGGTCATGGTACCTGAGGGGCCCTGTTGCATATTTTGCAATGGGGCCCAAGAAGTTCAGGTTACACCTCTGACTGCATCTATATCTCATAGTAAAAAGAAACTTAGGACTACAAACATTGAAAGTCGTGGACCACGATTATACCAGTTACTTACGGCAGTGACTCTTCATTATCCCATGCGATCATTCTCTGGGATTCAATGGGCCTGATATGAAAAAATACAACGCTGGTTAGAAGAATTGATACTTAGGAAGGCTACGGATAAAGTTATCTGCCGTGATGTGCACAAAGCAGTGCGCTCTCTTGTCGGCAACAAAGCAGAGCGCATTGTCAGTTACTGTCATTGCGCATTCCCAGCATGTGGAGACCAGCGCCACTTCTGCAATTCACAACATTTGTGAAGATCGTTGCTCCCCTCTACAAGCTGTGTATTCTTCTTACAAGGCGAACTGACAGTGCGCTCTGCTCTAGAATCATAGAATCATAGAATCATATGATCCAGGCTCATTGCTAGTGATCTGAGCCGGCGAGTAAGCGCACTGTCTTTGTGCACATTGCCGAGGACTAGCCAAGCCCCTGAAATGAAGGTCACTGCTGACACTT
This sequence comes from Dendrobates tinctorius, assembly GCF_039654945.1. Taxonomy (NCBI): domain Eukaryota; kingdom Metazoa; phylum Chordata; class Amphibia; order Anura; family Dendrobatidae; genus Dendrobates; species Dendrobates tinctorius. Next base: position 504,758 of record NW_027362138.1, on the reverse strand, counting down.
CATTTCATGAAGAGGGTAAAGACTGGGACAGTGAACGCAGCCTCTGTCTCCTGATGAAGGTTTATTTGAGTATTCCAGCATGCACTGGGATTTTCAAATAAAGCGTCATCAAAAAGAAAGTAGGAAAAAAAGAAAGAAAAGCAGTCGGATAGTGTAGTTAGGGAAGTATATGGGATGAGTAACAGTATGAAGAATTCAGCGGGATCTAAAGTCTCTATTAGTGTAAGTAATGTATGTTTCATATGGAAACAGTGTAAATGCCCATGAGTGAGAGCGGTAATGCCATGATGCCATCATTATGGAGTCCTCTCCTTATTGGTACACATACCACTCCTATATGAATGTGGTAGGAAGATGGAATAAGATAAATACCTGAATACTCACTTTGCATTCTCCATTTTGTGCATCAATCTGTTAACCCCTTAATGTCCAATGACGGACACAGTCCATTATTGGACTTCTCCCCTGCTTTGATGAAGACTCCGGCGCTGAGCCCGTATCAGAGCCGGGACATGTCAGCTATTTTGGACAGCTGACATGTGCCCGCAATAGGCGCAGGTGGAATCGCGATCCACCTGCACCTATTAACCCGTTAAATGCCATTGTCAAACGCTGACAACGGCATTTAACCGGCGCTTCCGGCCGCCGGGCCGGAAATGAGGTCATCGCTGACCCCCGTCACGTGATCGGGGGTCAGTGATGCGTTGGCATAACAACCAGAGGTCTCTTGGAGACCTCTATTACTGTTGATGCCGCTTTGCTATGAGTGCCACCCGGTGGTCGGCGCTCATAGCTATGCAGTAATTCTGCTACATATAGGCGATCTGCTCATCGCCTATATGTAGCAGAGCCGATCCAGTATGGCATGCTTCTAGCCTCCCATAGAGGCTATTTAAGCATGGCAACTTTAAAAAAAAAAGTATATTAAAAAATATGAAAAAAATAAAAAAATATAAAAGTTCAAATCACCCCCCTTTCGCCCTATTCAAAATAAAGCAATAAAAAGAAAATTACACATATTTGGTATCGCTGCGTTCAGAATCGCCCGATCTATCAATAAAAAAAGCATTAACAAGATCTATAAACAGCGTAGCGAGAAAAAAATTCAAAACCCCAGAATTACGTTTTTTTGATCTCTGTGACAATGCATTAAAATGCAATAACAGGCGATCAAAAGAACGTGTCTGCATAAACGTGGTATCATTAAAAATGGCAGCTTGGCATGCAAAAAATAAGCCCTCACCCGACCCCAGATCACGAAAAATGGAGACGCTACGGGTCTCGGAAAATGGTGTTGGTTTTTTTGGGGGTTTTTTTTAGCAAACTTTGGATTTTTTTTCACCACTTAGATAAAAAAAGAACCTAGACATGTTTGGTGTCTATGAACTTGTAATGACCTGGCGAATCATAATGGTGGGTCAGTTTTAGCATTTAGTGAACCTAGCAAAAACGCCAAGCAAAAAACTAGTGTGGGATTGCACTTTTTTTGCAATTTCACTGCACTTGGAATTTTTTTCCTGTTTTCGAGTACATGACATGGTGAAATCAATGGTGTTGTTCAAAAGTTCAACTCGTCCCGCAAAAAATAAGCCCTCACATGGCCATATTGAGGGAAAAACAAAAAAAGTTATGGCTCTGGGAAGAAAGGGAGCGAAAAACAAAAACGCAAAAACGAAAATAACCCCGGTCCTTAAGGGGTTAAAGAAAAAACAATAAAAAAATTAATAATAATACACGTACACATTTACCAAAACGGTAGGAAGAGAAATGATGCTATTGAACCTTAATATAACCAGTGCAGACATCTCTGAATTATTAAAGGGAGGATGTGGAAGAATAAACAATTGCAGTTATATCAGATACGTACATCTCACCAGATATTCCTCCTTCTTCTGTTCCTCCTCCTCTTCCTTCTCCTCCTCCTCTGCTTACTCCTCCTCTTCCTCCGCTTCCTCCTCCTCCTCTTCCTCCTCCTCCTCCTCTTCCTCCTTCTTCTCCGCTTCCTCTTCCTCCTCTTCCTCTTCCTCCTCCTCCTCCTCCTTCTTCTCCACTTCCTCCTCCTCCTCCTCCTTCTCCTCCTCTTCCTCCTCCTCCTTCTCCTCCTCTTCCTCCTTCTCCTCCTCTTCCTCCTTCTCCTCCGCTTTCTCCTCCTCCTCCGCTACCTTCCTCCTATTAAAGAGTAAGAAGACAATGAGAATTGATGTCATCTGCTCCATAGCTGATAACAGAAGATTATCAAAGGTCACTAGACAGTTTTTATATTCAGATATAGACAGTAGTTATAGAATAGAGACACCAACTTATAACATAGTTATGAATATTACTGTAGCCAAAACTGGGACACATAAGCCAGCAATGTCTTCACAAGCCAACATGGCAAACCCTCCAAACAAAACCCAAAACACCAGACTTTGGGTGGAGTTTGCCCCTTTTACACTTTTTGTTGCAAATTATAACTATTCTGTTGGACTTTGTCTTTCCCTGCCCTTTATCTAGGTCATACCAACGTTTTTGAAATGTGTCATGACTGGCGTAAAAAAAGCCAAAAGGCGCTAAATTTTACTTGGGTCTCTGTTACATAAAAATATACAACTTTTGTGGCCTAGTGTTGGATGAATTACACTTATGAATGAAAATTTGGATACTATAAATCTGCCATGCCTGAACTTGGCCTTAGAGAAGAGTCGGCAGTATTAGTTAGAGGAGGATCGCAACGCAATGCTTGGACTGGCCGGCGGCTTTCCTGACCCGAGCGTGTATTTCTATGCAGCTGTCATGCTCAGGTCAGGAGAGATAAAGGCCGGTCCGAGCATTGCGTTGTGATCTTCGTCCAAGTTATATGACTGTCTGATTCTTCCCTAAGGCTAATGCGCGATGGTAGCACAGAGTCATCTGCCATTCTCCTCACTCACAAGGAGCTTCTCTCTATGGGAAGAGAAGTTGCAGAAGATTATGAGTGACATGGAAGATGACTCTATGCCATCAAGTGACCCCAGTCTATCAGAGTAATGATAGATTTAGGAAAAGTAAGCACTTACCTTATTCATCTCACAAATAACTCACTCGCAAACAACAAAATCCTAAAATAATAGGAAAAAAGTATTATAGTAGACATCACATTTTATTCCTGGTCTGATATTTGTGAAGAAATGAAGGGGGAACAGTCGGTTACTGACACCTCAGATCATTAACTAAATAAAGATTCACTTTTAAATAAGAGAATTAAAATCTATAAGGGGGAAAAGATATTCTGAACTTACAGGGTTAATACCTACAGATAAAGAAGAAAGTAACAGAACATAATAAAGGACATACAGTGGGTAGCTGTAACTTGCCACAATTCTGTCTCTGAGCTCCTTGGCCAGTTCCTTTGACCTCATGATTCTCATTTGCTCTGACATGCACTGTGAGCTGTGAGGTCTTATATAGACAGGTGTGCGCCTTTACAAATCAAGTCCTCTAAGTTTAATTATACACACCTGGACTCCAGTGAAGGAGTAGAACCGTCTCAAGGAGGATCACAAGGAAATGGACAGCATGTGACTTAAATATGAGTGTCTTTTGCTTGCTGCAGCCTGCATTAGCATGTATGCTCTGGTTTCATTGTGTCAATAAAATGTACTTTGCTTCAAAAACTCTACTTGATCTCTAGTTTGCTTAATAGCCTTTACATGAGATTTGGTGGTATTCCACTGTAGAAAGAGGCTAATACAAAATTGACTTAGGCTAGTTTCACACTAGCGTTTTGAGGCGCAGCGCACGCTCGCCGTGAAGCTCCGCCCCCAGCCCCGCCACCTCGGGTCAGCTTCGCCTATGGGCGCATAACACTGCATGCGACCTGCATACCCTATCTTTGCATTGGGTACGCAGACCGTGCGCAGGTATGCTTTTGCCAGCGCATGTGACCTTTTGACGGTGCACCGACCTGCGCCAAACGCATCGTGTGGCATTTTGGTGCGGCCGGCGCACCGTCAAAAGGACGCATGCGCCGGCAAAAGCATACCTGTGCATGGTCTGCGTACCCAATGCTAAAGAGAGGGTACGCAGGTCGCATACAGCATCATGCGCCCATGGGCGGAGCTGACCGGAGGAGGTGCGGCAGGGGGCGGAGCTTTACGGCGAGCGTGCGCTGCGCCTCAAAACGCTAGTGTGAAACTAGCCTTACACTTCACTGCCAACTGCAGCCCTCTAGTGAGAGTCGCCTCGGCAGTTACCGTAATTTCACCGTGTGATGTCATCCCTTGCCATGGATTACTAATCACCAGTAACAGTAACTGTCAGAAGTGGCAAAAACATGCAACCAATCCAGTTTACATGCAACCAACAAGAGAAAGAAGTGTGTATAATGGACGCGATCAACCCCATGATCATAACAACAATATAACACAAAAATATATAAACAAATGAATAAATTTTATTAACACAAAAAATTCCACACAAAGAGTGACATTGATAGGAATAAAAACAATTAAAAAAGGCCAGGAAAAATGTGGCCGTAACACTCCAAGAAAGGTTCTAAAATAAGAACCTAATGCTCCACTCCTCCACGATGCTAAGGCAAAGGGTTTGTATAGGAATAAATATACAGTACTCTATACAGCAAAGATGCAAAAATAATTCACAAGACAAAAATTCAATAGATAAAGATGTCAAATATAATAAAGATTTGTATCATGACAAGGCATTATGTGCAAAATCAGCAAGTAATGTGCAGGTTGCTGCAAGTTGAAAAAAAAAATCCAGTTTACATGAAATTGTCCTTTAAGTGACTTGTACCGGATTAGATAACGGCTTTCTTCCAAAAAAAACCCCGCGCCGCGCCGCACCTGACCACAGGTGTGGTTTTGTAACTTAGCGCCATAGAAGTGAATAGAGCTGAGCTGTAATACCGGACACAGCCGACAGACAGGTGTGGCGCTGTTTTTAGTAGAAAGGAGACAATATATTTAAAATCTTGTACAACCCTCTTGGGTTCCTTCCCTTATACCAAAACTTTACACAAGAGATACCAATTTAAAATACTTACATATCAAGGAAATAACTTCTTCAGAGAGGAAGGGGATAGGAGCTCTAGTGCCACCCATTGGAGGTAGAAATCCTAAAAGTCAAGATCGACCCTTTATGGGGCCTCGTCTCATCACTTAGGATAGTAAACAAAACCAGAAACTTTATTTGCAGACAAGTGTTTGAGGCTTTTTGCTTCTCATCAGTGAAAAGATCCATGCAATAGTTGGCACTAGAGCTCCTGTCCTCTTCCTGGACAAACTACATGCATATTTAAATTCCTAGGGAAGCACTTTATGGCCTATAAGTCTCCCTACACCAACTTGGCACTCTCTTCAAGGAGAAACTTTACCCCTTACCATCTAAATATTACATAACTGTGATTAAAATGGTAATAGATAAAGATTTATGGCAGTTACTATATATTCTTAATTAAACCTAATCTATGCATTGCTCTGTATTGTACCCACGTATGGATAGTGGATACAAAGACAGAAGGCTGGTTGCATAAATTACACATTTTGCTCATCAGCTAAATCAAAGTTCAAATATTATTAGAGAATGAGGGAAATGAGGAGGGGAAGTCACAGACACAAGGGATAGGATAGCACATAAATCAGGAGATAATAAAAGCATACTCACACTCCACTAACTGTAACCCTCAGAGGAGAGTTCCGCTCGGCAGTTCCTTTTATATCACTGGCACAACATTCCGTGACCTCATAATCGGCAATCACAGACAATGCCCTATACATGGAATGGGCTTCTAGCCTCTTATGGACACAACTGGATTTAGACCATTTTGCTTTATTTATGTTTTTATCATTGCATTGCATTCTTTTTCTATAATTTAATTATTAATTTAATATAATTTAATTTAATTTTGTGACTTTTTTTTCTTATTTGGCATTAAGGAAGGAGTGAAATTATCCTCAGAAACGCATTTAGCGAATACTATATCCATCTAAATTTATCCAGCCGTTAAACTACAAGTTACAACATCTCCGAGTGTTCCATTATCTAATTGTAAGCATTCTGTGTGCACTGTGGAGCCACGAGCTTCAGTAAGTTCAGGTGCATCACATAAAATGTTTATAAAAATATGTAAATAATAAAATATAAAAATTCTAAATCACCACTTTTCCTCCAATAATAATTTAAAAATTAAAACAAAAATATAATAAATATATTTGGTATGGTAAACAGATTAAAGGTGAACTTCCAGCTCAAGGAACATCAGTGTCAGATAGCACCATCTGTCGTTGTATGAGCCAAAGTGGACTTCATGGGAGACGACCAAGGAGGACACCATTGTTGAAAAAAAAACATAAAAAAGGCCAGACTGGAATTTGCCAAACTACATGTTAAAACAGATATAGACCACAATGCACAGGATATTGCAGTAAGGAACACCTGTTCCCATGCAGGGACTGAGATATAAAAAGTTCAGTGTAAGGAAAACTAAAGACCCAACTCAGAAAAGATGGCACATAATAGATCCAAGGTACTATACAAGATTATAATTTTATTGAAAATATTTAAAAACATATAACCATATTGTGAATAGGAATTACTAAGATGGTGAAAAAAATACCAAAATATGGCAGGAAAGAGATAAATATAAGCTATATAGCAAAACTGCTTCAAACATCCCAATATTACATATATTATCGTGATCTGTGTCACACCGCCAAAGACCAATTGAATCAAGTAATAGGACAAATAATATTCAATTACCTCAGACCTGCCGGTGCCACAACCCCTACGCGCATTTCGACTGAATGTGCCATCTTCATTGTAGACGACCAAGGATGACACCATTGTTGGAAAAAAAAATCATAAAAAAGGCAGACTTGAATTTGCTAAACTACGTGTTGACAAGCCGCAAAGCTTCTGGGAGAATGTCCTATGGACAGATGAGATAAAAATTGAACTTTTTGGCAAAGGCACATCAGCTCTATGTTTACAGATGGAAAAATGGAGCATGTGAAGAAAAAACACTGTCCCTACTGTGAAACATGGAGGAGGCTGTTATGTTCTGGGGCTGCTTTGCTGCATCTGGCACAGGGTGTCTAGAATCTGTGCAGAGTACAATAAAATCTCAAGACTATCAAGGGATTCTAGAGAGAAATGTGCTGCCAAGTGTCAGAAAGCTTGGCCTCAGTCCACTGGCGTAGCGTGGGGGGGGCGGGGGGGCGGTCCGCCCCAGGCGGCATGTGTGTGGGGGCGGCGCGGCAGCAGCAATTCCACCCTGCAGTGCAGTGCAGCGGCGGGCAGGGAGCGATGCGATCACGGCAGCTCCGCTGCCTGCAAGAGTGAATAGCAGGAGCGGAGCGGCAATGGTCCGTCCTGCTTCCTGCCCGGAGGCCGCGCTTCCTGTTTCACACAGAGGAGCGCCGCTGAGTGACGTCATCATTCAGCGGCCGCTGCTGTGTGAGGGAGGAAGCGCGGGCGATGCTGCGGACAGGTGAGAGGAGAGAGGTGGTGTCTTGTGTGTATGTATGTATGTATGTCTGTGTGTGTGTGTCTGTGTGTATGATGGAGCAGGCAATGATGGGAGTGATGGTCTAGAAGGCAATGATGGGGTGATGGAGCAGACAATGATGGGGTGATGGAGCAGGCAATGATGGGGTGATGGAGCAGGCAATGATGGGGTGATGGAGCAGACAATGATGGGGTGATGGAGCAGGCAATGATGGGGTGATGGAGCAGGCAGTGATGGAGCAGGCAATGATGGGGGTGATGGAGCAGGCAATGATGGGGTGATGGAGCAGGCAATGATGGGGTGATGGAGCAGACAATGATGGGGTGATGGAGCAGGCAATGATGGGGTGATGGAGCAGGCAATGATGGGGTGATGGAGCAGGCAATGATGGGGTGATGGAGCAGGCAATTATGGGGTGATGGAGCAGACAATGATGGGGGTGATGGAGCAGGCAGTGATGGGGGTGATGGAGCAGGCAGTGATGGGGTGATGGAGCAGGCAATGAGGGGAGTGATGGGGGTGATGGAGCAGGCAGTGATGGGGTGATGGAGCAGGCAATGATGGGGTGATGAAGCAGGCAATGAGGGGAGTGATGGGGGTGATGGAGCAGGCAATGATGGGGGTGATGGAGCAGGCAATGATGGGGTGATGGAGCAGGCAATGAGGGGAGTGATGGGGGTGATGGAGCAGGCAGTGATGGGGTGATGGAGAAGGCAGTGATAGGGTGATGGAGCAGGCAATGATGGGGGTGATGGAGCAGGCAATGATGGGGTGATGGAGCAGGCAATGAGGGGAGTGATGGGGGTGATGGAGCAGGCAATGATGGGGGTGATGGAGCAGACAATTATGGGAGTGATGGAGCAGGCAGTGATGGGGTGATGGAGCAGACAATGATGGGAGTGATGGGGTGATGAAGCAGGCAGTGATGGGGTGATGGAGAAGGCAGTGATGGGGTGATGGAGCAGGCAATGATGGGGGTGATGAAGCAGGCAATGATGGGGTGATGGAGCAGACAATGATGGGAGTGATGGGGTGATGGAGCAGGCAATGATGGGAGTGATGGGGAGAAGGCACAGTGATGGGGTGATGGAGAAGGCAGTGATGGGGAGAAGACAATGATGGGGTGATGGTCGAGAGGGCAATGATGGGGTGGTGGGTGAGAATGCAATGATGGTGGTGGTGGAAAGGGCAATAAATGGGGGTGGTGGAGGAGGAGGAAATGATGGAGGTGGTGGAATGGGCAATGATGGGAGTGGTGGGGGAGAAAGCAAAGATAGTGGTGGAGAAGAAAATGATGGAGGTGGGGGAGAGGACAATAATGGGATGCGAGGGGAGGAGGACAATGAGGGGTGTGGGGGATTGGGATGGGAGGAAGGGGGACTTATAATGGCCTTAGGAACAGGGGGAGGTGGAGGAAGACATTATCGTTTATTATGTCTAACACAGTCCCTTAGTATATAGTGTACTCACTAATTCTGTATAACACCATCCTTAGTTACATAGTTTCCTCTTTTATTATGTATAACACCGCCCCTTATTACCTACCATCCTCTCTAGTTATATATGGTGCCGTCCCTTATTATATAGCTTCCTCTGCTGTTATGTATAGTGCTGTCTCTTACATAGTGTATTTTTGTTATTCACAGCGCCCTCTTTTATTACATGGTCCCCTCTCTTGTTAGATATAAAATGACTGCTGATCGAGGAGCCGGTGACCAGACGACCAGTCCATCAGCTCCTCCATTAGAAAGGAAGCTTTCCCATGCTCCATCAGCCATCATTGCATTATACAGCTAACAAGACAGGACGGTATGTAATAAAAAACAGGGCTCTATATAATCCAATATGTAAGGGACAGAACTGTACATAACAAGAGAAGGCACTGTGTATGGGACAGCAATATACATAATAAAGGAGACTATGTAATATATACCTGTATGTGTGTGTGTGGCTATATAATATCAATAATAATCTATCTATCTATATATATATATACACACACACACGTAGCTTTGACGCCATAAAAGGAGGGGGGCCCGGACACATTTCTTGCACAGGGACCCCAAGCTGTCAGTGTCCGCCCCCTGTCCACCAAAATAATTTGTACTTTCTGGTTTTTTTTCTGTCACATTATTAAAAATTATTATTAAAAAAAGCCATTAGGTCTTCATCCAGCATCATCAAGCTAATACATACATATATATAGAGAACTGCAAGAAGTTGAAAGTCTAGAAATTTAGAAATAATAGCAGAGTTAGTAGCAGACTAAAAATTAGATCTTTGAGTGTAGTGTGGGCTCTTCGGATGCTTCCGAATTATCAACGACCAAAGGGGCGGCAAATTTTTCGACCGCCCCGGGCGCCACAAACAGTTGCTACGCCACTGCCTCAGTCGCAGGTCATGGGTCTTGCAACAGGATAATGACCCAAAACACACAGCTAAAAACACCCAAGAATTGCTAAGAGGAAAATATTGGACTATTCTGAAGTGGCCTTCTATGAGCCCTGACCTAAATCCTATTGAGCATCTTTGGAAAGAGCTGAAACATGGCGTCTGGAAAAGGCAACCTTCAAACACGAGACAAATGGAGCAGTTTGCTCTTGAGGAGTGGGCCAAAATACCTGACGAGAGGTGCAGAAGTCTCATTGACAGTTACAGGAATCGTTTGATTGCAATAAAGTACACTGCTCAAAAAAATAAAGGGAACACTTAAACAGCAGAATATAACTCCAAGTAAATCAAACTTCTGTGAAATCAAACTATCCACTTAGGAAGCAACACTGATTGACAATCAATTTCACATGCTGTTGTGCAAATGGAATAGACAACAGATGGAAATTATTGGCTCGGGTAGTGCAGCTCATCCAGGATGGCACATCAATGCGAGCTGTGACAAGGTTTGCTGTGCGGCCCTCCAAAGAAATGCCACCCCACACCATTACTGACCCACTGCCAAAAACCGGTCATGCTGAAGGATGTTGCAGGCAGCAGATCACTCTCCACGGCATCTCCAGACTCTGTCACATGTCCTCAGTGTGAACCTGCTTTCATATGTGAAGAGCACAGGGCGCCAGTGGCGAATTTGCCAATCCTGGTGTTCTGTGGTAAATGCCAAGCGTCCTGCACGGTGTTGGGCTGTGAGCACAACCCTCATCTGTAGACGTCGGTCCCTCAGACCATCCTCATGCAGTCGGTTTCTAACCATTTGTGCAGACACATGCACATTTGTGGCCTGCTGGAGGTCATTTTGCAGGGCTCTGGCAGTGCTCCTCCTTTCACAAAGGTGGAGGTAGCGGTCCTGCTGCTGGGTTGTTGCCTCCTACTGCCCCCTCCACGTCTCCTGGTGTACTGACCTGTCTCCTGGTAGCGCCTCCAGCCTCTTGACACTACACTGACAGACACAGCAAACCTTCTTGCCACAGCTCGCATTGATGTGCCATGCTGGATGAGCTGCACTACCTGAGCCACTCGTGTGGGCTGTAGAGTCTGTCTCATGCTACCACGAGTGTGAAAGCACAGTCAACATTCAAAAATGACCAAAACATCAGCCAGAAAGCATTGGTACTGAGATGTGGTCTGTGGTCCCACCTGCAGAACCACTCCTTTATTGAGGGTGTCTTGGTAATTGCCAATAATTTCCATTTGTTGTCTATTCCATTTGCACAACAGCATGTGAAATTGATTGTCAATCAGTGTTGCTTCCTAAGTGGACAGTTTGATTTCACAGAAGTTTGATTTACTTGGAGTTAGATTCTGTTGTTTAAGCGTTTATTTTTTGAGCAGTATGTTAAGTTAAGGGTACCATCTTCTGTCCGGGCCTATTTCATGAGTTTTATTTTTTAAACAATTCTGTGGAAGCTTGGATAAAAAGAAAAATCTGACTTTCATTTGTTCATTTTCATAGATTTTTTATTTATTATTACTTTTGTAAGATTCATGTTATTTCTGTCACCATTGTGGGTTTTTCTGTCTTTAAACGAGGGGTATCAACAATTTTGACCACTTGTCTTTATTTATGGGTACAATATACAGGCGCTTCTCACATAATTAGAATATCATCAAAAAGTGAATTTATTTCAGTTCTTCAATACAGAAAGTGACTCTCCTATATTCTATAGCGTCATTACACACAGAGTGATCTATTTCACGTGTTTATTTCTGGTAATGTTGATGATTATGGATTACAGCCAATGACAACCCAAAAGTCATTATCTCAGTAAATTAGAATACTTTATAACACCAGATTGAAAAATGATTTTAACTCCTTAATGACCAGTTATTTTTGGTTTTGCATTTTCATTTTTTTCTCCCCTTGTTCCCAAAGCCATAACTTTTTTATTTTTTGGTCAATATGGTTATGTGAGGGCTTGTTTTTTTTCTTTGCAGGACGAGTTGTATTTTTGATCAACACTATTAGTTTAAAAATATCGTGAACTGGAAAACGGTAAAAAAAAAATCCAAGTGCGGAAAAATGGCAATTAAGTGCAATGCCACAGTTGTTTTTTGTTTTGCTTTTTTACTATGTTCACTAAATGCTGAAATAGCACAAAAAGAGGACTTAAAAATCCTCCAATAATACAAGAAAACAGCAAAAAAGCAGAGAGGTTTACCCGTCCAGGCCTCCAGACAAATGCACTATCAGGATGCAGTGGACCCATATAATTAAGATGGCAAAACAGGTGCAAGAATACCGATGAGACAACCGCCCACAGCCTACCAATACGTGGAGGGGGCGGTTGCTTGGTATATAAATGCACAATAAAAACTTGTATGCGGCGCTGTTCACACTATGGCAATGCACGGAATTCAGGTTAACAGCCTAGTAGTGACACCCTTCTATTAGATCAGGCGGGCTGCTTCATGTGTTTTTTTTGCACTTTTTATTCAGGGTGCAGTTGGGCCCATTTGGTCTTGTAAACTGCGGTGTCTGTTCACATGGCATGCATTTTGATAGGCGGGCTGCCCAGCGCTGAGCTAATAGAAGGGTGTCACTACTAGGCTGTTAACCTGGATGCCGTGCATTGCCATAGTGTGCACAGCGCCACATACAAGTTTTTATTGTGCATCAATATACCAAGCAACCTCCCCCTCCATGTATTGGTGGGCTGTGGGCGGTGGTTTCATCGGTATTCTTGCACCTGTGTTGCCATCTTAATTATATGGGTCCACTGCATTTGTCTGGAGGCCTGGATGGGTAAACCTCTCTGATTTTTTGCTGTTTTCTTCTCTTATGTTCACTAAATGCTACACCTGACCTGCCATTATGATTCTCCAGGTCATAATGAGTATATAGACACCAAACATGTTTAGGTTCTTTGTTATCTAAGTGGTGAAAAAAAATTCCAAACTTTGTTAACCCCTTACTGACTGCTGACAGGATAGTACATCAGCGGTCAGTATTCCTCGCTTTGAAGTGGGCCCGCCTCAAAGCAGCGACATGTCAGCTGTTTTAAACAGCTGACATATGCCCGGAATAGGCACTAGCGGAATCGCGACCCGCCCGTGCCTATTAACTAGTTAAATCCTGCTGTCAAATGCTGACATTGGGCATTTAACTAGAACTTCTGGCGCACGGCCGGAAATGAGTGCATCGCCGACCCCGTCACGTGATCGGGGGTCAGCGACGCATTGCCATAACTACCTGAGGTCTCCTCGAGACCTCTATGGTTGTTGATGACAGATTGCTATGAGCGCCACCCTGTGGTTGACACTCATAGCAATGCTGCTATTATACTACATAGAGGCAATCTGATCATTGCCTCTATGTAGCAGAGCCTATGGAGGCTATTGAAGCATGCCAAAAGTAAAAAAAAAAAAAAAAAAAAGGTTTAAAAATAAAAAAAACCCATAAAAGTTTAAATCACCCCCCTTTCGCCCCAATCAAAATAAAACAATAAAAAAAAAATCAACCCTACACATATTTGGTATCGCCACATTCAGAATCGCCCGATCTATCAATAAAAAAAGGATTAATCCGATTGCTAAATGGCGTAGCGAGAAAAAAATCAAAACGCCAGAATTACGTTTTATTGGTCACCGCAACATTGAATTAAAATGCAATAATGGGCGATCAAAAGACCATATCTGCACAAACGTGGTATCATTAAGAACGTCATCTAGGCACGCAAAAGATAAGCCCTCACGCAACCCCAGATCACGAAAAATGGAGACACTACGGGTCTCGGAAAATGGCGCAATTTTTTTTTTTTGCAAACTTCGGAATTTTTTTTCACCACTTAGATAAAAGAGAACCTAGACATGTCTGGTGTCTATGAACTCGTAATGACCTGGAGAATCATAATGGCAGGTTAGATTTAGCATTTAGTGGACCTAGCAAAAAATCTAAACAAAAAAACAAATGTGGGATTGCACTTTTTTTTTGATATTTCACCACACTTGGAATTTTTTTCCCATTTTCAAGTACAAGACATGGTAAAACCAATGGTGTTGTTCAAAAGCAAAACTCGTCCCACAAAAAATAAGCCCTCACACGGCCATATTGATGGAAAAATAAAAAAGTTATGGCTCTGGAAAGAAGGGGAGCGAAAATCAAAAAAAGCTCCGGTCATTAAGGGGTTAAAAAAAGTTTGCACCATAATCCGATCCCCGTAGTGTCTCCATTTTTCGCGATCTCGGGTTTGGTGAGGACATTTTTTTTGCGCACTGAGTTGACGTTTTTAATGATACCATTTTGATGCAGATATGTTCTTTTGATTGTCCGTTATTGCATTTTATAATAATACAGCCCAGCACGGTATAATACAGCCCAGCATGGTATATAGCCCCCCCAGAATGGTATAATACAGCCCAGCATGGTATAATACAGCCCAGCATGGTATAATACAACCCAGCATGGTATATAGCCCCCCCAGAATGGTATAATACAGCCCAGCATGTTATATAGCCCCCCCAGAATGGTATAATACAGCCCAGCATGTTATATAGCCCCCCCAGAATGGTATAATACAGCCCAGCATGGTATAATACAGCCCAGCATAGTATAATACAGCCCAGCATGGTATATAGCCCCCCCAGAATGGTATATTACAGCCCAGCATGGTATATAGCCCCCCCAGAATGGTATAATACAGCCCAGCATGTTATATAGCCCCCCCAGAATGGAATAATACAGCCCAGCATGGTATATAGCCCCCCCAGAATGGTATAATACAGCCCAGCATGTTATATAGCCCCCCAGAATGGTATAATACAGCCCAGCATGGTATAATACAGCCCAGAATGGTATAATACAGCCCAGCATGTTATATAGCCCCCCAGAATGGAATAATACAGCCCAGCATGGTATATAGCCCCCCCAGAATGGTATAATACAACCCAGCATGTTATATAGCCCCCCCAGAATGGAATAATACAGCTCAGCATGTTATATAGCCCCCCCAGAATGGAATAATACAGCTCAGCATGTTATATAGCCCCCCCAGAATGGAATAATACAGCCCAGCATGGTATATAGCCCCCAGAATGGTGTAATACAGTCCAGCACGGTATAATACGGCCCAGCATGGTATATAGCCCCCCAGCATGGTATGATACAGCCGAGCATGGTATATAGCCCCCCAACATGGTATAATACAGGCCAGCATGGTATATAGAACCCCCAGAGTGCCCCCACAGTCCAGTACTCACACTGATTTAAAAAAAAAACTCCTCACCTTCTCCTCGTACCCGCGCTGCTGGCTGCTCCTGTCTCCTCCTGCTCTGCCTGACACACAGTGAGAGCGCGATGGCGTCATCGCGCCCCCGCTGTGTCAGAGGCAGAGCGGGGAATGATGGGAGAGGGAGCGTCAGCTCACACTCTCACCTCCATCATTGCCTCCTTCAATGCGGCGGCGGCGGTGGGAGTTGGCGCCGGGGGCAGGCGGGCCCCCCTCCCTCACAGGGGTCCCATAGCGGCTGTGTGATGTGCCGCTGGCTGGGGGCCCCTGGGGGAGCGGGGGCCCTAGGCAGCTGCCTGGTCTGCCTGCCCCTAACGCCGGCCCTGGCTGGGAGAAGTCCATAGCATGTTTCATTTACAGTGTCTTATAAAAGTATTCAAACCTGTGAACTGTTCCACATTATTTCACATTACAACCACAAGCTTAGATGTATTTTACTTGGATTTTATGTGATACTAACACAAAGTAACAAGTACTGGTGATGTATAACGAAATGATAGACAGTTTTCTAATTCTTGTTAAAAAAAATATAAATCTGAAAATTGTGACGTGCATTTGTATTCAGCCCCCCAGTAGTCTGATACCCCTAAATATAATCCTGGGTGAACAACTGCCTCCGGAAGTCACATACAGCTCTGGCAAAAATTAAGAGACCACTGCAAAATTTTTAGTTTGTCTCATTTTTCTATTTATAGGTATATTTTTGAGTAAAATGTAAATTGCTCTTTTATTCTATAAACTACTGACAACATGTCTCCGAAATTTAAAGCTAAAAATTTTGTATTTATTTGCAGCAAATGAGAAATAATAAAAAAGAAACAGTGCTTTCAGACCTCAAATAATGCTAAGAAAACAAGTTCATAATCATTTAGAAACAACAATATTAATGTTTTAACTCAGGAAGAGTTCAGAAATCAATATTTTGTGGAATAACCATGATTGTTAGTCACAGCTTTCATGCGTCTTGGCTGCTTTCCACCAGTCTTTCACACTGCTTTTGGGTGACCTTATGTCACTCCTGGTACAAAAATGTAAGTAGTTCTTCTTTGTTTGATGGCTTGTGACAATCCATCTTCCTCTTGATTACATTCCAGAGGTTTTCAATGGGGTTCAGGTCTGGAGATTGGGCTGGCCATGACAGGGATCTGATGTGGTGGTCCTTCATCCACACATTGATTGACCTAGCTGTGTAGCATGGCGCATTGTCCAGCTGGTAAAACCAGTCCTAAGAGTTCAGGAACATTGCCTGAGCAGAAGGAATCAACTGTTTTTCCAGGATAACCTTGTATGCGGCTTGATTCATACGTCCTTGGCAAAGATTAACCTGCCCAATTCCAGCCTTGCTGAAGCATCCCCAGATGATCACCGATCCTCCACCAAATTTCACAGTGGGTGCAAGACACTGTGGCTTGTACACCTCTCCAGGTCTCCATTTAACCATTAGACAACCAGGTTTGGGCAAAGCTGAAAATTAGTCTCATCAGAGAAGATTACCTTACTCCGGTCCTCTATGGTCCAATCCTTATGGTCTTTGGCAAACTTCAGCCTGGCTCTCCTGTGCTTCCCATTGATGAAAGGCTTTTTTCTAGCTTTACATGACTTGAAATTAGTAAATTGAGTCCACCCATGTGTAATTTACTCTCAGTATAACTACAGCTGTTCTATGAAAGCCTCAGAGGTTTGTGTGAGAACATTAGGGACCAAACTGCATCATGAAAATGAAGGAAGGCCAGGGATAAAGTTGTAAAGAGTAAAGCAGGGTTGGGTTATAAAAAAAAATTGCCCAAGCTCTGAATATTTCACAAAGAACTGTTTAATCTATCATCCAAAAATGGCAGAACTGCAAACCTACCAAGAAATGGCTGTCCACCTAAATTAACATCCCAAGCAAGCAGAGAACTAATTAAGCAGCTAAGAGGTTCATGGTCACTCCAGAGAAGTTGCAGAGAATCTGTCCATAGGAAACTATTAGTCATACATTCCACGAATCTGGACTTTATGGAGGAGTGGCAAGAAGAAAGACATTTTTTAAACCAAGCCATGAGAAGTCTCATTTACAGTTTACAAAAAGTTATGTAGGGGACACAGCGAGCATGTGGAAGAAGTTGCTCTGGTCAGATGATACCAAAATAGAACTTTTTAGACTAAATGCAAAACACTGTGTATGGCGGAAATCTAATACTACACATCACCCTAAACACACCATCCCCACCATAATACATAGTGGGGGATACATCATACTGTGGGGAGGCTTTTCTCCAGCAGGGACAGGAAAGCTGGTCAGAGGTGATGGCAAGATAGATGGAGTTAAATACAGGCCAATACCGAAGAAAAACCTATTAGAGGCTGCAAAAGACTTGAGACTGGGGCTTAGGTTCACCTTCCAGCAGAACAACGACCCCAAACATCCTGCCAGAGCTAGAAGAAGGGGGAAAATGTCACATCTAGATGTGCAAAGCTGGTAGAGATAGACCCAAAAGACTTGCAGCAGTAATTGCAGCAAAAGTATGAACTCGGTGGGCTGAATATAATGCACCTCACAATTTTCAAACTTATATTTTTAAAATATTTAGAAAACCCTGTATCATTTCCTTTACAATTTACAAATACTTGCTACTTTGTGTTGATAGATCACATAAAATCCCAATGAAAACATTTTAAGTTTGTGGGTATAAAAAATGTGGAAACGTTCATGGGGTATAAATACTTTTTCATAGTTTTTGTATCATGACTTTAACCACCTTAACCTAAGGACTGTGTTTTTCTTCCTCTCCGCCTTGGCCCACAGGATACAATATAGCTCACCATACCAGTACTGGTGGCAGATGTGATGCACCTGCAGATGATTCAATATTTTCACTACTTTACCGTCCATTCTCATACGATGGAAAATGTTTTATAAAAAATCATACTAAAATAACGTAAAATATATTACGTGCAGGGAAACTCCCATTGGAACCATTTTTCTTCCTCTCGCAAAATCTCCTGCCATGTTTTCCACTGTTTAAGGTCTCCAGTTCCTCATAAAAATCTGAATTGTGTTTTCCCCAATAAATCACGCGCCAAGGTTCTCAAGTTTATTTTGATAGAGTAAAACTTCTTGACTCCATAAATATCTTGAAAAATAAAGCAATTTTATAAACTGCCGGTGGAAATCTGGTGGGTGAGTTGGAGGAGAGATTCTTATGATTGGCAGGGAGAAAAACGCTACTAAAGAAAAAAAAGATGCCTGGAATAGCTGGAGCCAGGCGCCATGGCATACTGCTACCATTAGTAATAATGGAATCAGATCACTAAGTATCAGCGCGGTTTTATTATTTATTTTAACACTTTTGGAAGTAGGAAAAAAAATGTTCGCCAAGAAATCAAAGCTATTTCCTGGAAAGGGTTAGAACAGGATAAGCAGAAGGCAAGGAAAAAAAAACCTTGTTGGCACTGGAACTATTAGAATTGTTAGGGATGCCGTTACCAATAGACGTGTCGAGAGAATGATGGAAATGGGAATAAGATCTAGCGCCAATGTGGAAAATACAGTTGTATAGGTCTTCATTAAAACCATGCCAGCTTACGCGTTTCAAACCAATGACTCCATCATATTCACATTCAACAGGGACAGGGTTCAGCTTCGGCACGCTTACTTGATTTTGATGACACAGAAAGCCGCATTGCTCTTCATGGAGCAATTCTATAGCGACTTCCCACAAGTGTCTATCGGCATTGAAAGCCCATGAAGCTTTTCCATCCTTGGACCTCTTCTTGTAGGTACTAGCCACTGTGTACACTCCAAAAGACCCTCCGTTTTGGAGATACTCTGACCTACAATTTGATCCCTATCAAAGTTGCTCAGATCCTTACGTGTGCCCATTTTTTCCTGCTTCTAACACATCAACAAACAACAAACTGTTCACCTCCTGCCTCTTCTATCCCGTCTCTTGACTAGTGTCATGGTCAGAAGATAATCGATGTTATTCACTTCTCCTATCAGTGGATTTAATGTTATGTGCTGGCTGTGGTGGTGGCGGCACAATATCTGAGTATTTAGGTAGCTGGGGGCCTCGCTTTTAGGGCATCATTCTGCTCTGTGAGGCACCAGATCTGCTCTGCTCTGCTACATTGCTGGACTCTGCTATAAAATTTCTGTAAGTCACGGGACTTACTCTGTTAATTTGTTGGGCTCTTCTACATCACCACCAGGAGTCTCCTGGTCAACTCAAATCTTTTACTCATTACTATAAGACAGCTAACCTACTCTACTCTGCTACATTGCTGGGTTCGGCTACATAATTACCATACACCTGCCCTACTGAACCCTGCCATACAGCTACCATATGTCTCCTGACCTACTCAATTCTGTCACAGAGCTACTAGAAGTCTCTGTCCTGATCTACTCAATTCTGCTACATCACTGGGCTCTGCTACATCTCTACAGTGAGTCTACTGAGGCACCCGGCTCTACTACATCACGAGTCTATGCTAAATCGCTGTATAATTGCTATTCAGTACTATGTGATGTACTCCGCTCTGCCAAACCTACAAGTCTTCTCTACCCCGCTTCATCGGTTTCCCCTCACTGAGTTTTCAGCTCTTCCTTGTGATCTCTTATTTGTCACTTTCAGCTGTCGTCCAGCCATTACTGTCTCCATTGCTCATTCCAGTGGATCTCGTTGCACTAATGTCATATCTCTGTGCTGTACTCATCCGGTCCATGGGCCTTGAGAAGCCACATAAGGCCCAGTGCACTGAGTTCCCCCTAATGGTGTCCGGACTCTGGCAGAACTGTGTAACTAGAGCTATAAGAAAGGGAGCCGGGATTTGCAGCTGTGTCAGATAAACATCACTCTGATCACTATTATAGTTACATTATAGGTCCATTTCTTTGACATAAACATCCTCCCACAACACTTTACCTTTACAAACCACCAGGATCACTTGGTGTTACCCCATGTTACCATATATCCCCAAATTTCAAGACAGGTCATATATTGGGCTTAAGGAGCATTTTGCTATCTCCACCTTGGACACCAATGTGTTTGGTCCTTATGAGAAAAGTAGATTACTATTTGCCTACATCATACTGTCCAATAGTCCCAAAATATCTGTGAGACTTCTGTAAAAAGGGAAACGTTCTTAAACTTATGGAGGATTTGGCAAATTTTCTTGCACCAAACAAAGTCTTGGAGCGCATAGAACAGGCGTGGATGGACCCGGGTGACAAAAAAGCGCCTGGTTTTAATATGGGAATAACGTATTTATTATTCTTGCTTATATAGTGCCATTAATTCCACAGCGCTTTACAGACATCATCATTGTCCCCATTGGGGCTCATAATCTAGATTCCCTATCAGTATATCTTTGAAGTCTGGGAGGAAACCGAGAAAGAGAGAATTTTTTTCTTTTCATAGCTGTTTGGGAGTCCATTATTTTCAATGGGGTTTGGGCTTTGGTGGAAGTTCGGGTAGTGTTCTGGTACCCGAATTAAACTTTTTAAAAAGTTCGGGTCAGGTATCAGAACCCAAACTTCCTCCTGTCCATCCATCCCTACTAAGAATCCTTCGGCGAGTTCGTTGATTGGCTGCAGCAGGCAGGTGACAAGAAGAGCACGTCATCCGAGAAACATCTAGCCACCTGACTGCTGCAGCCAATCACAGGCTTTATTGGACCTGTAACTTCAGGCATCACTTCCAGAGCCAGGACAGAACACCAGTGCAGCCTGTGCCTGGTCCACAGAGCTGCTGATAAGTGATTATGCTTTAGTTTTTCTACTTTAAGAGAACGAAAGTTAAAAAAAATCTTTCCGTTGGACAAGCCCTTTAATCTCATTCAGAGTCCAACAATGCACAGGGAAACAAAAAAAAGTCTGTAAAAACCAAGTGGAGCTAAATCTGTAATGAAACCTAAATTCAAAAGTTATTTTTCATCCAAAATGAATACATTTACGTGAAAAAAATAAATAAATTATATATATATGTAAATATATATATATACACATGCACTGTATATATATATATATATATATATGTGTCCATGAATATACCCATAAGGTTATTCAAAAGGTGAGCAAAAACATTAGATATTAATAGACTTGATAAAAGCAACACATCGACGCGTCGGTATAGTAGTAGAACTCTATGGACATCAGGAGCATTTCCTCCTATATGTAACTTATCTATGCCGAATATAGGGCCAAGTGTGACACATATATATATAAAAAGCCATCACCACCATCTAGTGGAGAAATGTTATAAATTGACATATTGTGGGGAAGGTTAATTTGAACCTAAACTTTCAGAAAACCTGATTTCACTTGATGAAAAAAAATTATTTAAAGATTGTAATTTTTGTTGTATTACTTCCTAAAAATTACAAGCAACCAGGGCCAAGATAAGGTGTTTTGGTGCCCACTGGCAGATGAAAACAATGGTGTCCTCACCCTCCGATGAACCTTCTGCTTCGAAGTAAAGGAATAGAACAGAGACTGAGGTCAAGGTTACAAATAACATAATTCATTGTTTGGGAACCATTTACACAATTCACGAGCCAAATTCATCCATGACACCCCATAATTTATATGTCAGACACAATGATGGTCAGGGAAACTAATATAACTTATCTGTAATAGGGACAAATTAAGGTGTCCAATATTTCGCGGGTACCGTAATGGAAACTAAACAGACCCCATTATAGATAAATGGACAGGTACTGTATTATGGTTTTTATATCCGTCATGCGACAAATTCCAGTTTGCCACAAAACTGATGGTGGTTCTGGTGCCGTATTTTTGTACTGATGATGGTTATTGTGTTTTATTTCTGTATTGATCATGGTTCTGATGCTGTATTCATGTAGTGATGGTTGGTCTGGTGCTATATTTATGTACTACTGATGGCTCTGGTGATTGTATTCATGTAGTGATGATAATTCTGGTGCCGTGTTCATTCATGGAACCATCAAGGTACCTTACAGGTTACATCTTCTCTGAGTCTTTTCTTTCTTTTCATCTCTATCTTATGTGGCGCCCCTGAGGCTCAGTCACCACAGAGGTACTGCACCTTCTCCTAAAGTGTGATGCCCCACCATCCAGGTAAGTTGGGGGCTCCTGACCACGCTCCAACACTCGCACCCCACACAATAGTGTAGTTCAGCAAAACCACATTGCGGCTCCTTGCTTAGAGAGAAGCAGAGTACCTTTGGTGGTTCTCTACTTGGAACATTAGACGTGCTGGGAGGTGGGTGGAGTTGAGAATACATAAAAGAACGGGATGGTTTAGGATCACAGGTCAGTCGGTGAGTGAGTCAGAAGGAGAGTAGGAGAGAGGAAGCCACTCGGAGAGGAGTGGGGATCCCTGGAAGAGAGATGGAGGAAGGAGTGCTGCAGCTGCCTCAGTGACCTGAGCCAGCTGGCACGGGAAAGGAAAGAAGGAGAAAGACATTGAACTGAAGCCTGAGCTTCCATAGGAGAGAAAGACAAGTATGGAACGTAAGAGTAAAAGGGAACACAGAGGACGTGGTTTAGAGGAAGAACCCTGCCTAGAAGTTCTAAGCGCAAGGCCGGGGCCCGGTCCCCAAAGTTGTATGGACACGAATGGTTCTGCAGCAGACACCGGCGGAGTAGTGGGCTGTAAATGCACTACTCCCATCTAAGACTTGAGGGCACAACAGCAACACGGATAGAGAGCCGGGACTTAGGAGTAGAGAGTCCCCGAAGCAGGCTACAGCTGTCTGCCGTACAAGTAGAGTTCTTGGGAACATCTGTCAGGAGGAACTCCAGTGTAACTCAATACTAGGAGATCTTCACACTTAAAGGCGCTATAGAGGAGACGTTCAGAAAAAGGCACATAAGTTGGCGGAGCGTGGAAGGGAACTGAGTCCCTGACCCGGAGGATTCGGCACAGAAGCGGGCACTACAGACTGTGAGTAAAGCTTTGGAACTACATGCCCTGGTGTCCTCCATTCCTTCCTGCATCCGTCCGCCTGGCACTGCTACATCCCCTGCGCCAAACACTACACCATCTAAGTGTCTACACATCTGCACTGCACCACACCATCTGTCCCGGAGGATCTGTCTGCAGCGTCGGCTTAACACCTCCCTTGCCGAACACCACAGGTGGCGTCACGAACTATTCAACTACATTCTACCATTCACAACATCTTCCTATTACTTGGGCGCCCAGGGCCACGGTCCGGGTCACCGCTGCTGTAACACATCCCACTGATACTGGCCCGGTACCGAGTACCCCACGGCCCTGGGAGGGCGACCCACTTTTCCAGATGCCACAATGCCTTTTCATGTACACAGCTGTTCTCTCCAGATTCCCTATTCTCCAGTCTTCTGCAGCACAATGCCCTTAAAAATAATATTGTTATTAAAATGCCCTTAGCATAAAAACATTTGTCCATATTATGATCTAAATAAGCCTTCTATGGTAAATGGCCCCCACACTTTCCCTGTAATGATCTATAACCACCTCAATTACTGCCATTATCAGCTATAACCACCACACCGTCCACCCTTACGAACCAAAGCCTGTTCCATGGTTGTCCCCTCCCCACAATCTATATCTCCACATTGTCCCCCCCACCATGCTAACTTATCTTCTTAATGAGTTCCCTTTTCACACTATGCCCCCATACTGCAAACCACGTTGTCTTCTCCAAACTGTACTCCCCCTACATGGTATGGTCACTACAGCCGCCCATACAGTATGATATCCACAATTGACCTTCAATATACAAAATTATCCAACATAGCCGTCCATGACGTATGATGTCCATCAAAGCCCCCAAATATACAGTATGATGTCCACCACAGCCCCTTGTACAGTATAATGTCCTCAACATCCCCCAATACAGTATGGTCACCGCAGGCCCCTTTACAGTGTGATGTTTACACAGCCACCTATATAGTATGATCCCCCATGTAAGTCCCCACAGCCAGTTTCATGTATGTCCTCACAGTCAGCCCAATGTATGTCACTATATCCAGATCTATCTATGTGCCCACAGTCAGTCCCATGTATATCCTAACAGTCAGCCCCACATATGGCCCCACAGCCAGCCCCACATATGTCCCCACAGCCAGCCACTCGATTGTCCCAACAGTGAGCCCCTCATATGTACAGCAGTGGCCGTTGGATGCCATGATGGCATCACTGCATCGCATCATCTCACGTCCTCTGCGTGCGCCATCTCCACAGGCCGGAAGTGGCCTGTGTTCTGCTGGAGTTCCTGGAGGAGCAGGGGGCTGATTACAGCTCCACTTCTATGATGGTGGTGCCCACATCGCATCAATTGTATCAACGTCTTATAGACGTGATACAATGTGATGAAATCAACTGTGGGAGCAATAATAAGAAGACTTAAGACATACAAGACCACTGATAATCTCTCTCGATCTGGGGCTCCACGCAAGATCTCACCCCATGGGGTCAAAATGATCTCAAGAACGGTGAGCAAAAATCCCAGAACCACACGTGGGGACCTAGTGAATGACCTGTATAGAGCTGGGACAACCGTAACAAAGCCTACCACCAGCAACACACTACGCCTCTAGTGACTCAGATCTTGCAGTGCCAGACATGTCCCCATGCTTAAGTCAGTACATGTGCGGGCCCATCTGAAGTTTGATAGAGAGCATTTGGATTATCCAGAAGACTATTGGGATAATATCAGATACAGTAGTCTGATGAAACCAAAGTAGAACTGTTTGATAGAAACAAAACTTGTCGTGTTTGTAGGAGACAGAATGCTGAGTTGCATTCAAAGAACACCATACCTACTGAGAAGCATGGGGGTGGCAACATCATGCTTTGAGGCTGTTTCTCTGCAAAGGGACCAGGATGACTGATCCGTGTACATGAAAGAATGAATGGGGCCACGTATTGTTAGATTTTTGTCATGGTTTGAACAGGGTTCTTGCCCTGCACTCGCATGGTTAAGTGTTCGTGGCCTCTTTCTGGATCTGGGAGGGGTATTTATACTCACTCTTTACGTGGGTTCTCTGTCAGCTATATTGTTGTTCTGGTGTGTCTGACCCCTGGTGTGCGTGTATTCTGCGTTGCTTGTTTGCTTCCCGTGTATGACCCGGCCTGTTCCCTCACTCTGTACTCCGTCTCTCGCTTTGGTACTATTGTCTTCTCCGGTTCTGACCTCCTGGCTTGGCTATCGTTACTCCGTTACAGTTTGTTACTATTGTACCGTCTATTGCCCGTTCTGGTTTTATGACCTATTGCTATGTCCTGACTATCCATTCTGTCTAAACCTTTGGTACTGTATTGCTATCTTGTGCTTTGACCCTGGCTTCATCTGGTTTCTGTCTCTGTCTATGCCCCTTGGTAACATTGTCCTGTAGTTACCTTTCTAGGAGTTTCCCTGCAGCTCCTAGATGTGTGGAGCTTAGGCCACGCCCCCAGCAGTCATGTGCTTCAGGTCCTGATACTCTGAAGCACGCATCATCACCGCTGCTGCCCTGCTCCACAGGTATCTTTGAGCACTGTCTTTGTACTCAGGACACCCGCACTGGCTCAGGGAGCAAGTGCAGTGCGGGGCTCCTGACATTATAGCTGACCATTTCAGTTTTTTTTTTTCCTCTGAAGAAAAAAAAAAAAAAGTGTTATCCTCATGGATCCCATACAAGCTTTGGCTGATCAGGTCAAGCACCTGACCCAAATGTTCCACAAACTAAATATGGAACAGCGCACGATGGCCCAGACCCAGCAACAGTTGGTGGATACTGTGCAGGGGGCTGTCGCTGCAGGGGCTCCTTGTGCTGGGGATAGAGATGTGTCATTGGCATTCCCCGAATCTCCGGTCAAATTGCCAGACCTTTTCTCAGGGGATAAAAAGGAGTTCAGATCTTTCAGAAAAGGATGCAAGCTTTTTTTTTCTCTGAGGCCCCGCTCCTCCGGGGATGAGTTCCAGAGGGTGGGGGTCATCATTTCCCTACTTCGGGGGGCTTCACAGGCATGGGCTTTCTCTCTCTCTTCCTCTGCTCCTGAACGTATGTCTGTGAATTTGTTCTTTGTGGCTCTGGGGCACATTTATGATGAGCCTGATAGAGTGCGTCTGGCAGAGGATATGGTGATGAGTGTGACACAGGGGAGGAACTCTGCTGAATGGTTCTGCTCTGAGTTCAGACGCTGGGCAGCGGAGGTCTCCTGGGATGATGCTGCCCTCCGGGGTTTGTTCTGTAGAGGCCTGTCCGAACATTTGAAAGATGCCCTAGTCCTTCATCCTCCACCGAATTCTTTGGAGGACTCTATGATCCAGGCTGTCCGCATGGACGGTAGCCGGCGGGCAAGAGAGGTCATGCTGCAGGAGGCCCCTTTATTCTCCAATCTGAGAGACTCTGCATCTAGTCCTGAGCCCATGGAGGTTGGTGCCACATCATTGGAGGAAAAAGAGAGGAGACACCGAAGAAACAACCAATTGTTCTTTTACTGTGGGTCCGCTGGACATTGGAGAAGGAACTGTCCTTCTTGCCCTTCTTCAGTGAAGCCATCAGGAAAACGACTGAGTCTGGGTAACAATCAAGGAGGTTGCCCATACTCCCAGGTACCCTTTTCCTCACTTACTAAAATTCTGCTTCCGGTGGAACTGGAACTTACAGGCGGTCCAGTTGGGACTACCGCCTTTGTTGACTGTGGTTCTTCTATTAATCTGATCGATGCCAAAGTTGTGACTTTTCATAAGATAGGGACAGTCAGGTTAAAAGATTCTGTTAAAATCGTGGTAATTGATTCTTCTCCTATCACCCAGGAAGGAATTTGTTTCATGACCGATACCTTTTCTATGAAAGTGGGTTCCACTCACGTGGAAAAATTAAGGTGTTTTGTTATAAATAATCTGCCGGCTGGACTGGTACTGGGTATGCCTTGGCTTCAACGTCACAATCCTACTATTGACTGGGTCACGGGGGAGATCATTCAGTGGGGTTGTATGGCTAACGGTCTATGTTATAACTTGACAACTCTTGTCACCCCAGTAAAATCTGTGTCAGTGTCGTCTGTCGATCTGGAAGGTATTCCGGAGTACCTGAAAGATTTATAAGACGTATTTTCTGAAAGTGAGGCTGAGGCGCTACCAACGCATAGACCCTTTGATTGTGACATTAATCTAGTCCCTGGAGCCAAGTTACCCAAGGCTCGCCTGTTCAATTTGTCCGGGCCCGAACATCTAGCCATGAAGGAGTACATTACCGAGAGTCTCCGCAAAGGGCATATTAGGCCTTCTGTTTCACCTGTGGCAGCGGGCTTCTTTTTTGTTAAGAAAAAGATGGTGGTTTGCAGCCGTGCCTCGACTCTCAGGAATTAAACAAAATTACTGTGAAAAATACATACCCTCTCCCCCTAATTCCTGATCTATGTAACCAACTCACCAGGGCCAAGTGGTTCTCTAAACTGGATTTACGTGGGACGTATAACCTTATAAGAGTCCGGGAAGGGGACGAATGGAAAACAGCATTCCTGACAACTGAAGGGCTGTTCGAAAACTTGGTTATGCCCTTTGGTCTCACCAACGCTCCTGCTGTTTTTCAGAATTTTATTAATGCAATTTTCTCTGATTTAATTGGTCATTTTTTGGTTATCTATTTGGATGACATTCTGGTGTACTCGGTGGACAGTCAATCTCACTTGCACCATTTGCGGATGGTTCTCATGAGACTGAGGGAGAATCATTTGTATGCCAAGTTGGAAAAATGCTCATTTTTCATACAAGAAGTATCCTTTCTGGGGTTGATTGTGTCAGGGGAGGGGTTCCGCATGGATCCTAAGAAGGTCCAGGCTGTTACGGAGTGGGTGCAGCCTCATGACTTGAAAGGGTTGCAGCGATTTTTGGGCTTTGCCAACTTTTATAGGAAATTTATTAAGGGCTTCTCGCAGGTGGTAAAGCCTCTAACGGACCTCACTCTCAAGGGAGCTGATGTAAAAAATTGGTCTGTAGCTGCAAAAAATTTTTTCATGACATTAAAAAAGTGCTTTTCTTCAACCCCTGTATTGGTACAACCCGACCCATCAAGACCTTTTGTCGTGGAGGTAGACGCCTCGGAAGTAGGGGTGGGGGCAGTTTTGTCTCAGGGCCCTCCTACCCTTACTAATCTGAGGCCTTGCGCCTTCTTCTCTAAAAAATTTTCCTCTGCCGAGAGAAATTACGATGTCGGCAATAGAGAGTTGTTGGCGGTAAAGTTGGCTTTTGAAGAATGGAGGCATTTCCTGGAGGGGGCTGTTCATCCCATTACAGTCATCACTGATCACAAAAATTTGGCCTATATCGAGTCTGCCAAGAGATTGACCCCCAGACAGGCTCGATGGGCGCTTTTTTTTTCTCGATTTCAGTTTACCATCACATTCCGCCTGGGATCTAAAGACATCAAGGCTGATGCCTTATCCCGAAGCTTTGATTCGGTGTCCCCTCCAGAACCTCCCTCCTCTATTCTTCAGCCAGTAGTAGTGGTGGCCGAAATCTCATCTGAGTTACAGAGAGGGATTTTGGAGGCCCAGGCTCGGGCTCCTGGTGGTAAACCCCCGGGTAAATTGTTTGTACTGGAACGTTTCCATCTCAGACTTATGCAGGAATTTCACGATTCTGTGTTGAGTGCTCATCCTGGGATTGCAGCTACCCGGGGGGCAATTGCGAGGGATTTCTGATGGCCCTCTATGGTAAGATATTAAAAAGTTTGTGACTGCATGTGGGGTGTGCGCTCGTTCTAAAAGTTCTCAGGTCCGGCCGGATGGGGAATTGGTGCCTTTGCCAATTCCGGATAGACCATGGACACATTTGTCCATGGATTTTATCACAAATCTTCCTCCTTCCAGGGGCAACTCGGTGATATGTTTTCAAAACAAGCTCACTTTGTACCTTTCCCCGCGTTACCATCTGCTGAAACCCTGGCCTGCTTATTTATGCAGCATATAATTAGGTTGCATGGAGTGCCTATGAATGTGGTGTCAGACAGAGGGGTACAGTTTGTGGCCAGGTTCTGGAGGGCTTTTTGCAAAAAGCTGGGGATTTCGTTGTCTTTCTCCTCTGCCTACCACCCAGAGTCTAATGGACAGACGGAGGGCACGAACCAATTGTTGGAGCAGATTCTGAGATGCTTGGCCTCTTCCAGGCAGGAGGACTGGTGTGAGGTATTGCCCATGGCAGAGTTTGCATTCAACGGTCGTGTGAGTCAATCTACTGGGAAGTCTCCCTTTCAGGTCAACTATGGGTTTAACCCACATTTTGGAGAGTTTTCCCGCATGGATTCAGGTTGTCATGGTGCTGAGGATGTGACACAACGTCTTAGAATTCTTTGGAGGGAGGTTCAGAGGAATATTTCCAAGGCCCAGGAAAACTATAAGCGGTTTGCTGACAGGAGGAGGGGGCCAGGTCCAGCATTTGCAGTAGGGGAGAAGGTGTGGCTATCCACCTGCAATATCAAGCTTAAGATACCATCTATAAAGCTGGGCCCCAAGTTTATTGGCCCATACAAAGTTGTGGAGGTTGTTAACCCAGTAGCCTACCGACTGCAACTGCCCACCTCCTTTAAAATTTCTGATGTCTTCCACAGGTCCCTGTTAAAGCCTGTGGGGACGGTGAGACAGGATCCTTCATCAAATGCTCCGCCAGTGCTGGTAGGGGGCAGCTGGAGTGTGAAGTAGGGCGCATTGTTGACTCCCGGTGGGTGCGCCGGAGACTCCAGTATCTGATACACTGGAAGGGGTACTCACTGGAGGATCGGACGTGGGTTCCGGCCAGTTCAGTGCATGCCGATCGCCTGGTTCGGGCTTTCCACACCAGATACCCAGACAAGCCTGGGGGTCCAGTGCCCCCCCCCCGTTAAGAGGGGGGTACTGTCATGGTTTGAACAGGGTTCTTGCCCTGCACTCGCATGGTTAAGTGTTTGTGGCCTCTTTCTGGATCTGGGAGGGGTATTTATACTCACTCTTTACGTGGGTTCTCTGTCAGCTATACTGTTGTTCTGGTGTGTCTGACCCCTGGTGTGCGTGTATTGTGCGCTGCTTGTTTGCTTCCCATGTATGACCCGGCCTGTTCCCTCACTCTGTACTCCGTCTCTCGCTTTGGTACTATTGTCTTCTCCGGTTCTGACCTCCTGGCTTGGCTATCGTTACTCCGTTACAGTTTGTCACTATTGTACCGTCTATTGCCCTTTCTGGTTTTCTGACCTATTGCTACGTCCTGACTATCCATTCTGTCTAAACCTTTGGTACTGTATTGCTATCTTGTGCTTTGACCCTGGCTTCATCTGGTTTCTGTCTCTGTCTATGCCCCTTGGTAACATTGTCCTGTAGTTACCTATCTAGGAGTTTCCCTGCAGCTCCTAGATCTGTGGAGCTTAGGCCATGCCCCCAGCAGTCATGTGCTTCAGGTCCTGATACTCTGAAGCACGCATTGTCACCGCTGCTGCCCTGTTCCACAGGTATCTTTGAGCACTGTCTTTGTACTCAGGACACCCGCCCTGGCTCAGTGAGCAAGTGCAGTGCGGGGCTCCTGACTATTTTGAGTGCAAACCTCCTTCCGTCAGCAAGGGCATTGAAGAGGAAACGTGGATAGGTCATTCAGCATGATAATGATCCCAAGCACACCGCCAGGGCAACGAAGGAGTGGCTTCGTAAGAAGCTTATGAACGTCCTGGAGTGGCCTAGCCAGTCTCCAGATCTCAACCCCATAGAAAACCTTTGGAGGGATTTGAAAGTCTGTGTTGCCCAGCGACAGGCCCAAAATATCACTGCTCTAGAGGAGATCTGCATGGAGGAATGGGCCAACGTACCACCAACAGTGTGTGCCAACCTTGTGAAGACTTACAGAAAATGTTTGACCTCTGTCATTGAAAACAAAGGATATATAACAAAATATTGAGAGGAACTTTTGTTAATAACCAAATACTTATTTTCCACCATAATTTGCAAAATAAATCTTGCCAAATCAGACAAGGTGATTTTCTGGATTTGTTTTCTCATTTTGACTCTCATAGTTGTGGTCTACCTATGATGTCAATTACAGGCCTCTCTCATCTTTTTATGTGGGAGAAGTGGGAAAACTTGCACAATTGGTGGCTAAATACTATTTTCCCCCACTGTATGTATCACTTATCCTGTAAACTTGGTGCTACTTTAAAACCACAGATTTTCTGCAGACAAAAACAGCAGTAAAAACTGCAGCGTATCCACGAAACATCAATGAAAACGAATGGCACATATATGTGTTGCAATGCTCTTATGGTGTACACAAAATGAATGTGGCTGTAAGGGTACAATAGGCACATGCCCCAGAGGGAAATACAGTGCACCACATATATTTTGCCATATAGAGTGGATACGAGTCTGCCTTCCCCTAAGGAACATAGCGCAGGAATAGAATAGAAATTTTGCTTTTGGCTAATTAAAAATTGTCCCATTGTGGGTTGACACCCCCCCCCCTCAATGACACAAAATCTACCTATATGAAGTTCCATCCGGTTCCTGATATTTCAGCTCTCCATCATGGAGAGCGGACGGAGACATGATCTGGACAAAGCAAGCAAGGTAATCAGTGCACAAGACCCCAATTTACTTTTGTTAACCTGTCTATGTAGTAAGCTTGGTTCTGTTCCCTTATCTGTGTAGTAAACTGTTTCTGTATCTATGTAGTTAGTGTTGAATCTTTGGTGAAGATATTCCTATATATAGCCTATATTCCTATTATATATAGAGGGAGAGAGTGCAACATCTCCAAAACTTATGTCTGTTTTTTTTATTCAGTTTGAGATCATAAAAAATACATAAATAAAACACCTCATTACAGGATCCATTCATTTGAATGGGAACAGAAGGGTCCTAGGATTTCTTCCATTTGCCTCCATTCCAGCTGCATTCTCTGTTTCGAACGAAGTCTGCACTTTTTTTTTCCAGCCCAAAAAATGGTTAGCAAACCAAAGTTTAAAAAAAATAAATAAAATCTATGGGAAACGGATAGTTATCCATTAACCAATCCATTCTTTTAGCACACCTCATGACCCTGACTTATGGATATGGGACGGACCCCCACTCCATCTTAAAACCACCATAACTACAGTAAACCTAGGCACTAGAATAAATACACAACACATTATTTTGGTTGTCAAAATGGCCACAGCTTTATTTAAATCACAGGATTAAAACAATCACAGTAGGAGTCAGGTGAAGTGCTAGTACATTGGGATTCACAAGTACTGTGATATCCCCAGCTGTCTGACATACAGAACCAGGACAGACAGCCATAAAGGGGCGGCACGCACTGGCTTGCCATTCAAGCAGAGCCAGTAAACTTTCAGGGCACCAATGACCCTATTATCCTCACTCCTGTGCTTAACCACTGTGCCCGCCCCTGATTGACGTTACCATTACAACGTCCTTGAGGCTGGCCACCAAAGCCGAGCCTGTTCACCACCATGAGGTTTTACATCCTCTATTAGTTAAAATGAGTCCACCTTAACTTGCCTGCAACTTCCACCTGACTCCTAAACCGCCACCAGAGAGGCCATTTAACACCTTAAATGGACTCGACCCCCATCAACCATGCCTAACAAAGCCATCAACCATTTCTACATGCTATGGAAAGACTGTGCACACAAGTAATAAAATTAAAATTCCAGAGCTCTGACAGATTAATTTTATCAATGCCATGCTACCAAGTTATGATCGATAGTACGGTAACTACAGCAAAATAGCAGTTGCTAAACATCCTGCAATGAGGATCCCATAATGGGGAATGTGGAAAGTAAACCATAATTAAGGTCGTAGCCACAATCTGAATACCTGTATAATGACATCTGTCATGCCTCAAAAAACTATTATACCGCACGTATTGTAGCAGGCTCTAATAATTCACCAATTCACAGATTTTAGTTCTAGAAACCACCATTATATACAGTAGCTATGCAGTAAAATTTCTCAAACCCACTTACTATCACTACCCGAAAAGTGATGAACATATCAATAGAAAGATATTATAAATAGGGAGTAACTAAAAACTATACACAATATAACAACATTATAACCGACCATAAAAGAATGTTCAGAATATCTGGAAGTAGTAATTTAAATAAACCTAAAGCAGAAAAAGTCTACACAGGCATTATTAATAAAATGGCTACGCCATTGATAATTGTTTTTCATGCGCTTGATAACATTTACTGTTGACCTCTCCAACTGGGTCAAAGGCATTGGGAATAGGCATAGTGCCCTTTGTGTTAATGCACTTGATTATACCCTTAGCCGCTCCCACCAGCTCAAGGGCATCGGGAATAGGCATATTGCTCTTCATGTTAACGCACTTGATTACTTTACCCTTAGTCACTCCCACTGACTCAAGGGCACACAGATTAGGTACATTGCTCTTCAGTTTCATGCACTAGATAACTGCATTGTCCAGATGACAACCTTGTTCTCTTCTCCCCTCCAGCCGCTGTTCCTGGCTCAGAGGAGCCAATTTCTTCTGTAGGCATGCAAAATATGATTGCCATGACCCCAGGGACCTTACCCTAACAGGGTCCTATAAAATATAAATGCTTCTGGAGACCAGGGGGCCATACCGTGATGGTCACCCCTCCATACCAGGGGGCCATACCCGAGATGGTTACCACCTCCACACCATGGGGCCATACACGAGATGGTTACCCTCCACACCAGGGGGCCATACCTGAGATGATTACCCCTCAAAACCAGGGTGCCATACCTGAAATGGTTACCCTTCCAAACCCAGGGGGGGTCAGCGGCCAGTTTATTAACAAATAACATAAACTTTTACAATAAGTATTAAATACACAATCTTATACGACATGAGGGGAGGGTTCTTGGAGCCCCAAAAATTCTGACCAAATATTTGGCAAAAACACAAGCACTTAAAAATCCACGTTACCCTAAGCCGTAAACCACCAGCTCGAGGGCACCAAACATCCCGTTCCGGGAAGTCCAACCACCAAAAGCTCCCGGGTAACACCCCGTCCAGAGCCGTAACCAAAAGCCAGATCCAGAATTTTAACTTCCAATTCCTTTTTGCTGATTCAGCGTCAACTCCAAGAACCCCACCCCAGAGGTCTATACTTAATATGGTTACCCCTACTGACCAATTTATAAATAACTTCCAAGAACCCACTAAAAGGAAAACAAATAACTGTCTTTTTTTTATTTTAAATTCATGTTCTTATTAAAATAAACATAAAATAAACATGAAAGCATAAATAACATTAACATGCTGGGGGGAGTCCTTGAAGCTCACAAATCTGGTGATTACCAAACATAAAATGTACTAACAATTACTCCCAGCCGTTACCCCACTAGATCGGGAGTACCATAGCCACAAGGGTTCCAAAGTTCACTTGAATTTCCTGGGGATCCAACAAACTCTTGCCGAAACTCCCCTCCACCTTTCACCAGATCCAGAACCATATTAACTTCCAAAAAGAGGAATCCATATCCCATTGGATCCCCCAGACCAATTTCTAACCAACTTCAAGGACCCCCCAACCACCAGGCTCCAGGTAATCCACTCAGGCCTGTGCTATCCACCATCTTAAGTAATATAAAATAAGCACTTGGTGGGTATACACCGATCCCTTTTTTTAATATAATTATTATTCACACCTTTATTAAAACAAACATACCATAAAACATCAAAGCATAAATAATATTAACACGCAGGTAGGAGTCTTTGAAGCTCCCAAAAATCTGGTGATTACCAAACATAAAGTGAACATACAATGTACCAACAATTACTCCCAGCCGTTACCCCACCAGCTCGGGAGCACCATAACCACAAGGGTTTCAATGTTCACTTGAATTTCCTGGGGATCCGACAAACCCTTGCCGAAACTCCCCTCCATCTTTCACCAGATCCAGAACCATATTGAATTCCAAAAGGAGGAAATCATATCCCAATGGATCGCCCAGACCATATTTAACCAACTTCAAGGACCCCTCCAACCGCACAAAATGTGAGATAAGTGAGGGTGATAACCATGCAGGTTTACAACCAAGGTATACAACAGGTTAATAATGGAAAATGTCCCATCATAAGGTCCAGAAATAGGCAGAGATGGGCAATGCTGTGTTATATGCTGTAACAATAAATGAGAAGCTGCCTGCTCCTCTACAGCAGTTACAGCCTCTAATCACCAGCTGCACATAAATGGTAAGAAATATGTAGGTCTAATATAAGCTGCCTGCAGCCATAGGTGTGTGAGCAGAAAACTGCAAGTTCTGTATCCCAGTCACTCTACTACATACAATTACAATAGACGAGAGACAGGGCTGAAAACTGGGCCCATGATGTGTCCTCCAGAGCAATGTGCAGCCTCACACTAGGAGTGCCCACTCACTGCCCGCCATGTGCTGAGTTATTAGTGCCCACTCACTGCCCGCCATGTGATGAGTTATTACTGCCCACTCACTGCCCGCCATGTGCTGAGTTATTACTGCTCACTCACTGCCCGCCATGTGCTGAGTTATTACTGCCCACTCACTGCCCGCCATGTGCTGAGTTATTACTGCTCACTCACTGCCCGCCATGTGCTGAGTTATTACTGCCCACTCACTGCCCGCCATGTGCTGAGTTATTACTGCTCACTCACTGCCCGCCATGTGCTGAGTTATTACTGCCCACTCAAATGTGCTGAGTTACTCCACGATTATTTATTTTACACATGATAAAACATAATCCATTCAGGCCTGTGCTATCCACCATCTTAGGTAATATAAAATAAGCTCTTGGTGGGTATACTCTGATCATGCAACATACGAGAGGGAGGACTAAAGGCAGCAATAGCTATCGAAATCAAGCACTAAGCTGGAAGTCATGTCCAGGTTATATGTACAGCCAGGAAAATGACCTGGAGACACAGGATGTCTATACACAGCATGATCCGTATACAGCAGAGTGAGGAGTGATATCATGTATACAGACCTGTGGTAGAGGTGAAGTATACAGCACAGGAATAGAGCCTTTACACAGATACCACATATATAGTGAGTGACCTGGTTACACGGGATCTGCACACCCAGCCTCACAGTGTGTAACAGAGATGAGGTCACATACAGATCATCAGACTCCATAACTGGGAAGGGGGGATAATCCGCACACAGGAGGGTCAGTATACAGTGCACTGACATGAAGTGCAGCCTCTCATCATCATACATATACCATCCCCCGCTGCTCCTCTCACCAGTGTCTCTAATACATGTGACTGCCCAGCTCCACCATAGTAATGGCAGACACTGCATGTGTCCCTGCCCTGTCCTTTCATACATAAACCCAGAACTCATGAAGACTCTGTATAATACAGCAGTAATGTGGTAGATCAGAAATGTCTGCAGGGAGGACACACAAAAGCTGCCTCTGCAATAAGTGAGGGAACATGGCCGCTACATGAATTTCTGAGGTAATCTTGACCCCAGATATGATGTCGGAGCTGATACTACCTTAGTACACACTACACAATGTCTGAGGTGATTGCAGAGTAGTATATGAAACATGTCTGCAGGGAGGTCACACGGAAGATCACAGTCTGTGAGGAAAATGTAGCATGCACATGAGGGACATGGCAGCTACATGAATCGCTGAGGTAATAATGATCCCATACGTAATGTAGGAGCTGATACTACACTAGTACATGATGTCTGAAGTGAGGGAGAGACACAGATTTCCTGCTCTATATAATCCCACCCTCCTCACAGTGACCCCCAGGCACAGACATACTGGGCTTTTCTCTTCTTAAAGCAACATCCCTCCTGCTTCACAATCTACACCACTATACCAAAAAAGCTGCAGGAGTAAAGGTCCAACCATCCCCAAGTCATGTCCTCCTCCGCCTATGGCTCCATTGGTTTCTAGAACACTAGTAAAAATTGATCAGTTGCAAAGGAAGCAAAGAAAAAAATGGAAACCAAAGTGTCTGTTTTCTTTTTTTTTTACACCTGTTTACAAAATGGAAACTGGTTTCCAATTTGCTTCTGTTTGCAACAGATCCGTCTTTATTTAATACTGAATTTATCACAAATGGAAAACAAGTGGACAAAGCTCTAATCAGATCAGATCAGGAGCATTTTGGAGATCCAACCTGGACTGAGCAAATATGGGATGTTCCGATCTGTAATGCCTGTGCATTAGTGTTGTCTTCACGCCGGCGCTCAGCATTCCCTGCCTGGGTCTCACCGAGTTTCCTGTCTCTCTGGTATAACATATTATGCCTGCAGGTCATTTACAAAGTAGAAACTTGTGCTTGGAATTATAAAGAGAAGCCATATAATTCCCTGAGGAGACACCGGGTCCAGGACTGTCTGTATCTCTCGGAGATGGTGGAAGCTGAAGCAGCAGACAGAATGGACCCAGGGTAAAATATGAATTTTAAGTGCAGTTTCAAAAGTCCTTTCGAGGTGACAACAGAGAATTGTTGAATCAGCGAAGAAAGCTGCTCCATTACCAGGAACGTCAGTGTAAAGATTATTCTACTCCGGGGCGGCCAAAATCTATAGATGCGTATGGACCTGATGTGGTTAAAGAGGATTTGTTTGCTCTCCCAAAAGGTCTGTTTCTGTTGCAATAAATACTTTTCTCAAGAAATAATGAGACTTCAGCATCTTTCCTTAGAACTCTGCATTGTGCCGCGCTTCTGGTCTTCCTCCTGGAAATGCATGAATTCACACTTTGCAGTATGATGATAGGGAATGGCGATGCTCAGTTGGCAAGCTATTCATTTATTCATTTATTCCCAGGCGGAATAAGGTGATTTTGGCAGATCCCGCGGCCCCAAAAATTACTTTACGCCACTGCTACAACACAACATAATGCCGGCGAACAGGTTGCACCAGTACTGCAATCTCAAAAGGCAAGTCAGTAAAATTCGGAACCGATTGGATTTCTTTGTGACTTATCGGGGTCTTTTACGGTTTGTAATGTTACCACTACCATATTTTAGACTGGAGAGCAAACACATTGCAGTGGCCCACGAGTTGTGTCGGTCCATCTTATACCTGCTTACGTCAGGCTGATGGATAAAACAACAAAGGTTATCAACCCTACCATCTTCAATACATTGTCAAAATTGGGCAACTCCCTTTAATAATAAACCTACAAGGAGA
This sequence comes from Dendrobates tinctorius, assembly GCF_039654945.1. Classification (NCBI taxonomy): domain Eukaryota; kingdom Metazoa; phylum Chordata; class Amphibia; order Anura; family Dendrobatidae; genus Dendrobates; species Dendrobates tinctorius. Next base: position 466,500 of record NW_027362138.1, on the reverse strand, counting down.
ATTGGAGTCTTAACGCCCCAGAATAAATCTAAACAAAGCTGTCTTTTAAATGTAAAATCTCACTTTATTGAAAAATACATATACCATAGTACAAACACATTAAAAAATGAGTGTATTATCCCAGGGTGGTACGACACAAAAAGGGATGCATCAGAAAAATTGTATAGCACACATAACTTGCATTATAATACAGGGGTAGGTTTTAGTAGATTTCATCAGGCAAAAAGAATCAAAATAATGTGCAAGCCATCCAAATCACCCAAGTAAAGGCTGCTGAAATATCACTTAAGTAACCCTATAAGTATAGGCAGCAAAAAAGTCAACACAAGTCCCTCAACAATGTGAGAAACAGATTAAAAAAGGGATATAAAGAGTGGCATCCCCTAAATGATATCTAATGTATGTATTAAGCCAGCATAAACACTACCCACAATGTCACAGACACTAAGTGATAAAGTGCCAGGGTGCAAAAAAATCCTTACCCATGTGGGATCCTGATGCGTCTCCCTAACGCCCGACTCGTTTCGCCCAAAGGGGCTCCCTCGGGGGGCAGTGTGGTAGCTGTTTCCAGCACCTGCATCCTTTAAATAGGGACAAAGCAATGGGGAGGAAAAATGACGAGCGCCATCTTAAAATCTGCACATGCGCAGAAGAACCCGGAAGTCCCGCCGCGTCACTTCCGGCTCTCCCGGACCTCTGTGTACATCAGCGTGACAGCCATTGCCATGGTCACGCGGATACACAGCGGGGCCGTGTGGAGGCCTTTAGAAACGCGGCAGGCATGGTAACTCTGCGAATGTATTGGAAGTGTAATGATCCCACTTTGGTGTGCATCAGCGCGACGGCCGTTGCCATAGTCACGCAGATACATAGTGGGGCCATGTAAAGGCCTTTAGAGACACGGCAGGCAGAATGACCCTGCGCATGCAATAGAGATATAATAGTCCTGCAAGCAATTATTGTAGTCACGTGCTCAAGCCCAAAAAGTCAAAAGAAACTGAGATGATAACAGCAATTAATAAATCCTCCAAGCCCTATCCATGACTCCAAGGAATGTTAGTCACCCATATAAAAAGAGTATACAATGTATATAATATGATGAATTATACGCCTTATAAGGAGAACTATATCAAGTCATATATAATTAGAGGCAATATATATATATACAAATCGAATTTTAACCTTATAAGTAAAAACTGAGAACATGCACAAGCTACCAACATTAATTATGAGCACCATAACATAACAAAGTGTAGTACATATGGAAACACACTCAAGCTTACTATATACAGTATATTTATATATATACAAAATTAATTTATTTCAATTCTTCAATACAAAAAGTGACTCTCCTATATTCTATAGAGTCATTACACACAGAGTGATCTATTTCACGTGTTTATTTCTATTCTTGTTGATGATTATGGCTTACAGCCAATGAAAACCCAAAAGTCATTATCTCAGTAAATTAGAATACTTTATAACATCAGCTTGAAAAAATGATTTTTAATCCGAAATGTTGTCCTACTGAAATGTATGTTCAGTAAATGCACTGAATACTTGGTCGGGGCTCCTTTGGCATCAATTACTGCATCAATGCGGCGTGGCATGGAGGCGATCAGCCTGTGGTACAGCTGAGGGGTTATGGAAGCCCAGGTTGCTTTGATAGTAGCCTTCAGCTTGTCTGTATTTTTGGGTCTGGTGTGAGTGGACGGGGGACTGTGGAAGGTTCAAGGGGTGGAGGCACAGCTGGGGTGGAGCCTCAAGGGGGCCCAAAAATTTTGCCAGTATGGGGTCCAGAAATTCTTCTGGTGGCAGTTCTGACCCCGGAACCAGCTCTTGTCTGGACACAACGGTGCATCCATTTGCAACAAAAAGAGTCAAAAATAATAATTGTCTGTTTTTTACCTGTCAGTATTTTGAGATCCCAAAATACTATTATGCAAAGGGGACAGTTAAAAAAAACATCAGCATATAGACAGGGCTGTCTGATTTTCAGGGGTATAGTGCATGTGGTTTTTTTTTACCAATGTAGAGGAAGAATGCTACACAGCGTGAGGGCTCATGCAGACGTCCGTACAACACAGTCCGAATACGAACTGCAATGCATGGACTGGCCGCAGGTCTCCTGACCTAAGCGTGCCAGCCACATAGAATTATATCAGGGTGTCATGCTCAAGTCAGGAGTCCTGCGGCCAGTCCATACTCAGACCGTGTTGCACAGATATCAGCATGAGCTCTTAGGCCGGGTTCAGACATTGCAACGTAACTGTAAAAATAAAAACGGATGCTATACCGTGGCTCCATGTCGGATACATTTTTTTCTGCATACACATACAGTTGTGGCCAAAAATATTGACACCCCTGCAATTCTGTCAGATAATACTCAGTTTCTTCCTGAAAATGATTGCAAACACAAATTCTTTGGTATTATTATCTTAATTTAATTTGTCTTAAATTAAAAAACACAAAAAGAATTGTCCTAAAGCCAAATTGGATATAATTCCACATCAAACATAAAAAAAGAGGGTGGACAAAAGTATTGGCACTGTTCGAAAAATCACGTGATGCTTCTCTAATTTGTGTAATTAACAACACCTGTAACTTACCTGTGGCACCTAACAGGTGTTGGCAATAACTAAATCACACTTGCAGCCAGTTGACATGGATTAAAGTTGACTCAACCTCTGTCCTGTGTCCTTGTGTGTACCACATTGAGCATGGAGAAAAGAAAGAAGACCAAAGAACTGTCTGAGGACTTGAGAAACCAAATTGTGAGGAAGCATGAGCAATCTCAAGGCTACAAGTCCATCTCCAAAGACCTGAATGTTCCTGTGTCTACCGTGCGCAGTGTCATCAAGAAGTTTAAAGCCCATGGCACTGTGGCTAACCTCCCTAGATGTGGACAGAAAAGAAAAATTGACAAGAGATTTCAACGCAAGATTGTGCAGATGTTGGATAAAGAACCTCGACTAACATCCAAACAAGTTCAAGCTGCCCTGCAGTCCGAGGGTACAACAGTGTCAACCTGTACTATCCGTCGGCATCTGAATGAAAAGGGACTGTATGGTAGGAGACCCAGGAAGACCCCACTTCTTACCCCGAGACATTAAAAATCCAGGCTGGAGTTTACCAAAACTTACCTGAAAAAGCCTAAAACATTTTGGAAGAATGTTCTCTGGTCAGATGAGACAAAAGTAGAGCTTTTTGGGCAAAGGCATCAACATAGAGTGTACAGGAGAAAAAAAGAGGCATTCAAAGAAAAAAACACGGTCCCTACAGTCAAACATGGAGGAGGTTCCCTGATGTTTTGGGGTTGCTTTGCTGCCTCTGGCACTGGACTACTTAACCGTGTGCATGGCATTATGAAGTCTGAAGACTACCAACAAATTTTGCAGCATAATGTAGGGCCCAGTGTGAGAAAGCTGGTTCTCCCTCAGAGGTCATGGGTCTTCCAGCAGGACAATGACCCAAAACACACTTCAAAAAGCACTAGAAAATGGTTTGAGAGAAAGCACTGGAGACTTCTAAGGTGGCCAGCAATGAGTCCAGACCTGAATCCCATAGAACACCTGTGGAGAGATCTAAAAATGGCAGTTTGGAGAAGGCACCCTTCAAATATCAGGGACCTGGAGCAGTTTGCCAAAGAAGAATGGTCTAAAATTCCAGCAGAGCATTGTAAGAAACTCATTGATGGTTACCGGAAGCGGTTGGTCGCAGTTATTTTGGCTAAAGGTTGTGCAACCAAGTATTAGGCTGAGGGTGCTGTGAGAATCATGTGGGAATAGTGGATGAGGGCAGGTATATCTCGCCCAGATTCCTTTCCTATGTGGCCTAGTCTGGTCAGTATCGCACCTGCTTGCTAATGAATAATGGGAGGTGGATATAAAAGGATGCCAGGTGGTTGTGTGAGTGTCTCAGCCTGGGAACACAGAGAGCCTGTCTGTGTGAGAGACACATGTGAGTGAAAGCAGTGCCCACTGCAACTGTGGTTTGGCTGGACGGGAGAAGCCTGCCAGTTGGTAGTTAGGTTGTCCATTGTTTAGTTAGTGCCGGACAGGCAAGGATTTGTTTTATGTTTTATTTCCTTTTGCATTGCTTTCACCGTTAATAAACCTGACCCAGGGTCAGTTATACACGAATCCCAGCTCTGCGCCTGAGTTTCATGCTGAACGCACGTGACCTTTGACCCCAGCAAAGGCGATCCCGGAGTGTTTTATCACATTGTGTTGGAGAACCCGGGCATCACGTTGCAAGCATGAGCATGGAGGACGTGGTGAAAGCGCTGGTACAGTCCACCGCCGACCAGCAAGAAGCTAATCGGGTGATGATGGCCCAGCTGAAGGAGTTGGTGGACATGACAGCTACCGATCGTTCGCTTCTCAAGCAGGTGGCGCAGCGCCTGGCAAGCTTACCTGAGGTTAACCTGGAAGCAGAGTCGAGAGTGATTCACATGAGTCGGTACTGGCAGAAGATGACGACCGAAGATGACGTCGAGGCATACCTGACCACATTTGAACGGACGGCGGTGCGAGAAAAATGGCCGAAGGCACGATGGGCCGGCCTGATTGCCCTGATTCTTTCCGGTGAGGCCCAAAAGGCGTATTATGACTTGGAACCTGAAGCTGCGCAGGACTTTGACAAATTGAAAGCCGAGATCTTGGCCCGGCTGGGAGTGACGACCGCTGTCCGTGCACAGAGAGTGCATCAATGGACTTATCAGCCGGATAAACCACCGCGGTCACAGATGTTCGACCTGATCCACGTGACGAAGAAGTGGCTACAACCCGAGGTGTTGACAGCGCCAGAGATAATCCAGAGAGTCGTCATGGACAAGTACCTGAGAGCTCTACCGCCAGCCCTGAGGAAGTGGGTAAGCCATGGAAATCCTACGACGGCAGATCAACTGGTGGATCTGGTTGAACGTTACTCCGTGGCGGAAGGACTCCGAGACGACGCTACCCCACCTCGTTCTTCATCATCTCCACGTGGAACCGGTAAGACTGTTCCAGGGACTAGGGGAGATGGAAAAATCCCTAAGACAGTGGGGGAGGAAAACGGGACTGCCCGCACTGCGAGGCCGAGAGTAACGAACTATGGTCTAAGCAAGGGGCCCGTTGGGTGTTTCCACTGCAAAGAGATGGGACATATTGCTGCGAACTGTCTGGTCACTACTGAACCCATGCAGTGCGACGTCACAGACTCTAAAAACCGTATGTCTATGGTTGCACGGGTAGTGAGTGTGAATGCCGGTCAAAAGGATGTGGAAAAACACTTGTGTGATTTAACTGTTGATGGCAAAAATGTGGTGGCATTGTTAGACTCGGGAAGTGTGGTGACTCTGGTGAAGGCCAGTCTGGTGTCAGCCCCGACTGGACCATCAGACAAATTTTCTGTAACGTGTGTGCATGGAGACACCTGTTCGTACCTCACCACTGTCATATGCATTACTACTTCCTATGGGTCTGTGCAACATAAAGTGGGACTCGTCCCGGCGTTATTGCATGATGTTATCCTGGGCCGGGATTTTCCCCACTTCTGGCAATTGTGGGAGAGTCAGTTGATGCCCTCGGGTAATAGTGTACATGATTCTTCTCCCAGGGCGCGTGTGGGTCCCGAACCCCTGGAAGAGGTCTCCCTGGAAGACTCGGGGGAAGAGTCTGCGGGAAATGACCTGCAGTTCCCGTTTTCAGTCATGGCGGGTGATACGGAGGAGACCGGGGAAGAGGAGGAGGCCGACAGCCGTCCACCTCCCAGTTTGCCGGATTAAGAAGTTCAGAAAGATGACTTCCAAAGCGAGCAAATAAAGGATCCTACCCTTTCTCAGGCTAGGACAAATGTAAAAGTGATAAATGGGGTACCTGTAGAACCTGGCTCTAGGCTGGCATATCCTTACATGGTTCTGGAGAATGATTTACTCTATCACATAGAGAAAAAGGGGGAAGATACGGTGCAACTATTAGTCGTGCCAAAACCCTACCGGCGGCAGGTGCTGGACCTGGCCCACGGACATGTGATGGGAGGTCACCTGGGTGTCCAGAAAACCACCGAAAGGATATTACACTGTTTTGTTTGGCCAGGCATGCATCACGATGTTCGTGTATATTGTGAGTCTTGTCCTGACTGCCAAGCCTCTGCACCTAAGCCCCGGTTCTGTAGCCCTTTGGTACCCCTACCTATTATTGAAGTCCCGTTTGAGAGGATTGGGATGGATTTAGTTGGGCCCCTTCCACGGTCTGCACGTGGACACCAACATATCCTGGTCATCTTGGATTATGCCACTCGTTACCCGGAGGCCATACCTTTGCGTAACACGGCCACCAAGACGATTGCCAAGGAACTGGTGCATGTGTTTAGTCGGGTCGGTATACCAAAACAGATACTCACCGACCAGGGGACCCCCTTTATGTCCAGGGTAATGAAGGAGCTCTGCCGATTGTTACAAATCGAACCGTTACGCACATCCGTGTATCACCCTCAAACAGACGGGTTGGTCGAACGGTTCAATAAAACTCTGAAGCAGATGCTGAGAAAGGCGATAGACAAGGATGGGAAGAACTGGGACTATTTACTTCCGTATTTGCTTTTTGCCATCAGGGAAGTGCCCCAGTCTTCCACGGGGTTCTCGCCTTTCGAGTTATTGTACGCCCGACGTCCTCGCGGACTGTTAGACGTTGCAAAAGAAACCTGGGAGGGTCAGGTCACTCCGTTTAAAACGGTGATAGATCACGTCACACAAATGCAGGACCGTATTGCGGCTGTTATGCCTATCGTCAAAGAACACATGATGCAGGCTCAAGGAGCCCAAAAAAAAATCTATGATAGGGGCGCCAAGATCCGTACGTTTGCACCCGGAGTTAGGGTGTTGATCCTGGTTCCCATGGTGGACAGTAAGTTCCTGGCAAAGTTGCAGGGCCCCTTTGAGATTAAGGAAAGAGTTGGTGAAGTAAACTACAAAGTATACCAGGCAGGTAAACGGAAACCTGAACAGATTTATCATGTAAATCTGATAAAACCCTGGAAAGATCGGTCTGCCTTGTCAGCGGAGCTGGCCCGTCCCGTCTGCTCACATACCGTACCGGAGGTACGGGTTGCAGAGACTCTCTCGGAGCGGCAAAAGACTGAGGTCAGGCAGTTTCTACTTCACAACCAAAAGTTTTTCTTAGAAAAACCCGGGCAGACTACGCTAATGAAACATGACATCGTAACGGAACCTGGTGTCACAGTTCACGTAAAGCCCTACCGAATCCCGGAAGCGCGCCGTGAAGCCGTTTCCCGAGAAGTGAAGGCAATGTTAGAGTTAGGTGTCATTGAGGAATTGCACAGTGCTTGGTCCAGCCCGATTGTGCTAATTCCTAAACCGGACAGCACCATCCGGTTCTGCAATGACTTCAGGAAACTGAATGCGGTCTCAAAATTTGATGCCTACCCTATGCCCAGGATCGACGAGTTAATAGATCGGTTAGGAAAAGCCCGGTATATTACGACCCTAGACCTAACAAAGGGGTATTGGCAGATCCCTCTGGCGGAGGCTGCCAGAGAAAAGACGGCATTTGCTACCCCAGAAGGTCTATTTCAGTATGTGTATATGCCGTTTGGACTGCACGGAGCACCGGCGACCTTCCAGAGACTGATGGATCGAGTCCTGAGGCCACATAGGCAGTACGCTTCGGCCTATTTGGACGACATTGTCATTTACAGCTTGGACTGGGAGACTCATCTCCAGAAAGTGCAAACTGTGATTGACGACCTGTGGGAGGCAGGTCTAACCGCGAACCCCAAGAAATGTCACATCGGGCTAGAAGAAGCCCGGTATTTGGGGTATGTAATTGGGAGGGGTGTTGTTAAACCCCAGGTTGATAAGATTCAGGCGGTTCAGGACTGGCCACAACCTGTCAACAAGAAGCAGGTGCAAGCCTTCCTGGGGATCGCCGGCTATTATCGCCGGTTCATACCCAATTTTGCAGCCATCGCTACCCCCCTGACGGATCTTACAAAAGGGAAAGACTCCGTCATGATTAAATGGAGTTTAGCGGCTGAAGAAGCCTTCCATAGCCTAAAACAGGCACTTTGCTCTCAGCCCGTACTGGTGACTCCGGACTTCCGCAGCGAGTTTGTGGTACAAACGGATGCTTCTGATACCGGTATCGGGGCCGTACTCTCACAAGTGAGGGACGGAGTGGAACACCCAGTCCTCTATCTCAGCAGGAAGCTGAATAAACAAGAGCAAAGGTATGCAGTCGTAGAAAAAGAGTGCCTCGCCATTAAGTGGGCTCTAGAGACCCTCAAATATTACCTGGTGGGCCGAAAGTTCAGGCTGATCACTGACCATGCCACTCTCAAGTGGATGCACTTGAACAAGGAACGGAATAGCCGGGTGACCCGGTGGTTCCTTGCCCTGCAGGCCTACACTTTTACGGTGGAGCACCGCCCAGGGGTACAGATGGGAAATGCAGATGCCCTGTCCTGAGTGCACTGTTTGGCGGGTGTCATTGCTCGACCGGAGTGGTCTGAGCAGAGGGGGGGTATATGTGAGAATCATGTGGGAATAGTGGATGAGGGCAGGTATATCTCGCCCAGATTCCTTTCCTATGTGGCCTAGTCTGGTCAGTATCGCACCTGCTTGCTAATGAATAATGGGAGGTGGATATAAAAGGATGCCAGGTGGTTGTGTGAGTGTCTCAGCCTGGGAACACAGAGAGCCTGTCTGTGTGAGAGACACATGTGAGTGAAAGCAATGCCCACTGCAACTGTGGTTTGGCTGGACGGGAGAAGCCCGCCAGTTGGTAGTTAGGTTGTCCATTGTTTAGTTAGTGCCGGACAGGCAAGGATTTGTTTTATGTTTTATTTCCTTTTGCATTGCTTTCACCGTTAATAAACCTGACCCAGGGTCAGTTATACACGAATCCCAGCTCTGCGCCTGAGTTTCATGCTGAACGCACGTGACCTTTGACCCCAGCAAAGGCGATCCCGGAGTGTTTTATCACAGTGCCAATACTTTTGTCTGGCCCATTTTTGGAGTTTTGTGTGAGACGATCAATGTTTTGCTTTCTGCTTCATTCTCTTTTGTGTTTTTTAATTTAAGATAAATTAAATGAAGATAATAATACCAAAGAATTTGTGTTTGCAATCATTTTCAGGAAGAAACTGCGTATTATCTGACAGAATAGCAGGGGTGTTAATACTTTTGGCCACAACTGTAGACTTGAATGGGTCTAAAATACAGTGTACTCATGTGAACATGTCCTTTTGCCAAACATTTTTTATGCATTCAGTTGAAACAAAGTGCAATGATAGCATTATTTCTGCATGCAATGATCGCCCCCTAGGGGTGGATGCAGACGTTACATTTTATTATCAAATGTAGAACTTGAGATCAGAAAAACAGAACTCTGAGGATAAATATGTGCACTAACTTGGAATTAAGATGAGAGTAAATGTCATTTTATTTATCTATTTTTTTTGATAAATCATTAGTACATATGAGAGTAAACTTGGCAAACTGTCGTATTACAGAAATCTGCTTCTTTCTCCTCCTGGACTGATCTTTCTTCTTAATTCACAGGTAAAATCTGTCTTCAATAATGGGAAAATCTGTATTCTCTGAGATAGGATATGACAGTTAGTGCTTATAAAGTTCTATGGAGATCTGCAACCGAAGTCTGAGCAGAAAGTCTGTCTCCGCCTCCAGCTCCTCCATAAACCTTTAAAGCACTAACTGTCATCTCCTATCTCAGTAATGTAAATCTGTCTGTCTCAGCACGGCCCCACTTACTTTGCACAGGTCCCCTGTATAGTGGATTGCTCTGTACAGAAATGCTATGAAGCTATTTCAGTGCAGACCTCAGCCCCTTGTCCCCAGGACTGGTTTGGCACCCGCTGATTCTAAAGTGATGGCAATAACCATCCAGTTGCTCTAGGAAGAGGCTCTATAGTGGCAACATATTCTGTACGGAGTTCACTAATTCCTGACTCCTCTGGGGTTCACAACCAGCGTTCCCCATCTCAATCACAGACTTATGGGTCAGTTCTTCAGAACCACAGAAGATTGACAGTTTGGGCCTGTGACACTGATGAGCCTCTGGGCTACACTAAGCACTTCCCCATGCTGTAAGCAGAGGCAGCGTTACCTCTGTAGCATCAGAATAGCACAGAGACTCTGAAGCAGGTTGGCTCCAGAGGTCCGGGAAGCTACAGAACAGCACTTGCCAGATCTATAGTAAAGAGCTCGTAAGTGCTGCGCTACTTGCCTGGGTAACCAGCCACTAATGACACAGCAGTGATCAGAGCTCGCTGAGATCGATGCTGTTTAACCACTTACAGAGACATTTAAATGGCTTGTTTGCTTGGGTGCTTGTGCAATGGCTCCCAGTGGCGATCAACTAATACAACTGGGGTCCTGCTGAAGCCCCCACCCCCACCATGGCTGGCATCTTAGTTCTCATGTGAAGCTCAGCCTTGGGCTTTACTTTATAAGAGAACATCAGTTTTACCATAAACTTCCAAACTTCTAATACTGCAGTATCCTTTAAGGCCACGTTCACACGTTCATTATTTGGTCAGTACTTTACATCAGTATTGTGAAGGGTTAATCCTAAAATCAGAGCTGAAGTTTCGTTTTGTCCATTCTCTGAAGGTTTCGTTTCTTCATTTTTGTTGCTGTAAGATAAATTTTTATAATTGGCATGGGCTGTCATGAAACCAGACTGTTCCCATCTGTACAAGATAAGGGAGGCGGGAGTGTAAAACTCTGAAGAATATGCCATTATACTACTTTCTATTTGGATACGGACATATATGTAGTTTCCGGTTTTCTTGCAATATTATTGGCTTACAAAGTGAAATGATGCTATTGGTACTTGAGAACCTTGCATAATTAAGCAAAAGATTATAAAAGATGTGACTAAAATAAAGGGTCTTAGTGATCTGCCTCGATCCTCCCGTTCAGAGACCCCAGTCTCCGTGTGGTCATTTGAGTTGCTAGCAACACTGGAATAATTTGGACATCACTGGCTCAACCATGAAGGGTTAATTTAGCCCTCCCAAAATAGCTACCTCAACAGTGGCACGCAACGTGGGGCCCCCGAACAGGGACGCCTCTGCCCCCGGAGGACAACAACACAAAGGACCCTTGGAGCGGACACAGGTGCTGGAAAATTGGGACTGATCACCCCCCACGGCAACCACGGTAAGTTGGCAGTTATACTGTTCAGACTGACCGTTGGTGTGGTTTTCCAGTGCTTGTTGCTGCAAAGAGGATCTGAAGTTTGTCCCCTGGTGGGGTGATTCATGGGTGGAATCATATAGAGGTGTAGTCCGGTTGGGGCCCAGTGCTCGAACCGTACCTCATAAGGGACGGACACCCTGGATTGACCAGTGATTGTGGCTCTCTTTATAGTCAAAATATCCTGAAATTCCCGATCATTATTAGTAATTGGGCGTGGTGAAGTGGTCAAAGACTGGGTAGGATACGTAACTCAGGTATATATAGATAGAGATATATAACCAGAGGTGTCCGGAGGGATAGTCTGAGACGTCCTCCTCCTTTCACTGAGTACCGCGAATTTTGGGCTTCCCAGAGGGGGTTGACCCTGTGGAACAGAGACTGAAATGGCCGCTCCAGATCTGTGCACAATTTGTCAGGATATTTAGCTCTAAAGGAGAGAATTATGTTTCTGTGGAAGAAAAAGAAAAGTTTGGAATTGTGTGAAGGATCAGATACTGTTAGTCTTATGATTCAAAGACGAGGAAAGAAATTTGTCAGGAATGCAAAAAAAAAATATTTTCGATTCTGGGATTTCCTAAGGGCGGGAGGCTACAGCCTACGCAATGGGACGAAGGAGTTAAAAAAAAAATAAAGGGAGGTTGACTGATGATGGATTACTTAAAGGCGCTGAGGAATTCCGTGGCTTGGCACATGAATTGTATAATGAAGGTTATGTGGACATTGAACAGCAAGTGAATTCTGATTGTTTCTGTTACTGCTATGTTGAAGAAGGAAAATTGTCTATTACTATGTCAGGGACGGTATGTATTGTGGTTCAAGAAAGTGACTGTGGTGTGAGAATGTGATTGATTAAAGAAGGAACTAAGATACCGACAATGTGTCAGGCAGTCGAATAGTTAAAAGTGATGATTTGAAACAAGAAGTTTCCCTGCTAGATGACAAGGTCCCTCCCCAGGAAATCAAGCCTCTCCTCCCGACTGTAAGCTCTGTGCCCCTTAACCCTAGGGCACCGATGTATCCTGGACTAACGAAACTCAGTATGCCCCCACTCTATGATCCTGCCGGGTGGATCTGTGCTGTATGTGGAGTTACTAATCCTCAGTGGAGAGAGGTCTGTTATAATTTGTTATAATTGTGGCACAAGAAGACTGGGTGTTGCAGCCCCCACCTTTCCGTTGTTGAATGCTGACGGTACCTATTATCATCCGCAGCCAGCCTCAATCCCCGTTCACCCAATCCAGAGGGAAAAAAAAAAGTTTTCAGAAGACTTTAACCTGCTCTGTTCAGGAGAGAGAGAGAGAAAGAAAAAAAAAAGCAATCTAGCAGCTGCAGCTGCTTCAGTACCCCCTCCCATCTTAGCCCACACCATATCCCCCTTCGCCCCCACCGCAGCTGCAAGCACACAGTGTGCCCTTCAGCCCACACAGCAAACTCTCGCCCCCCTCAGACTTCAGCTAGTGGGAACCCTGCTCCTCAGCCCCTCCCTGCTAATTCTCGTCACTGCTCAGTTTGTGATCTCTCCCACATGTCCAGTAAATTTATTAGGGGCAGATTTATTATCACAGTTCTGCTCCAGAATACAACTCCAAGATGATGGTCAGATGGTTTTTTTGTTATATAATCCCTATGTAAAGACAGTGAGGAAATCTGTATTTTGCATGCCCTTCCTACAGTTATGATGGCCCTGATAGGCCCAGATCCACCCCCAATATTGCCTGAGGATCAATGACTCACCCCATACCTCTCAGAGATACCATCTAAACTCTGGTCAAAAGGGCCAAATGATATAGGGAAAATGCCTGTAGAACCAGTAAAAGTGTTTCTCAAACCTGGTGCCTAATCCTCATACTCTTTTGTCCCAAATACCCCAGGATGCTGCTTGGTTTACAGTTATTGATCTTACCAATGCCTTCTTTAGCATTCCGTTACACCCAGGCTGCCAGTTTCTATTTGCATTCACTTAGCAGGAACGACAGTTAATATGGACAGTTATGCCACAAGGGGCCCAAAACAGTCCCAACCAGGTTGCAAAATAAATATGAGCAGGTGTCTTTTGCCATTTCTGCCACTGTTAGCCTCCTTAAGTATCTGGCAGCACTGAACTGTCGGGTTTCGGCCTCAAGACTTCAGTTCTGCCTTGGTCAAGTGATTCTTGGGTCACTGTCTCCTTCAGGGTGCCAGACACCTCGCAGAACAAAGAAAAATAGCTGTCAGCTCCCTTCCTTTCCCAAAAGATGAAACTTAACTCCAGCGTTTTCTTGGACTATGCACTTATTTTTGTCAGTGGATACCGGATGCATCCCGCATAATGCAACCCTTTACAACACTTTGAAAGACGGTATAATGAACTATAAGGAAAGATTGCAGTGATGAGGATTTTCTCCAACATGATTGTTCCCAACTTCTGACAGAAGAAACAGCTACTCCACCAAATGCCAGTGAGAATCCACTCCCAAATCCTGATCTGGTGTTATACACGGATGGTTCAAGATATGCTGATGGGTTTGATAGATTCCACACCGGATATGCTGTTACCACAGAGGACACTGTAGTGCACGCAGCTGCACTCCCGCCTTCACAGTCAGCACAAGAAGCAGAACTCCAGGCTCTGACTACTGCATGTACTTTGGCCAAGAACAGACGGGCTAATATATACACGGACTCACGGTATGCATTTGGTATTGCTCGTGATTTTGGGGCTCTATGGGCAAATCGAGGGTTTATTACTACTGCCGGAACCCCAGTGAAAAATACTGAAGCTGTTAAAACCCTCATGGACTCGATCAAATTACCTACTCAGGTGGCTATTATCAAAGGCGCACGGTCCTAGGAACAGCCCACAGACTGTTGGCAACATATTTGCGGATATGCAAGCAAAAGCCGCTGCTCTCTTACCCGTTGAACCAACCATACCAACTATGGTGACCACACGCTCTCAGCGTAAACAGTTACAAGAAGCACTGACCCTACAAGAACCTGATGATCTACAACAGACTGAAGTTTTCTGTCGGACCCCGCGAGACCGCTTAATGACGATGCAGAGAATGTCTCCAAAGGAAGAGGTGAAGCAATGGAAGACTGATGGGGCATGAATGGATAATGGTCTCTGGGAAAAGGACCGACTTGTGTGTCTCCCTAAGCGGATGTATCCTGCTATTGCCACATGGGCACATGGACCTACACATCGAGGAAAGAATCAGGCCCTCGCACTGGTGCAAAAATGCTACTGGGCCCCGGTTCTCCAGTTGGCCGGAAGCATTCCCTGTTACCAACATGACTGCAAAAACTACAGCGAAGAAACTGGTGATGGAAGTTATATGCAGATATGGGGTTCTAGAAGTTGTTGAAAGCGATCAAGGTCCGGCCTTTTCTTCTCATGTGTACCAAGAAGGTCTGACAGTGCTTGGATCCACTGTAGCCCTCCATACTCCGTACCACCCACAATCCAGTGGGAAAGATGAGAGGTTGAATGGCACACTGAAGGGACAATTGACCAAAATGATGCAGGTGACTACGGCTCCATGGCCAGAGCTCCTACCCATTGTACTATACCACATTCGTACTACCCCTATTGCAAAATATGGCCTGTCCCCATATGAGATATTGTTTGGTGCTAGGCCCCCAGTTGCAAATTTCCAGCCCCAGCAGTTATCAGAAGAAACTGATCGTGCTGTTCAATATGTTATTCTGCTTAGTAAAAATCTTGCTAATACCTATGCTCTAGTTTTCTTTTCCAGATTCAGCAGAAACCGACACCTGTTATAACCTGAAGCCAGGTGATTTGGTAGTCGTGAAGAGGCATGTCAGGAAGCACGGACTAGAACCATTGTATGACGGTCCCTATCAAGTCCTCCTCATCACCCAACAAGCCAATATCAAATAAAAGGGGCATAATGTTTTGGTTTTTCGCATTTTCCATATTAGTATTGGTAGAAGTTAAAGTTAAAAGATATTCAAAGACTCAGAGATCAATACGATAAAGACAATGATTGTAATAATGACAGTTGGTGGTCAGACACCTTCTCCTTTCTCAATCCAGCCAATTGGTTTAAGGGAATAGGGGGCTGGGTAGCTGGGATCGTACAAAGCTTGTTACACATTGCTGCCTGTATCCTTGTTGTATATGTGATACTAAAACTTGTTCTTTGGTGTATTTCTGTATGTATTAGGAAATTCTACACTAAGCCAGCTAATGATGATACCAAAGGCGTCGTTGCCCCTGCTCTTCTCTGCACTGATCTCAAAAGGCTACTTGATGAAGATGTTGAAGCCAAGCACATGCCTACCTACAAAAGATCCCCACCACCGTCATCAAAAATTGCTACTCGTGAACTGCAGTATACAGGGGGACGGGTGCGCCACGACAGCCATGACTGATAACACGGCATCAGCCATGTGAAGACCAGTACCCCTCAAGCTGTTAGCTTGGGATAGCACCTCTGATGCTGCATATGTGTTAAAACAATTTATCTAGGGGGAATGTGAAGGGTTAATACTAAAATCAGAGCTGAAGTTTCATTTTGTCCATTCTCTGAAGGTTTCGTTTCTTCATTTTTGTTGCTGTAAGATAAATTTTTTTAATTGGCATGGGCTGTCATGAAACCAGACTGTTCCCATCTGTACAAGATAAGGGAGGCGGGAGTGTAAAACTCTGAAGAATATGCCATTATACTACTTTCTATTTGGATACGGACATATATGTAGTTTCCGGTTTTCTTGCAATATTATTGGCTTACAAAGTGAAATGATGCTATTGGTACTTGAGAACCTTGCATAATTAAGCAAAAGATTATAAAAGATGTGACTAAAATAAAGGGGCTTAGTGATCTGCCTCGATCCTCCCGTACAGAGACCCCAGTCTCCGTGTGGTCATTTGAGTTGCTAGCAACACTGGAATAATTTGGACATCACTGACTCAACCGTGAAGGGTTAATTTAGCCCTCCCTAAATAGCTACCTCGACAGTATTTGTAAGACGAAATCAGGTGTAGGACAATCAGAAAAAGGAAAATAAAAACACGCCACCTCCTCTGTACTTTTAACCCACTCCGGATTTTGGCTTACAAATACTGATGTGAAATACTGACCGAATACTGAGCGTGCGAATGTATTCACACCCAAGCCTGTTTTCAGTTTTATGACCAGGTCAAAGTTTACAATTCTGACCAATGTCACTTTATGTGGTAATACAGGTGCTTCTCACAAAATTAGAATATCATCAAAAAGTGAATTTATTTCAGTTCTTCAATACAAAAAGTGACTCTCCTATATTCTATAGAGTCATTACACACAGAGTGATCTATTTCACAGGTTTATTTCTGGTAATGTTGATGATTATGGCTTACAGCCAATGACAACCCAAAAGTCATTATCTCAGTAAATTAGAATAATTAAGAAAAAACATCTGATTATTATGAGAATACTGGAAAAATCTCCTGCCCACAATAATTCCTCTGTGCAAGGGCCTCATTAAAGATGGTGTGTAAAATAAGGTCATTGACTTTAGAGAGAAAACATTTTTCTCGATTAATAATCCATCTATTCCTTTATTATCATTTACCTAAAGTCCATAAAGATAAGATGGGTTCCAAAATCACACCGGCTTATGCAAATCTGTTTATAGGTGTGTATAAAGATTTATTTATCATCAACAGTCTTTGGAATTAACACATTATCATGTACAAGAGATACATTGATGATATGTTTTTTTTTATATGGGGTAACACAGAAAATAATATTCTACTATTCACTAACTATAGAAATACAAATGACTGGGGATTGGTATTTTCTCCCCTTCATGATCCTCACTGTATCAATTTTCTGGACATCACCGTTTTTTGTGAGGGTAATAATATTTTACTTTTTTTAAAGAGGTTGACACCAATAGTTATATTCACTACAGGAGTGGACACGACAGTAAATAGCTCACTAATATTCCAAACAACCAATTAGGAAAAACTGCAGTCGAATAGAGGATTTTAAAATGCAAGCCTCCGTTCTGCATGAGAGATTCAAGGCCCAAAAATATCCAAAAGACCTAGTTAATAGGACATATACAAATTTATAGAAAACAAACCAGGAAATTTTACTTACTGTACATACAAGAAAAAAACAAAACAGACACAAAATATATGTCTAATTTTATCACCCAATTTAATCAAAACCGCAAAGAAATACAGGATATTTTTTAAATGAATTTGCATATCTTGCTGAATGTCTAGCGGTGGACGCCGCGTCGGTGTAGGCAACACTCTTCCTCCACTGCATTCCACAGGCATACTACAAATAGTAAATATATACTCACTTCTTCTCTTCCTCTTTAAGCAGTGGGACTGACGAAGGTCCGTGTGAGACCGAAACGTCTCATATTGATTTGACTGCACTGAAATTACTTCTGGATTCCACTAATAAGTTGAGTACCAAGTTTTATTGTCTTATTAAAAACGGGCAGCATGATGGCTCAGTGATTAGATCTGTACGGTGGTTCAGTGGTTAGCATTGTAGCTTTGCATCACTGGAGTCCTGGGTCCAAATCCCACCAAGGAGTTTGTATGTTCTCACCGTGTTTGTGTGGGTTTCCTCTCACGTTCCAAAGATGTACCGATAGGGAATTCAGATTGTGAGCCACATCATGGACAGCAATGATAATGTGTGCAAAACTGTAAAGCGCTGCGGAATATACTGGCGCTATATAAAAATAAAGATTATTAACTAAAAACCACTAATTGTGTAACCTCTAATGCTACCAGAGAAAAATTCCCTATCAAACAATACTTGAATTGTAATACGGATTTTGTCATTTATGTCATAGACTGTAATTGTGGGAAATGATATGTTGGTAGGACCACCCAACCTTTACACTGCAGATTACACTCTCATAGGCATAATATATATAAAGGTTTCCTTCGGCACGGGCTATCTAGATATTGCACTCTTTTTCACGATAAAAAATCTGAGGATCAGCCTTTTAGAACAAACAAATCCCAGCAAACACACCAGATCGTATTCAAAAACTAAATAGGAAAGAAATATACTGGATTTACAGGTTAAATACTCTGAAACTGCATGGATTAAATGAAATATCAGAGGGGTTTTTTATAACTTTTTTATAACTTTTTAATTACATATATTTTATCTCTTAATTTTTTTTCCTTTATTGATTGATTAAATATTAAATAAGCGTGATTTTTTTTCCGAATATATTATTATATAAGATCATACCGATATGTGCTGTTTCATTGGTATATTCCTATAGGCTTGTGCGTATATTTGTATGTGTGTCTATTTGTAATAATTATTGTACCTCTGATTTCACTGAAAATATACCCAAAAGTTTTTTATGTTACAATAATATCTCATGTGGAATAAGCTGCACCATATTGTGATATATCCTTATTATCATGTACCAATGGTTGTTTCCACTTCTGTACCATGTCCATTATTGTTTCCCACACTGATTTGCCTTTTCTTTATCGCTTCCGATGTGGCTGTGGCTCAGAATGTTAGTGCGTGGCTCTAGCGCAGCTGTAAGGAGATAGACCGGACCACGGGTACCTGTATACCGGGTCTGGAACTATGAAGGCTGCATCCTCTGTTCCCGGGGGGAAGCCTGAGTGGGGCGGACCTTTCCCTGCTGTTTGGGGGAAGTCTGAGTGAGGAGGACCTTCCTGAGGACGGAGAAGAGTGGGGAGAGCCAGGAAAAGGCGCTCAGCGTCGGGGGAATAAAAGGAAAAAGTGCGCGAAGCGGGGCAGTCTGGCGCCGGCGGAGAGCAGCACAGAGAGCAGCACGCAGAGCGGTGAGCAACGCGCGCTGCTTACCCCACCAGAGAGTACTGGTGTGGCGACGGGCCATATAGAAGGAGTCCCCGTCGCCTGCACAGAGAGCCGTGCAGAGCAGAGCTATGCCAGCAGAGCGGAGCTGTGCAGAGCCGTGTTAGCAGAGCAGAACCGTGCAGAGCTGTGCACACAGAGTAGAGCCGAGACTGGTGTTGCAGCAGCGAAAGAGAGGAGTGCTCCGTCCGGGGAGCACCAGCCCCACACAGACCAGCAACCGCTGTCGCCCTCCTCTAACCACGGGGACCAGAGGAAGAGAGACGGGCAGTGTGTGCCCAGTTACTGACATAAAGCCAGGTGCCAGAAGCTTCAGGATCGTGAGTACCGTGCGTGTGTCACCTGAAAGAGACCGGGAGCGAGACCATAACCTACACCCTGACTGTGCTAGTAAATCTCGTACCCAGACACTTTTGACTTGACCATTGAATACTTGCAGACCCGCTTTTGCCTCGTACAGGACTCTGGCCCTCACCATTGTTTAGCCACCACAGTATATGGACTAGGGGCAGTGTAAGGTACCGGAGACCGACCACTGTCACCAGAAGACGGGATATTGTTGTGTGCTGGACCCCATTATTAAGGACACTGCGTCGGCCGTTGCCATTGAGTTCGCTGCAGGAGCTGCCGTTCAGGAACTTCCTTACTCCCGGTCTAACGAACTGCCGATATTTGAACCGTTGTTCTTCACCTCAAGTTATCCATTGTCTTTATGTACTGTTTGTCTACACTGTTTAAAACTTTACCTCCCAGCGTGGCGTATTCCCCTGAAAATAAACCTGTTAACCCTTGCTCTGCCTGCGTCCCTTCACTGCATCCCGCGTTCCTGCTAGTACCTTACATGGCCTCCTGTGTGTTTTATCTATGTGGATTCCCCTTGCATGCAATTTCTAATTCTCTATACCGTTTGTTATTTTTATAGTAAACTATTTGGTCGATACTCATAAAGAAATTGTACAAACATTATATTTCTTTTCTAACCGCAGTGCACAAGCTTTTTCTAGTCTTAGAATTAATTTTTTCCCTCACTCCATTAGATTCTGAATATTTCCTCTCCCCCTTTTTTTTCCCGTGATTTTATGTCACCATATATAAAATAATACACTTTTTTTTACTCCAGAATCTTTTTATTTAATTTTTATTTCAAATAAACTTTCATACATATATACACATTTTTTATATAGTTCTCTCCTGATTATACATTTTTTTCTTTTTTTTTTCTGTTCAACACTTTTTTCTTTTCCCCTTTTTTCTTCTTGTCTTCTTAAACAATCGTCCTATAATGTGAACAGAGATTTATACAAGTTATATTGTAATAATCATTTTCGTTTATTCCTTTTATCTTAGCACACCACATGTATGTCATGTGCCATCCCAGGTGGTACCTAACCCAACTTTGACATTTATCACATGTTCCTTTTTTTTACATTTAGCATCACATGGTTCTTTTTTTTAAATTTATCATATGATTATTTTTTTTTTTAATTTATCACACGGTTCTTTTGGCACTCACATTTGAAAGCTGCATACTGTTTTTGCTACATTTGCTATACTTGTGGCCTTTCCTAATGAAGAAGTCTTTTGTACTTTGAAACTCGGAGAATTATTATTATTTATTTTTATAGCGCCATTTATTCCATGGCGCAGTATATAAATCTCTATCCATTTGACAATCTGGGATATACGTCTCATCATTGACCAGCAAGGGCGGAAATCATCCACTAACTGCTCCTTTCTTTCCAGGACAGCGTGTGACATCAGACAATGTGACCGGAGTCTTACGCGGAATAGAGTTCTGATCACACGACCACAATGCCCGCTGCTCTAGATACAGCTGGGGATGCAGCCTGTCCTCCTATCCCGCACATGGGCACCACCGGTAGTTCGGCACTGTATCGGCCAGAAGGGAAAACTCGGCTCAACGATAGAATGATGAAACAGGAGAAATATTATTACAGCAGCTGGCAGGACTCCTAGATGTGGAGCTCAAGAAACGAAGTTAGATCACTCCTGATACTGAATATCGCAATGTGACTGTGACGTCATCCTCCTACCTGCCCTCCTATATACCCCCTACCTGCCTTCATCAGCGTATAATTGCCTATTTTTTTCATAAGAATAAAAATCAATTTTCACCACCTGACTGTATGATAATTATTAAAAACTTATGATACGGAATAGATTTTGTAAATCTTAAAATCATTCAATAAAAAATGATTTAAAAATATTACTTACTTACCTTTTTTTTCTTTAATCTCCCATTGTGAACCCAAAGCAGCAAAAAAATGGACTGAGGACCCTAAGAGGAAGATAAAAATTTGGTAAATAGCGTTTAGAAGGGAGAAGAAAGGGCGAGAGGGTTAGTGAGTTTAGAAGTCAGGAACGGAGAAGGGAAATGCTTTTCTCTCACTATGGGACGTATGGATAGACATTTATATATTGGCTTCTTCCATTAAAATATACAATATAGTATAAAGATATAAAGGGAAGACACAAAGTGTATCTACCCCTAATATCAGGAGCCTCAGTGTCACAACATGTCACATACAACAATGGGGGAAGCTTTTCCTTACTTTGGTGGACGTTGCACTTTTTTGCTGCGGACACTTCTGCTGATGGAGAAATAGAAGAAATGATCACAAATAAATACCTTATAAAATAATTATCGGGAACAAGTCCTGGTCCCATAAGGACACAGACAATAAACATAATGTCTTTCCTATACATTTCTACATGATACAGATATATGGATAGATGTCATTACTGATTATTAGCTCATTGCATAAATATCACTTTCACAAGCATTTGCATGGGACTGATCTCCTGCCAGGACGAATGATTGAATACTTTTCCATCTAGAAGACAGCAATTAGGACATAAGGACGTGTCCATTAGTGGGGAGAGGTTAAGGTACCTACATGTTTATGACCTGGGTCCTGCTGGTTCTCCTAAAAAATTTTGGCATCCACCATTTCCGTTTGTGTCTGAAAAAAATCCAAACAAATGAATTAAGAACCAGAGAGTTCATATTATCATTGTGATCAGTCTATGAGGATATATACAGTGATATTATCCTGTGTAACGTCCTGCGCTTATGTCACAATGTGACGTCATCGATCTAAAGCCCAAGGTCTCGTTAGAGTAAGTGCAGCCACGATCGCTCTTATTACTTACGGGATCGGCTTTGTGTCGGCGCACGCCGTCTTTACTTCTGGCCTGTGACAAAAATAAAGTTTTCATTAGAAACAGAGATACTTGTGTTTGTGTCCTAAATAAATGCAGTGACTTAAAGAGTATCTGTCAGTAGGATCAACCCTCCTAAGCCGTCTATATGGGCATACAGGTCATGGAAAGCTGAATAAAATGATATATTGATGTCTGCGATCCGATGTCTTATTTCAGAGAAATCCATATTTTTCTTTCCTCTCCAAATTGGCCATTGGGCACTGGAAACAGTTTTCCGGATGGCCACTTTGACTACCAAGGTTGAAGATAGAAGGGCTGGTGTCTGTTTTCAGTGCCCCGTGGCCACATTGGAGCGGCATCGATAATCAGAAGAGACCAGGAGCTCAGAAAATTGTGCTTACTGTAACTCTGGTATAGGGGACCCCAAAAATCAATAGCCCCCAATATGTACATCCATGTTTTATATCCTCCTCAGTCTCTGCCCAGTGATAACAAGTCATTCATCAGTTACTAATAAATAAAATCATATACAGCCCATAATATCTGTATATGTCACTATCTCTCTACTTACAGTCTGGTGTTATCTTTGCCGCCATCTTTCTCTCCTATCTGTGGTGTTTTATGTCCCACGGACACTTCTTCCTCCTCTTCCTCACTGCTGGACACATAACATAGACTCGTTTTTTATTTGCAGTGTTTTTATAAATGAGTTCAGAAAATAAAGCAAAAAAAGCCCCATGCGCAGTTCGCCACATTTTGAGCAGACGTCCCATCCCCGGAACACTGAATGGTGAATAGTAAATAGTTTATTGCTCCGTGTGTGACCCTCTGTTCATTATCCCCATTTACAGGGGCAGAACTACAGCCGTGTCAGCCATATGGACTGCAAAAAGGAGAGCATGTTTGGCCTGAGAGGAGGAGCGGGGAGAGAGACGATCAGGAGGAGAGCTGCACAAGTCTCCCTCTTCTGCTGGACCCTGATCATTGCAGGAGCGGAAGCTGGAGGTCACCTGACAGGTCCGAAATAGCTCTAGGCCCCTCCCTGATGTCACATTCCCGCAAGGTATCTTATAGAACAGAGAGATAGAAATGGAGAACAACTGTATAGACGGTGCGGAAAGGCTCATAAATAAAGGATCTGACCTCATAGGTTTTTTATTTTTCGCTCCTCCATCTGTTATCATTACGTATATGCAGCCATGTTTTATACCAAGTGACTGACAGTGCCATAACTATAAGTATATAATGCTCTATATTGTATATAT
Source organism: Dendrobates tinctorius (assembly GCF_039654945.1). Classification (NCBI taxonomy): domain Eukaryota; kingdom Metazoa; phylum Chordata; class Amphibia; order Anura; family Dendrobatidae; genus Dendrobates; species Dendrobates tinctorius. The sequence goes on along the minus strand of NW_027362138.1, from coordinate 442,993 downwards.
ATATATCCCCCAATATATTTTTAGTCTCACACTCTCCACTTACCTACTGAAACTCATACTCAAAACCTCACTCTCCCAAGATGTTTCCTCCTCACTCTCGTCTTCCTCACTATTGGACACATAAAATAAGTCATGTAAATTATATATCATCTACTTTGACATCCAGATGACACAGGGTTATATAAAGGCTGGGATACGATATGGTAAGTGAAGAGTCCCGATTAACCCCTTATTGAAGGCACACTATCTCTATATGGAGCTGGCTCAAGAGTTGAGTCTGCTCCCTGCAGCGCCGGTGATGGCTCTGTTACATAGCTGGCACCCAACAGTAACCAGGCAATTGGAGCTAGCTGTGACCACAATAGCTTAACCATTTAAATGCTGCTGTGAAGTATGATAGCAATATTAAAAAGGGGAAACTGTCATTTTGTATGGCCCTCACCACCCCACGCAAAGCGATCGTAGGGTGCTAATTGGTTTACATTGCAGTTAGAGGTCTACTGGAGGCCTCCGTGTCTGCCATGTGTGATCTCCTATGACACCCGGCCTGAGCCTTTCTTCATTCTGTACCCATAACCAGTCATTCATCGGTTACTATGAAACATCTACAGGCGTGCACATCATATAATATCTGTATATGTCATTGTCTCTCTACTTACAGTCCGATGTTCTCCTCTCTGCTGTTATCCTCTTTTATCTCTGTCACTTTATCATAGATGTCATCTTCTCCTTCCTCTTCCTCTCTACTGAAGACATAACATAACCCTTTATAAGTGAGGGTTAAAGGGGTCCATGCATTGCAATCATGGTGCATTTTTAGCAGTGGTTTTTCAAAATCAATGCAAAAAAGCAGCAATGAAAATTCTAATAACTTACTTGATGGATTCCACGCTCGCCCAGGCTGATTTTGTTTTTCTACATATAAAAATGTAAGTTTTATTAGAAACAGTGTGATATTTAAGAAACATACAGAAAATAACATATATACAGTGTGTCTCGTTATTAACCCCTTAACGACCGCCGATACGCCTTTTAACGGTGGTAGTTAAGGGTACTAAAAGGGAATCTGTCACCCATATTAAGTAATATCATGTAAAGATATCACTAAATTGTGCGTCCCATAAGGATTCTATTTGGGATTTTGACTCCCCCCGACCCCGCACCTTTGAGGCATAAATAACTTTTTTAGCTTGTTGGGGATGCATGCAAATCGCTGCGGTCCGATGGGCGTGGCTTAGTAGTCTTCTCCCCCCCACCTCCTTGGCTTGCTTCACGTAATCTTCGTCTGTGAATACCACAGATGCCGTTGGTTTCTGCGCTTGCGCAATGTAAAGGCCCCGGCGCCTGCGCAGTATGCTTTGCCCAACTGTGGGCGAAGCATATAGTTGCTACTACGCAAGCGCCGGAATTTTCCAGCGCGGTATATGCCCCAGAAGTCTTCACATGCAGGACACACTTCCGGGGCATAGACCACGCTGGAAAATACCGGCGCTTGCGCAGTAGTGATTATATGCTTTGCCCACAGTTGGGCAAAGCTTACTGCACAGGCGCCGGGGGCCTTTACATTGCGCAAGCGCAGAAACCAACGGCGTCTCTGGTATTCACAGACGAAGATTACGTGAAGCAAGCCGAGGAGGTGGGGGGGAGAAGACTACCAAGCCACGCCCATTGGACCGGACCGCAGCAATTTGCATGCATCCCCAACAAGCTAAAAAAGGTATTTATGCCTCAAAGGTGCGGGGTTGGGGGGAGTCAAAAGCCCTAATAGAATCCTTATGGGATGCACAATTTAGTGATATCTTTACATGATATCACTAAATATGGGTGACAGATTCCCTTTAAACTGTGGAAAAAGTGTATCGCACCACCCCGAGTTGGAGGTCATCAAAAAGGAAGAAAAATGTCACAAGCCTGCAAGGAATGTTATAGGACGGAGGGATAGAAATGGAGAACCACTTTGTAGACGGCACAGAAATGCTCATGAATAAAGGATCTGACCTCACTGGTCTTTTTTTGGCTCCTCCATCAGTTATTATTATGTATGTGCAGCCATGTTTTATATCAAGTGACTGACAGTGCCATAACTATAATTATGTAATGTTCTATATTGTATGTATATATCCCCCATTATATATTTAGTCTCACACTCTCCACTTAACCAATCACACTCCAATTCTCACTCTTCCAAGAATTTTTCCTCCTATTCCTCCTAACTCTCATCTTCCTCTCTTTTGGACACATAAAATAAGTCATATAAATCACATATCATCTACTTTGACATCCAGATAACACACGGTTATATAAACATTGGGGTAAGATGTGGTGAATGAAAAGTCCAGATTAACCTCTAATTCAGGGCGCACTATCTTTGTATGGAGCGGGCTCAAGAGATGAGTCTGCTCCCCGCACCGCCGGTGATGGCTCTATTACATAGCTGGCACCCAACAGTAACTGATGCAATTGGAGCTAGCCGTGATCGCATTACATTAACCTTTAAATGCTGCTGTGAAGTATGATAACAGTATTAAAAAGGGGCTTTACAACAGCGACTGTCACTTTGTATGGCCACGCAATGCGATCATAGGGTGCTGATTGATTGACATTGCAGCTAGGGGTCTACCAGAGACCTCTGTGTCTGCCGTGTGTGATCTCCTACAAAGTCCAGCCGGAACCTTCTTCAGTCTGTACCCATAACCAGTCATTCATCAGTTACTATGAAATATCTACAATCATTTACAGCCAATTACATCTGAATATGTCACTGTCTCTCTACTTACAGTCCGATGTTCTCCTCTCTGCTGTTTTCCTCCTTTATCACTATCACTTTATCATAGATGTCATCGTCTCCTTCCTCTTCCTCTCTACTGAAGACATAACATAACCCTTTATGAGTGAGGGTTAAAGGGGTCCAAGCATTGCAATCATGGTGCATTTTTTGGAATGGTTTTACAAAATCAATGCAAAAAGCAGCAATGAAAATTCTAATAACTTACGTGATGGATTCTACGCTCGCCCAGGCTGTTTTTGTTTTTCTACATATAAAAATGTAAGTTTTATTAGAAACAGTGTGATATTTAAGAAACATACAGAAAATAACATATATTCAGTGTGTCTTGTTATTAACCCCTTAACGACTTCCAATACGCATTTTAACGACGGTAGTTAAGGGTACTTAAACCACAGCGCCGATAATTAATGGCGCTGTGGAAAAAGTATATTGCGCCCCCCAGAGTCGGATTTTCTTCAGGGTCTCAGCTGCCGGGGGTCTATCACAGTGAACAAAATAAAAAAAATTGTAAATAAACCCCTCCTTTATCACCGCCATAGGTAGGGAAAAATAATGAAATAAAGAAAATATATTTATTTTCATTTTTCCATTAGGTTTAGGGTTAGAATTACGGTTAGGGTTGGAATTACGGTTAGGGTTGGAATTACGGTTAGGGTTGGAATTAGTGTGATGGTTAGGGGTGTGTTGGGGTTAGGGTTTGAGCTAGAATTGAGGGATTTCCACTATTTAGGCACATCAGGGGGTCTCCAAACGCGACATGGCACCACCATTGATTACAGCCAATTTTGTGTTCAAAAAGTCAACTTGTGCTCCCTCCCTTCCGAGCCCAGACATGTGCCCAAACAGTGGTTTACACCAACATATGGAGCATCGGCGCACTCAGGACAAATTGCACACCAACTTTGGAGGTCTAATTTCTCCTATTACCCTTGGGAAAATAAAAAAAATTGAGGGCTAAAAAATCATTTTTGTGGAAAAAAAATGATTTTTTATTTTCATGGCTTTGCGTTATAAACTTCAGTGAAGCCCTTGGGGGTTCAAAGTGTTCACCACACAAGCTTCTTGGGTGGTCTAGCTTCCAAAATGGGGTCACTTGTGGGGGGTTTCAACTGTTTAGGCACATCAGCGGCTCTGCAAACGCAACATGACGTCCGCGGACAATTCCATCAAAGTCTGCATTCCAGAACGGTGCTCCTTCCCTTCCGAGCTCTCCCATGCGCCCAAACAGTGGTTCCCCCCACATATGGGGTATCAGTGTACTCAAGACAAATTGCACAACAACTTTTATGGTCCAATTTCTCCTCTTAGCCTTGTGAAAATATAACATAGCGGGCTAAAAAATCATTTTTGAGGAAAAATAATTATTATACACTTCTGTGAAGAACTTGGGGTTCAAAGTTCTCACCACACATCTAGACAAGTTCCTTAAAGGGTCTAGTTTTCAAAATGGTGTCACTTGTGGGGGGTTTCCACTGTTTAGGCACATCAGGGGCGCACCAAACGCTACATGGCGTCCAATCTGAATTCCAACCAATTCTGCATTGAAAAAGTCAAATAGCACTCCTTCCCTTCTGACCTCTGACGTGCGCCCAAACAGTGGTTTACCCCAACATATGGGGTATAGACCTACTCAGCACAAATTGCACAACAACTTTGGGCATCTAATTTCTCCTGTTACCCTTGTAAAAATAAAAATTTGGGGGCGAAAAGATCATTTTTGTGGAAAAAATATTATTTATTTTCACGGCTCTACGTTATAAAACTTCTGTGAAGCACTTGGAGGTTCAAAGTGCTCACCACTCATCTAGATAAGCTCCTTAAGGGGTCTAGTTTCCAAAATGGGGTCACTTGTTGGGGGTTTCCACTGTTTAGGCACATCAGGGGCTCTCCAAACCCAATATAGTGTCCGATCTCTATTCCAGCCAATTCTGCATTGAAAAAGTCAAACGTCGCTCCTTCCGTTCCAAGCCCTGATCTGCGCACAAACAGTGGTTTACCCCCACATATGGGGTATCGGCGTATTCAGGAGAAATTGCACAACAAATTTTGTGGTTCATTTTTTTCCTTTTACACATGTGAAAATAACAAAAAGCTGGTTCTGAAGTAAAATGTAAAAAAAAGTTAAATGTTAATTTTTTCCTTCCACATTGCTTCAGTTCCTGTGAAGCATGTAAAGGGTTAATAAACTTCTTGAATGTGGTTTTGAGCACCTTGAAGGGTGCAGTTTTTAGAATGGTGTCACTTTTGGGTATTTTCTGTCATATTGACCTCTCAAAGTGACTTCAAATGAGAGGTGGTCCCTAAAAAAATGGTTTTGTAAATTTTGTTGTAAAAATGAGAAATCACTGGTCAACGTTTAACTCTTATAAGTTCCTAACAAAAAAAATGTTGGTTCCAAAATTGTGCTGATGTAAAGCACACATGTGGTAAATGTTATTTATTAAGTATTTTTTGTGACATATCTCTCTGATTTAAGGGCATAAAAAATAAAATTGCAAAATTGCAAAATTTTAAAAATTTTCGCCATATTTCCATTTTTTTCATAAATAAACACAAGCCATATTGAAGAAATTTTACCACTAACATGAAGTACAACATGTCATGAAAAAACGGTCTCAGAATCAGTCAGATCCGTAGAAGCGTTCCAGAGCTATAACCTCATAAATTGACAGTGGTCAGAATTGTAAAAATTGGCCCGGTCATTAAGCTGCAAATTGGCTCCAAACCTAAGGGGTTAAACGCAATGACGTATGATAGCATTCAGGGGCATAACTATATAGATGAAATAGGAAAAAAATAGTTTGCTGGTATCCGAGATGAACATTTATATATAGCTATAGGGGGTGTAGAGCGAGCAGTCGCATTGGGACACCCTCATCTGCCACATATATATTCATCACTATTACTAATGGTTATGGTACCTGAGGGGCCCTATTACATATTTCACATTAGGGCCCAAGAAGTTCAAGTTACACCTCTGACTGCATCTATGTCTCATAGTGAAAAGTAGCGGAAGACTACAAACATTGAAATTCGTGGACCATGATTACACCAGTTACTTACGGCAATGGCACTTCAAAAAACGATGCACCTGATTCATTGGATCTTGAGCACCTGAAATGAAAAGAATAAAGTCCTGGTTAGAAGAATTGATACTTAGGAAGCCTACAGATAAAGTTATCTGCCGTGATGTGCACAAAGCAGTGCACTCTCTATCGGCAACAGAGCAGAGCGCACTGTCACTGCACATTATAAGATGAATTCCCAGCAATCAAAAGCGTAACTTGTGGGCGGTTGGTGCTCCTCTCTGCAAGCCAAGTATTCATCTTACAAGGTGAATTGACAGTGCGCTCTGATCTGTTGCCGGCTCATTGCTACTGATCTGATGTGGCGAGAAAGGGCAGTCTTTGTGCATAGAGCACAGTGCACATTGTGCAGGGAATAGCCCAGCCCCTGATATGGAGGTCACTGCTAATGCTTCATTACTGGAATAGTGCAGAGGCCGGGGCAGTGACCGCAGATTCTGCCCCCTGATGATGTCATGTCTGAGTATGCATTGGGATTTTCACACAAAAGGTCATCAAAAAGGAAGAGAAAAAAAAGTCACATGCCTGCAAGGAATTTTATAGAATGGAGGGATAGAAATGGAGAACCACTTTGAAGACGGGCTCATGAACAAAGGATCTGACCTCACTGGTCTTTTGTATTCGGCTCCTCCATCAGTTATTATTGCATATACATAGACATATATACAGCCATGTTTTATACCAAATGACTGAAAGTGCCATAACTATAGGTATATAATGTTCTACATTGTATGTATATATCCACCAATATATATTTAGTCTCACACTCTCCACTTACCCAGTCACACTCCAATTCTCACTCTTCCATGATGTTTCCTCCTGTTCCTTCTCACTCTCATCTTCCTCACTATTGGACACATAAAAAAAGTCATATAAATCTACTTTGACATCCAGATAACACAGGGTTATATAAAGGCTGGGGTAGGGGTACGATATGCTGAATGAAGAGTCCCGATTAACCCTTTATTGAGGGCGCACTATCTCTGTATGAAGCAGGCTCAAGACTTGAGTCTGTTCCCCGCACCGCCGGTGATGGCTCTGTTACATAGCTGGCACCCCACACTAACTTATGCAATTGGAGCTAGCTGTGATTGCATTACATTAACCTTTAAATGCTGCTGTGAAGTATGAGACAAGTATTCAAAAGGGGCTTTTCAACAGCGACTGTCACTTTGTATGGCCACGCAAAGCGATCATAGGGTGCTGATTGGTTGACATTGTAGCTTGGGGTCTACTAGAGGCCTCTGTGTCTGCCATGTGTGATCTCCTATATAGTCCAGCCTGAACCTTCTTCAGTCTGTACCCATAACCAGTCATTCATCAGTTACAATGAAACCTCTACAATCATTTACAGCCAATAACATCTGTATATGTCACTAATCTCTCTACTTACAGTCTGATGTTCTCCTCTCTGCTGTTTTCCTCCTTTATCGCTATCACTTTATCATTGATGTCATCTCCTCCTTTCTCTTCTTCTCTACTGAACACATAATATAACCCTTTATAAGTGAGGTTTAAAGGGGTCCATGCATTGCAATCATGGTGCATTTTTTGCAATGGTTTTCCAAAATCAATGCAAAACTGCAGTGTTTTTACTGTGATTTTAGAAAAAACAAGTAAGAAATATACTGTGACTGAACCAATTAACTGACTCTAGTGAAGATTAATACACCATTCCTGAACAGGGGAGATTTTACAGATTAATTTTAGAGTTTTACAGCTGAGCACACAGTTCTGCACAGCTCCAGGAGGTGGCCATCAGTTCTGCACAGCTCCAGTAGGTGGTGTTCAGTTCTGCACAGCTCCAGTAGGTGGCGCTCTGTTCTGTACAGCTCCAGTAGGTGGCGCTCCTAAGCACAAGGACACTGCGGCTTGTATCGTAAATAATGTTACAGATCTGCGCAATTATGACATCACGCCGGTCAGTATCCGCTGTCAGGAGTTAGGGCGTGGAACGGACAACTGCAGCAGCCTTCCCCTTCTCTGGCACTGGGGCCGAGAGGTGGAACGAATACCAAACCTAAGTCAGCCATTGTAAGCCTTAGGAGATTACAGTAAACAGCGGCACCCGGGCAGAGAACAGAAATAAATGGCCTCCTTAGTGTCCGCTTGTCACTTGCTCATTTCTTAGTGCTCTTCTCTGCCATTTGGACGCTATAGGAGCAATAAATTGGAAAATGGGCATCCAGCGGGCACCGCACAGAATGATACTAACTGGGCAAACGGGCGCTTAGGAGACGTTGAATTCACCGGCCATTTTCCATTTATTGTCCCTTTTCTCTCATTCTCGTCATTACCTCCTTTCTGACATATATTTACCCCTTTAAACAGACAAGTGAAGGGTGCGGGGCAGAAATTGTGTAATGGGAACCAATGTGTTACGACACAGAGAGGCATGAAATGAACAATGGATTAACCCTGGAAACTTGATAATTCTCTGAACAGAAAAAAGTGTTAAATTATTTTAAAGTTAGTTTATCACACTAATTATAACTTTTATATTCATTTCTTCCAGGATTTCCAAAGTCCTGGTCTATGGGTTCCATTAATGCAAATGCAGCGATGAAAGTTCTAGTCACTTACTTGATGGATTCCACGCTCGCCCAGGCTGTTTTTATTGGTCTTATTGGCCTATAAAAATGTAAGCTTTGTTAGAAACCGTGTGATACTTAAGAAACATACAGAAAATATCATCTATACAGTGTGTCTCGTTAGTAAATGCAATGACATATGATAGTATTCAGGGGCATAACTATATAGACTCAAAACAGATTCTGGTATCCGAGATGAACATTTCCATATAGCTATAGTGTAGAGCGAGCAGTCGCATCGGGACATACAGTCATATGTAAAAGTTTGGGCACCCCTATTAATGTTAACCTTTTTTCTTTATAACAATTTTGGTTTTTGCAACAGCTATTTCAGTTTTATATATCTAATAACTGATGGACTCAGTTATATTTCTGGATTCAAATGAGGTTTATTGTACTAACAGAAAATGTGCAATCTGCATTTAAACAAAATTTCACCGGTGCAAAAGTATGGGCACCCTTATCATTTTCTTGATTTGAACACTCCTAACTACTTTTTACTGACTTCCTGAAGCACTAAATTGGTTTTGTAACCTCATTGAGCTTTGATCTTCATAGCCAGGTGTATCAAATCATGAGAAAAGGTATTTAAGGTGGCCACTTGCAAGTAGTTCTCCTATTTGATTCTCCTATGAAGAGTGGCATCATGGGCTCCTCAAAACAACTCTCAAATGATCTGAAAACAAAGATTATTCAACATAGCTTTTCAGGGGAAGGATACAAAAAGTAGTCTCAGAGATTTAACCTGTCAGTTTCCACTGTGAGGAACATAGTAAGGAAATGGAAGAACACAGGTACAGTTCTTGTTAAGCCCAGAAGTGGCAGGCCAAGAAAAATATCAGAAAGGCAGAGAAGAAGAATGGTGAGAACAGTCAAGGACAATCCACAGACCACCTCCAAAGACCTGCAGCATCATCTTGCTGCAGATGGTGTCACTGTGCATCGGTCAACAATACAGCGCATGCATAACGCCTTTTTGTATGACCAAACAACTCAATCTTTGTTTCATCAGTCCACAGGACCTTCTTCCAAAATGTAACTGGCTTGTCCAAATGTACTTTTGCATACCTCAGGCGACTCTGTTTGTGGCGTGCTTGCAGAAACGGCTTCTTTCGCATCACTCTCCCATACAGCTTCTCCTTGTGCAAAGTGCGCTGTATTGTTGACCGATGCACAGTGACACCATCTGCAGCAAGATGATGCTGCAGGTCTTTGGAGGTGGTCTGTGGATTGTCCTTGACTGTTCTCACCATTCTTCTTCTCTGCCTTTCTGATATTTTTCTTGGCCTGCCACTTCTGGGCTTCACAAGAACTGTACCTGTGTTCTTCCATTTCCTTACTATATTCCTCACAGTGGAAACTGACAGGTTAAATATCTGAGACAACTTTTTGTATCCTTCCCCCTGAAAAGCTATGTCGAATAATCTTTGTTTTCAGATCATTTGAGAGTTGTTTTGAGGAGCCCATGATGCCACTCTTCATAGGAGAATCAAATAGGAGAACTACTTGCAAGTGGCCACTTTAAATACCTTTTCTCATGATTTGATACACCTGGCTATGAAGTTCAAAGCTCAATGAGGTTACAAAACCAATTTAGTGCATCAGAAAGTCAGTAAAAAGTAGTTAGGAGTGTTCAAATCAAGAAAATGATAAGGGTGCCCATACTTTTGCACCGGTGAAATTTTGTTTAAATGCAGATTGCACATTTTCTGTTAGTACAATAAACCTCATTTGAATCCAGAAATATAACTGAGTCCATCAGTTATTAGATATATGAAACTGAAATACCTGTTGCAAAAACCAAAATTGTTATAAAGAAAAAAGGTTAACATTAATAGGGGTGCCCAAACTTTTACATATGACTGTACATATTCATCAATATTACTAATGGTCATGGTACCTGAGGGGCCCTGTTGCATATTTTGCAATGGGGCCCAAGAAGTTCAGGTTACACCTCTGACTGCATCTATATCTCATAGTAAAAAGAAACTTAGGACTACAAACATTGAAAGTCGTGGACCACGATTATACCAGTTACTTACGGCAGTGACTCTTCATTATCCCATGCGATCATTCTCTGGGATTCAATGGGCCTGATATGAAAAAATACAACGCTGGTTAGAAGAATTGATACTTAGGAAGGCTACGGATAAAGTTATCTGCCGTGATGTGCACAAAGCAGTGCGCTCTCTTGTCGGCAACAAAGCAGAGCGCATTGTCAGTTACTGTCATTGCGCATTCCCAGCATGTGGAGACCAGCGCCACTTCTGCAATTCACAACATTTGTGAAGATCGTTGCTCCCCTCTACAAGCTGTGTATTCTTCTTACAAGGCGAACTGACAGTGCGCTCTGCTCTGATCCAGGCTCATTGCTAGTGATCTGAGCCGGCGAGTAAGCGCACTGTCTTTGTGCACATTGCCGAGGACTAGCCAAGCCCCTGAAATGAAGGTCACTGCTGACACTTCATTTCATGAAGAGGGTAAAGACTGGGACAGTGAACGCAGCCTCTGTCTCCTGATGAAGGTTTATTTGAGTATTCCAGCATGCACTGGGATTTTCAAATAAAGCGTCATCAAAAAGAAAGTAGGAAAAAAAGAAAGAAAAGCAGTCGGATAGTGTAGTTAGGGAAGTATATGGGATGAGTAACAGTATGAAGAATTCAGCGGGATCTAAAGTCTCTATTAGTGTAAGTAATGTATGTTTCATATGGAAACAGTGTAAATGCCCATGAGTGAGAGCGGTAATGCCATGATGCCATCATTATGGAGTCCTCTCCTTATTGGTACACATACCACTCCTATATGAATGTGGTAGGAAGATGGAATAAGATAAATACCTGAATACTCACTTTGCATTCTCCATTTTGTGCATCAATCTGTTAACCCCTTAATGTCCAATGACGGACACAGTCCATTATTGGACTTCTCCCCTGCTTTGATGAAGACTCCGGCGCTGAGCCCGTATCAGAGCCGGGACATGTCAGCTATTTTGGACAGCTGACATGTGCCCGCAATAGGCGCAGGTGGAATCGCGATCCACCTGCACCTATTAACCCGTTAAATGCCATTGTCAAACGCTGACAACGGCATTTAACCGGCGCTTCCGGCCGCCGGGCCGGAAATGAGGTCATCGCTGACCCCGTCACGTGATCGGGGGTCAGTGATGCGTTGGCATAACAACCAGAGGTCTCTTGGAGACCTCTATTACTGTTGATGCCGCTTTGCTATGAGTGCCACCCGGTGGTCGGCGCTCATAGCTATGCAGTAATTCTGCTACATATAGGCGATCTGCTCATCGCCTATATGTAGCAGAGCCGATCCAGTATGGCATGCTTCTAGCCTCCCATAGAGGCTATTTAAGCATGGCAACTTTAAAAAAAAAAGTATATTAAAAAATATGAAAAAAATAAAAAAATATAAAAGTTCAAATCACCCCCCTTTCGCCCTATTCAAAATAAAGCAATAAAAAGAAAATTACACATATTTGGTATCGCTGCGTTCAGAATCGCCCGATCTATCAATAAAAAAAGCATTAACAAGATCTATAAACAGCGTAGCGAGAAAAAAATTCAAAACCCCAGAATTACGTTTTTTTGATCTCTGTGACAATGCATTAAAATGCAATAACAGGCGATCAAAAGAACGTGTCTGCATAAACGTGGTATCATTAAAAATGGCAGCTTGGCATGCAAAAAATAAGCCCTCACCCGACCCCAGATCACGAAAAATGGAGACGCTACGGGTCTCGGAAAATGGTGTTGGTTTTTTTGGGGTTTTTTTTTAGCAAACTTTGGATTTTTTTTCACCACTTAGATAAAAAAAGAACCTAGACATGTTTGGTGTCTATGAACTTGTAATGACCTGGCGAATCATAATGGTGGGTCAGTTTTAGCATTTAGTGAACCTAGCAAAAACGCCAAGCAAAAAACTAGTGTGGGATTGCACTTTTTTTGCAATTTCACTGCACTTGGAATTTTTTCCTGTTTTCGAGTACATGACATGGTGAAATCAATGGTGTTGTTCAAAAGTTCAACTCGTCCCGCAAAAAATAAGCCCTCACATGGCCATATTGAGGGAAAAACAAAAAAAGTTATGGCTCTGGGAAGAAAGGGAGCGAAAAACAAAAACGCAAAAACGAAAATAACCCCGGTCCTTAAGGGGTTAAAGAAAAAACAATAAAAAATTAATAATAATACACGTACACATTTACCAAAACGGTAGGAAGAGAAATGATGCTATTGAACCTTAATATAACCAGTGCAGACATCTCTGAATTATTAAAGGGAGGATGTGGAAGAATAAACAATTGCAGTTATATCAGATACGTACATCTCACCAGATATTCCTCCTTCTCCTGTTCCTCCTCCTCTTCCTTCTCCTCCTCCTCTGCTTACTCCTCCTCTTCCTCCGCTTCCTCCTCCTCCTCTTCCTCCTCCTCCTCCTCTTCCTCCTTCTTCTCCGCTTCCTCTTCCTCTTCCTCCTCCTCCTCCTTCTTCTCCGCTTCCTCCTCCTCCTCCTCCTTCTCCTCCTCTTCCTCCTCCTCCTTCTCCTCCTCTTCCTCCTTCTCCTCCTCTTCCTCCTTCTCCTCCGCTTTCTCCTCCTCCTCCGCAAACTTCCTCCTATTAAAGAGTAAGAAGACAATGAGAATTGATGTCATCTGCTCCATAGCTGATAAGAGAAGATTATCAAAGGTCACTAGACAGTTTTTATATTCAGATATAGACAGTAGTTATATAATAGAGACACCGACTTATAACATAGTTATGAATATTACTGTAGCCAAAACTGGGACACATAAGCCAGCAATGTCTTCACAAGCCAACATGGCAAACCCTCCAAACAAAACCCAAAACACCAGACTTTGGGTGGAGTTTGCCCCTTTTACACTTTTTGTTGCAAATTATAACTATTCTGTTGGACTTTGTCTTTCCCTGCCCTTTATCTAGGTCATACCAACGTTTTTGAAATGTGTCATGACTGGCGTAAAAAAAGCCAAAAGGCGCTAAATTTTACTTGGGTCTCTGTTACATAAAAGTATACAACTTTTGTGGCCTAGTGTTGGATGAATTACACTTATGAATGAAAATTTGGATACTATAAATCTGCCATGCCTGAACTTGGCCTTACAGAAGAGTCGGCTGTATTAGTTAGAGGAGGATCGCTACACAATGCTTGGACTGGCCGGCGGCTTTCCTGACCCGAGCGTGTATTTCTATGCAGCTGTCATGCTCAGGTCAGGAGAGATAAAGGCCGGTCCGAGCATTGCGTTGTGATCTTCGTCCAAGTTATATGACTGCCTGATTCTTCCCTAAGGCTAATGCGCGATGGTAGCACAGAGTCATCTGCCATTCTCCTCACTCACAAGGAGCTTCTCTCTATGGGAAGAGAAGTTGCAGAAGATTATGAGTGACATGGAAGATGACTCTATGCCATCAAGTGACCCCAGTCTATCAGAGAAATGATAGATTTAGGAAAAGTAAGCACTTACCTTATTCCTCTCACAAATAACTCACTCGCAAACAACAAAATCCTAAAATAATAGGAAAAAAGTATTATAGTAGACATCACATTTTATTCCTGGTCTGATATTTGTGAAGAAATGAAGGGGGAACAGTCGGTTACTGACACCTCAGATCATTAACTAAATAAAGATTCACTTTTAAATAAGAGAATTAAAATCTATAAGGGGGAAAAGATATTCTGAACTTACAGGGTTAATACCTACAGATAAAGAAGAAAGTAACAGAACATAATAAAGGACATACAGTGGGTATCTGTACCTTGCCACAATTCTGTCTCTGAGCTCCTTGGCCAGTTCCTTTGACCTCATGATTCTCATTTGCTCTGACATGCACTGTGAGCTGTGAGGTCTTATATAGACAGGTGTGCGCCTTTACAAATCAAGTCCTCTAAGTTTAATTATACACACCTGGACTCCAGTGAAGGAGTAGAACCGTCTCAAGGAGGATCACAAGGAAATGGACAGCATGTGACTTAAATATGAGTGTCTTTTGCTTGCTGCAGCCTGCATGAGCATGTATGCTCTGGTTTCATTGTGTCAATAAAATGTACTTTGCTTCGAAAACTCTACTTGATCTCTAGTTTGCTTAATAGCCTTTACATGAGATTTGGTGGTATTCCACTGTAGAAAGAGGCTAATACAAAATTGACTTAGGCTAGTTTCACACTAGCGTTTTGAGGCGCAGCGCACGCTCGCCGTGAAGCTCCGCCCCCAGCCCCGCCACCTCGGGTCAGCTTCGCCTATGGGCGCATAACGCTGCATGCGACCTGCATACCCTATCTTTGCATTGGGTACGCAGACCGTGCGCAGGTATGCTTTTGCCAGCGCATGTGTCCTTTTGACGGTGCACCGACCTGCGCCAAACGCATCGTGTGGCATTTTGGTGCGGCCGGCGCACCGCCAAAAGGACGCATGCGCCGGCAAAAGCATACCTGTGCATGGTCTGCGTACCCAATGCTAAAGAGAGGGTACGCAGGTCGCATACAGCGTCATGCGCCCATAGGCGGAGCTGACCGGAGGAGGTGCGGCAGGGGGCGGAGCTTTACGGCGAGCGTGCACTGCGCCTCAAAACGCTAGTGTGAAACTAGCCTTACACTTCACTGCCAACTGCAGCCCTCTAGTGAGAGTCGCCTCGGCAGTTACCGTAATTTCACCGTGTGATGTCATCACTTGCCATGGATTACTAATCACCAGTAACAGTAACTGTCAGAAGTGGCAAAAACATGCAACCAATCCAGTTTACATGCAACCAACAAGAGAAAAAAGTGTGTATAATGGACGCGATCAACCCCATGATCATAACAACAATATAACACAAAAATATATAAACAAATGAATAAATTTTATTAACACAAAAAATTCCACACAAAGAGTGACATTGATAGGAATAAAAACAATTAAAAAAGGCCAGGAAAAATGTGGCCGTAACACTCCAAGAAAGGTTCTAAAATAAGAACCTAATGCTCCACTCCTCCACGATGCTAAGGCAAAGGGTTTGTATAGGAATAAATATACAGTACTCTATACAGCAAAGATGCAAAAATAATTCACAAGACAAAAATTCAATAGATAAAGATGTCAAATATAATAAAGATTTGTATCATGACAAGGCATTATGTGCAAAATCAGCAAGTAATGTGCAGGTTGCTGCAAGTTGAAAAAAAAAATCCAGTTTACATGAAATTGTCCTTTAAGTGACTTGTACCGGATTAGATAACGGTTTTCTTCCAAAAAAACCCCGCGCCGCGCCGCACCTGACCACAGGATATGTGTGGTTTTGTAACTTAGCGCCATAGAAGTGAATAGAGCTGAGCTGTAATACCGGACACAGCCGACAGACAGGTGTGGCGCTGTTTTTAGTAGAAAGGAGACAATATATTTAAAATCTTGTACAACCCTCTTGGGTTCCTTCCCTTATACCAAAACTTTACACAAGAGATATCAATTTAAAATACTTACATATCAAGGAAATAACTTCTTCAGAGAGGAAGGGGATAGGAGCTCTAGTGCCACCCATTGGAGGTAGAAATCCTAAAAGTCAAGATCGACCCTTTATGGGGCCTCGTCTCATCACTTAGGATAGTAAAGAAAACCAGAAACTTTATTTGCAGACAAGTGTTTGAGGCTTTTTGCTTCTCATCAGTGAAAAGATCCATCCAATAGTTGGCACTAGAGCTCCTGTCCTCTTCCTGGACAAACTACATGCATATTTAAATTCCTAGGGAAGCACTTTATGGCCTATAAGTCTCCCTACACCAACTTGGCACTCTCTTCAAGGAGAAACTTTACCCCTTACCATCTAAATATTACATAACTGTGATTAAAATGGTAATAGATAAAGATTTATGGCAGTTACTATATATTCTTAATTAAACCTAATCTATGCATTGCTCTGTATTGTACCCACGTATGGATAGTGGATACAAAGACAGAAGGCTGGTTGCATAAATTACACATTTTGCTCATCAGCTAAATCAAAGTTCAAATATTATTAGAGAATGAGGGAAATGAGGAGGGGAAGTCACAGACACAAGGGATAGGATAGCACATAAATCAGGAGATAATAAAAGCATACTCACACTCCACTAACTGTAACCCTCAGAGGAGAGTTCCGCTCGGCAGTTCCTTTTATATCACCGGCACAACATTCCGTGACCTCATAATCGGCAATCACAGACAATGCCCAATACATGGAATGGGCTTCTAGCCTCTTATGGACACAACTGGATTTAGACCATTTTGCTTTATTTATGTTTTTATCATTGCATTGCATTCTTTTTCTATAATTTAATTATTAATTTAATATAATTTAATTTAATTTTGTGACTTTTTTTTCTTATTTGGCATTAAGGAAGGAGTGAAATTATCCTCAGAAACGCATTTAGCGAATACTATATCCATCTAAATTTATCCAGCCGTTAAACTACAAGTTACAACATCTCCGAGTGTTCCATTATCTAATTGTAAGCATTCTGTGTGCACTGTGGAGCCACGAGCTTCAGTAAGTTCAGGTGCATCACATAAAATGTTTATAAAAATATGTAAATAATAAAATATAAAAATTCTAAATCACCACTTTTCCTCCAATAATAATTTAAAAATTAAAACAAAAATATAATAAATATATTTGGTATGGTAAACAGATTAAAGGTGAACTTCCAGCTCAAGGAACATCAGTGTCAGATAGCACCATCTGTCGTTGTATGAGCCAAAGTGGACTTCATGGGAGACGACCAAGGAGGACACCATTGTTGAAAAAAAAACATAAAAAAGGCCAGACTGGAATTTGCCAAACTACATGTTAAAACAGATATAGACCACAATGCACAGGATATTGCAGTAAGGAACACCTGTTCCCATGCAGGGACTGAGATATAAAAAGTTCAGTGTAAGGAAAACTAAAGACCCAACTCAGAAAAGATGGCACATAATAGATCCAAGGTACTATACAAGATTATAATTTTATTGAAAATATTTAAAAACATATAACCATATTGTGAATAGGAATTACTAAGATGGTAAAAAAATACCAAAATATGGCAGGAAAGAGATAAATATAAGCTATATAGCAAAACTGCTTCAAACATCCCAATATTACATATATTATCGTGATCTGTGTCACACCGCCAAAGACCAATTGAATCAAGTAATAGGACAAATAATATTCAATTACCTCAGACCTGCGGTGCCATGACCCCTACGCGCATTTCGACTGAATGTGCCATCTTCATTGTAGACGACCAAGGATGACACCATTGTTGGAAAAAAAAATCATAAAAAAGGCAGACTTGAATTTGCCAAACTACGTGTTGACAAGCCGCAAAGCTTCTGGGAGAATGTCCTATGGACAGATGAGATAAAAATTGAACTTTTTGGCAAGGCACATCAGCTCTATGTTTACAGATGGAAAAATGGAGCATGTCAAGAAAAAACACTGTCCCTACTGTGAAACATGGAGGAGGCTGTTATGTTCTGGGGCTGCTTTGCTGCATCTGGCACAGGGTGTCTAGAATCTGTGCAGAGTACAATAAAATCTCAAGACTATCAAGGGATTCTAGAGAGAAATGTGCTGCCAAGTGTCAGAAAGCTTGGCCTCAGTCGCAGGTCATGGGTCTTGCAACAGGATAATGACCCAAAACACACAGCTAAAAACACCCAAGAATTGCTAAGAGGAAAATATTGGACTATTCTGAAGTGGCCTTCTATGAGCCCTGACCTAAATCCTATTGAGCATCTTTGGAAAGAGCTGAAACATGGCGTCTGGAAAAGGCAACCTTCAAACACGAGACAAATGGAGCAGTTTGCTCTTGAGGAGTGGGCCAAAATACCTGACGAGAGGTGCAGAAGTCTCATTGACAGTTACAGGAATCGTTTGATTGCAATAAAGTACACTGCTCAAAAAAATAAAGGGAACACTTAAACAGCAGAATATAACTCCAAGTAAATCAAACTTCTGTGAAATCAAACTATCCACTTAGGAAGCAACACTGATTGACAATCAATTTCACATGCTGTTGTGCAAATGGAATAGACAACAGATGGAAATTATTGGCTCGGGTAGTGCAGCTCATCCAGGATGGCACATCAATGCGAGCTGTGACAAGGTTTGCTGTGCGGCCCTCCAAAGAAATGCCACCCCACACCATTACTGACCCACTGCCAAAAACCGGTCATGCTGAAGGATGTTGCAGGCAGCAGATCACTCTCCACGGCATCTCCAGACTCTGTCACATGTCCTCAGTGTGAACCTGCTTTCATATGTGAAGAGCACAGGGCGCCAGTGGCGAATTTGCCAATCCTGGTGTTCTGTGGTAAATGCCAAGCGTCCTGCACGGTGTTGGGCTGTGAGCACAACCCTCATCTGTAGACGTCGGTCCCTCAGACCATCCTCATGCAGTCGGTTTCTAACCATTTGTGCAGACACATGCACATTTGTGGCCTGCTGGAGGTCATTTTGCAGGGCTCTGGCAGTGCTCCTCCTTTCACAAAGGTGGAGGTAGCGGTCCTGCTGCTGGGTTGTTGCCTCCTACTGCCCCCTCCACGTCTCCTGGTGTACTGACCTGTCTCCTGGTAGCGCCTCCAGCCTCTTGACACTACACTGACAGACACAGCAAACCTTCTTGCCACAGCTCGCATTGATGTGCCATGCTGGATGAGCTGCACTACCTGAGCCACTCGTGTGGGCTGTAGAGTCTGTCTCATGCTACCACGAGTGTGAACGCACAGTCAACATTCAAAAATGACCAAAACATCAGCCAGAAAGCATTGGTACTGAGATGTGGTCTGTGGTCCCACCTGCAGAACCACTCCTTTATTGAGGGTGTCTTGGTAATTGCCAATAATTTCCATTTGTTGTCTATTCCATTTGCACAACAGCATGTGAAATTGATTGTCAATCAGTGTTGCTTCCTAAGTGGACAGTTTGATTTCACAGAAGTTTGATTTACTTGGAGTTAGATTCTGTTGTTTAAGCGTTTATTTTTTGAGCAGTATGTTAAGTTAAGGGTACCATCTTCTGTCCGGGCCTATTTCATGAGTTTTATTTTTTAAACAATTCTGTGGAAGCTTGGATAAAAAGAAAAATCTGACTTTCATTTGTTCATTTTCATAGATTTTTTATTTATTATTACTTTTGTAAGATTCATGTTATTTCTGTCACCATTGTGGGTTTTTCTGTCTTTAAACGAGGGGTATCAACAATTTTGACCACTTGTCTTTATTTATGGGTACAATATACAGGCGCTTCTCACATAATTAGAATATCATCAAAAAGTGAATTTATTTCAGTTCTTCAATACAGAAAGTGACTCTCCTATATTCTATAGCGTCATTACACACAGAGTGATCTATTTCACGTGTTTATTTCTGGTAATGTTGATGATTATGGATTACAGCCAATGACAACCCAAAAGTCATTATCTCAGTAAATTAGAATACTTTATAACACCAGATTGAAAAATGATTTTAACTCCTTAATGACCAGTTATTTTTGGTTTTGCTTTTCATTTTTTCTCCCCTTGTTCCCAAAGCCATAACTTTTTTATTTTTTGGTCAATATGGTTATGTGAGGGCTTGTTTTTTTTTTTTGCAGGACGAGTTGTATTTTTGATCAACACTATTAATTTAAAAATATCGTGAACTGGAAAACGGTAAAAAAAAAATCCAAGTGCGGAAAAATGGCAATTAAGTGCAATGCCACAGTTGTTTTTTGTTTTGCTTTTTTACTATGTTCACTAAATGCTGAAATAGCACAAAAAGAGGACTTAAAAATCCTCCAATAATACAAGAAAACAGCAAAAAAGCAGAGAGGTTTACCCGTCCAGGCCTCCAGACAAATGCACTATCAGGATGCAGTGGACCCATATAATTAAGATGGCAAAACAGGTGCAAGAATACCGATGAGACAACCGCCCACAGCCTACCAATACATGGAGGGGGCGGTTGCTTGGTATATAAATGCACAATAAAAACTTATATGCGGCGCTGTTCACACTATGGCAATGCACAGCATTCAGGTTAACAGCCTAGTAGTGACACCCTTCTATTAGATCAGGCGGGCTGCTTCATGTGTTTTTTTTGCACTTTTTATTCAGGGTGCAGTTGGGTCCATTTGGTCTTGTAAACTGCGGTGTCTGTTCACATGGCATGCATTTTGATAGGCGGGCTGCCCAGCGCTGAGCTAATAGAAGGGTGTCACTACTAGGCTGTTAACCTGGATGCCGTGCATTGCCATAGTGTGCACAGCGCCACATACAAGTTTTTATTGTGCATCAATATACCAAGCAACCTCCCCCTCCATGTATTGGTGGGCTGTGGGCGGTGGTTTCATCGGTATTCTTGCACCTGTGTTGCCGTCTTAATTATATGGGTCCACTGCATTTGTCTGGAGGCCTGGATGGGTAAACCTCTCTGATTTTTTGCTGTTTTCTTCTCTTATGTTCACTAAATGCTAAACCTGACCTGCCATTATGATTCTCCAGGTCATAATGAGTATATAGACACCAAACATGTTTAGGTTCTTTGTTATCTAAGTGGTGAAAAAAAATTCCAAACTTTGTTAACCCCTTACTGACCGCTGACAGGATAGTACATCAGCGGTCAGTATTCCTCGCTTTGAAGTGGGCCCGCCTCAAAGCAGCGACATGTCAGCTGTTTTAAACAGCTGACATATGCCCGGAAAAGGCACTAGCGGAATCGCGACCCGCCCGTGCCTATTAACTAGTTAAATCCTGCTGTCAAATGCTGACATTGGGCATTTAACTAGAACTTCTGGCGCACGGCCGGAAATGAGTGCATCGCCGACCCCGTCACGTGATCGGGGGTCAGCGACGCATTGCCATAACTACCTGAGGTCTCCTCGAGACCTCTATGGTTGTTGATGACAGATTGCTATGAGCGCCACCCTGTGGTTGACACTCATAGCAATGCTGCTATTATACTACATAGAGGCAATCTGATCATTGCCTCTATGTAGCAGAGCCTATGGAGGCTATTGAAGCATGCCAAAAGTAAAAAAAAAAAAAAAAAAAAGGGTTTAACCCCTTCACCCCCAAGGGTGGTTTGCACGTTCATGACCGGGCCAATTTTTACAATTCTGACCACTGTACCTTTATGAGGTCATAACTCTCGAACGCTTCCATGGATCCCGGTGATTCTGACATTGTTTTCTCGTGACATATTGTACTTCATGTTAGTGGTAAAATTTCATTCAAATAACTTGCGTTTATTTGTGAGAAAAACGGAAATTTGGCGAAAATTTTGAAAATTTCGCAATTTTCCAACTTTGAATTTTTATGCCCTTAAATCACAGAGATACGGCACACAAAAAACTTGATAACTAACATTTCCCACATGTTTACTTTACATCAGCACAATTTTGGAACCAAAATTTTTTTTTGTTAGGAAGTTATAAGGGTTAAAAGTTGACCAGCGATTTCTCATTTTTACAACACCATTTTATTTTTAGGACCACATCACATTTGAAGCCACTTTGAGGGGTGTATATGATAGAAAATACACAAAAGTGACACCATTCTAAAAACTGCACCCCTTAAGGTGCTCAAAACCACATTCAAGAAGTTTATTAACCCTTTAGGTGCGTCACAGGAATTTTTTTGAATATTTAAAAAAAAATGAACATCTAACTTTTTTTCATAAAAAAAATACTTCAGGTTCAATTTTTTTTATTTTACCAAGGGTAACAGGAGAAATTGAACTGCAAAAGTTATTGTGCAATTTGTCCTGAGTACGCAGATACCTGATATGTGGGGGGGAACGACTGTTTCGGCTCATGGCAGAGCTCAGAATGGAAGGAGCGCCGTTTGACTTTTTCAATGCAAAATTGGCTGGAATTCAGATTGGACGCCATGTCACGTTTGGAGAGTCCCTGATGTACCTAAACAGTGGAAACCCCCCACAAGTGACCCCATTTTGGAAACTAGACCCCCCAAGGAACTTATCTAGATATGTGGTGAGAACTTTGAACCCACAAGGGCTTTACAGAAGTTTATAACGTACAGCGGTACAATTAAAAAATCATATTTTTTCCACAAAAATGATCTTTTCACCCCAATTTTTATTTTCCCAAGGGTAACAGGACCCTAAAAGTTATTGTGCAATTTGTCCTGAGTACGCTGATACCCCACATGTGGGGGTAAACCACTATTTGGGCGCATGGCAGAGCTCGGAAGGGAAGCAGCGCCATTTGACGTTTTTGGCTGGAATTGAGATCGGACACCATGTCGCGTTTGGAAAACCCCTGATGTACCAAAACAGTGGAAACCCCCCACAAATGACACCATTTTGGAAACTAGACCCCCTAAGGAACTTATCTAGATGTGTGGTGAGAACTTTGAACCCCCATGGGCTTCACAGAAGTTTATAACATAAAGCCATACAATTAAAAAATCATATTTTTTCAACAAAAATGATCTTTTCACCCTCAATTCTTATTTTTCCAAGGGTAACAGGACCCTAAAAGTTATTGTGCAATTTGTCCTGAGTACGCTGATACCCCACATGTGGGGGTAAACCACTATTTGGGGGCATGGCAGAGCTCGGAAGGGAAGCAGCGCCATTTGACGTTTTTGGCTGGAATTGAGATCGGACACCATGTCGCGTTTGGAAAACTCCTGATGTACCAAAACAGTGGAACCCCCCACAAATGACACCATTTTGGAAACTAGACCCCCTAAGGAACTTATCTAGATGTGTGGTGAGCACTTTGACCTCCCCAGTGCTTCACAGAAGTTTACAACGCCCGGGCGTGAAAATAAAAAATTCGTATTTTTTCCACAAACATGATCTTTTAGTCACCATTTTTTTATTTTCCCAAGGGTACCAGGAGAAATTGGACCCCAAAAGTTGTTGTCCAATTTGTCCTGAGTACGCTGATACCCCATATGTGGGAGAAAACTACTGTATGGGCACACGTCGGGGCTCGGAAGGGAAGTAGTGACGTTTTGGAATGCAGACTTTGATGGAATGGTCTGCGGGTGTCATGTTGCCTTTGGAGAGCCCCTAATGTACCTAAACAGTGGAAACCCCCACAAATGACACCATTTTGTAAACTAGACCCCCCAAGGAACTTATCTAGATGTGTGGTGAGCACTTTGACCCCCCCAGTGCTTCACAGAAGTTTACAACGCCCGGGCGTGAAAATAAAAAATTCGTATTTTTTCCATAAACATGATCTTTTAGTCACCATTTTTTTATTTTCCCAAGGGTACCAGGAGAAATTGGACCCCAAAAGTTGTTGTCCAATTTGTCCTGAGTATGCTGATACCCCATATGTGGGAGAAAACTACTGTATGGGCACACGTCGGGGCTCGGAAGGGAAGTAGTGACGTTTTGGAATGCAGACTTTGATGGAATGGTCTGCGGGTGTCATATTGCCTTTGGAGAGCCCCTAATGTACCTAAACAGTGGAAACCCCCCACAAATGACACCATTTTGTAAACTAGACCCCCCAAGGAACTTATCTAGATGTGTGGTGAGCACTTTGACCCCCCCAGTGCTTCACAGAAGTTTACAACGCCCGGGCGTGAAAATAAAAAATTTGTATTTTTTCCACAAACATGATCTTTTAGTCACCATTTTTTTTATTTTCCCAAGGGTACCAGGAGAAATTGGACCCCAAAAGTTGTTGTCCAATTTGTCCTGAGTACGCTGACACCCCATATGTGGGAGAAAACTACTGTATGGACACACGTCGGGGCTCGGAAGGGAAGCAGTGACGTTTTGGAATGCAGACTTTGATGGAATGGTCTGCGGGTGTCATGTGCGTTTGGAGAGCCCCTGATGTACCTAAACTATTGATACTCCCCACAAGTGACCCCATTTTGGACACTAGACCCCCCACGGAACTTATCTAGATGTGTGGTGAGCACTTTGAACCCCCAAGTGCTTCACAGAAGTTTATAACACTCGGACGTGAAAATAAAAAAATCATTTTTTTCCACAAAAATGATATTTTTGCCCCCAATTTTTTATTTTCCTAAGGGTAACAGGAGAAATTGGACCCCAAAAATTGTTTTGCAATTTGTCCTGAGTAGGCTGATACCCTACATGAGGGGGTAAAACACTGTTTGGGCGCATAGCAGAGCTTGGAAGGGAAGGAGCACCATTTGACTTTTTCAACTCAGAATTGGCTGGAATTGAGATCAGACGCCATGTTGCATTTGGAGAGCCCCTGATGTGCCCAAACAGTGGAAACCCCCAATTCTAACTCCAACCCGAACCCCAACACGCCCCTAACCCTAGCCCTAACCCTAGCCCTAACCCTAGCCCTAGCCCTAACCCTAACCCTAGCCCTAACCCTAACCCTAGCCCTAACCCTAACCTAACCCTACCCCAACACACCCCTAGCCCTAACCCTAGCCCTAACCCTAATGGAAAAATGGAAATAAATACATTTTTTTTATTTTATTATTTTTCCCTAACTAAGGGGGTGATAACGGGGGGTTTGATTTACTATTTATGGCGGTTTTTATGTTTGGCGGCTGTCGCACGCTAAAAGACGCTTTTTATTGTAAAAATAGTTTTTGCATCACCACATATTGAGAGCTATAATTTTTCCGTATTTTGACCCACCAAGTCATGTGAGGTCTTATTTTTTGCGGGACGAGTTGACGTTTTTATTGGTACCATTTTCGGGCACGTGAAATTTTTTGATCGCTTTTTATTCCGATTTTTGGGACGCAGAATGAACAAAAACCAGCGTTTCATGAATTTCTTTTGGGGGGGTGCGTTTACACCGTTCCGCGTGCGGTAAAATTGATAAAGCGGTTTTATTCTTTGGGTCAGTACGGTTACAGCGATACCTCATTTAGGTCGTTTTTTTATGTTTTTGTCGGTTTTATGCAATGAAAACTATTTTATATAAAAAATAATTATTTTTGCATCGCTTTATTCTGCGAGTTATAACTTTTTTATTTTTTCGCTGATGATGCTGTTTGGCGGCTTGTTTTTTGCGGGACAAGATGACGTTTTCAGCGGTACCATGGATATTTATATGCGTCTTTTTGATCGCGCGTTATTGCACTTTTTGTTTGGCGGTATGATAATAAATCATTATTTTTTGCTTCGTTTTTTATTTTTATTTTTTAAGGGGTTCGCTAAAGGGGTTAACTAATGGGACAGTTTTATAGGGCAGGTCGTTACGGACGCGGCGATACCTAATATGTGTACATTTATTGTTTTTTTTTTTTTTTATTTTAAAAAAATGAATTTATTGGGGAATATTTTTTTTTTTTTTTACTAATTTATTTGGCGATTTTTTTTAATTTATTTTTACACTTTTTTTTTAATTTTTTTTTACTTTATTACATAGTCCCAGGTGGGACATCACTGTCCTGTGACAGATCGCTGATCTGTCACATCACAGATCACTGTGACAGATCAGCAATCTGTCACAGGCAGTGCACAAGGCTTCCTCATGCCTGCGCTTTGCAGGCACTGAGGAAGCCAGCTTCCCCAGGCCCCCGAAGGCCCCCGTCGCCATCTTGGATTCGGGGGCCTGGAGGAAAGGAGCCCCCCGCAGCAGCGCTGCACATTGCGCTGCCGTGGGGGGCTCAGGGAAGCACGGAGGGAGCCCCCTCCCTGCCGATGCTTCCCTTTAACTCCCGGTACACCGCGATCGCGTTTGATCGCGGTGTGCAAGGGGTTAACGTGTCGGGGGCGGTCCGTGACCGCCCCTGACACATTGTGCCGGGTGTCAGCTGTGATAATCAGCTGACACCCGGCCGCGATCAGCGGCGCTCACCACGTGGGCGCCGCTGATCGCGGTAGACGTACTATCCCGTCCCCGGTCATACGGGCCCGGGTACCGTGGACGGGATAGTACGTCTCATGTCAGGAAGGGGTTAAAAATAAAAAAACCATAAAAGTTTAAATCACCCCCCTTTCGCCCCAATCAAAATAAAACAATAAAAAAATCAAACCTGCACATATTTGGTATCGCCACATTCAGAATCGCCCGATCTATCAATAAAAAAAGGATTAATCCGATTGCTAAATGGCGTAGCGATAAAAAAAATCAAAACGCCAGAATTACGTTTTATTGGTCACCGCAACATTGAATTAAAATGCAATAATGGGCGATCAAAAGACCATATCTGCACAAACGTGGTATCATTAAGAACGTCATCTCGGCACGCAAAAGATAAGCCCTCACCCAACCCCAGATCACGAAAAATGGAGACACTACGGGTCTCGGAAAATGGTGCAATTATTTTTTTTTGCAAACTTCGGAATTTTTTTTCACCACTTAGATAAAAGAGAACCTAGACATGTCTGGTGTCTATGAACTCGTAATGACCTGGAGAATCATAATGGCAGGTTAGATTTAGCATTTAGTGGACCTAGCAAAAAATCTAAACAAAAAACAAATGTGGGATTGCACTTTTTTTTTGATATTTCACCACACTTGGAATTTTTTTCCCATTTTCAAGTACAAGACATGGTAAAACCAATGGTGTTGTTCAAAAGCAAAACTCGTCCCACAAAAAATAAGCCCTGACACGGCCATATTGATGGAAAAATAAAAAAGTTATGGCTCTGGAAAGAAGGGGAGCGAAAATCAAAAAAAGCTCCGGTCATTAAGGGGTTAAAAAAAGTTTGCACCATAATCCGATCCCCGTAGTGTCTCCATTTTTCACGATCTCGGGTTTGGTGAGGACTTTTTTTTGCGCACTGAGTTGACGTTTTTAATGATACCATTTTGATGCAGATATGTTCTTTTGATTGTCCGTTATTGCATTTTATAATAATACAGCCCAGCACGGTATAATACAACCCAGCATGTTATATATATCCCCCAGAATGGTATAATACAGCCCAGCATGGTATATAGCCCCCTCAGAATGGTATAATACAGCCCAGCATAGTATAATACAGCCCAGCATGGTATAATACAACCCAGCATGGTATATAGCCCACCCAGAATAGTATAATACAGCCCAGCATGTTATATAGCCCCCCCAGAATGGTATAATACAGCCCAGCATGGTATAATACAGCCCAGCATGGTATATAGCCCCCTCAGAATGGTATAATACAGCCCAGCATGTTATATAGCCCCCCCAGAATGGTGTAATACAGCCCAGCATGGTATAATACAGCCCAGCATGTTATATAGCCCCCCCCAGAATGGTATAATACAGCCCAGCATGGTATATAGCCCCCTCAGAATGGTATAATACAGCCCAGCATGTTATATAGCCCCCTCAGAATGGTATAATACAGCCCAGCATGGTATAATACAGCCCAGCATGGTATCATACAGCCAAACATGTTATATAGCCCCCCAGAATGGTATAATACAGCCCAGCATGTTATATAGCCCCCCCAGAATGGTATAATACAGCCCAGCATGGTATCATACAGCCCAGCATGTTATATAGCCCCCCCAGAATGGTATAATACAGCCAAGCATAGTATATAGCCCCCCCAGAATGGTATAATACAGCCCAGCATGGTATAATACAGCCCAGCATGGTATATAGCCCCCCCAGAATGGTATAATACAGCCCAGCATGTTATATAGCCCCCCAGAATGGTATGATATAGCCCAGCATGGTATAATACAGCCCAGCACGGTATAATACAGCCCAGCATGTTATATAGCCCCCCCCAGAATGGTATAATACAGCCCAGCATGGTATATAGCCCCCCAGAATGGTATAATACAGCCCAGCATGTTATATAGCCCCCCCAGAATGGTATAATACAGCCCAGCATGGTATAATACAGCCCAGCATGGTATAATACAGCCCAGCATGTTATATAGCCCCCCCCCAGAATGGTATAATACAGCCCAGCATGGTATATAGCCCCCCAGAATGGTATAATACAGCCCAGCATGTTATATAGCCCCCCCAGAATGGCATAATACAGCCCAGCATGTTATATAGCCCCCCCCAGAATGGTATAATACAGCCCAGCATGTTATATAGCCCCCCCCAGAATGGAATAATACAGCCCAGCATGGTATATAGCCCCCCAGAATGGTATAATACAGCCCAGCATGGTATAATACAGCCCAGCATGTTATATAGCCCCCCCCCAGAATGGCATAATACAGCCCAGCATGGTATATAGCCCCCCCAGAATGGTATAATACAGCCCAGCATGTTATATAGCCCCCCCAGAATGGAATAATACAGCCCAGCATGGTATATAGCCCCCCCAGAATGGTATAATACAGCCCAGCATGTTATATAGCCCCCACAGAATGGAATAATACAGCTCAGCATGTTATATAGCACCCCCAGAATGGAATAATACAGCCCAGCATGGTATATAGCCCCCCAGAATGGTGTAATACAGTCCAGCACGGTATAATACGGCCCAGCATGGTATATAGCCCCCCAGCATGGTATGATACAGCCGAGCATGGTATATAGCCCCCCAACATGGTATAATACAGGCCAGCATGGTATATAGAACCCCCAGAGTGCCCCCACAGTCCAGTACTCACACTGATTTAAAAAAAAACTCCTCACCCTCTCCTCGTACCCGCGCTGCTGGCTGCTCCTGTCTCCTCCTGCTCTGTCTGGCACACAGTGAGAGCGCGATGACGTCATCGCGCCCCCGCTGTGTCAGAGGCAGAGCTGGGAATGATGGGAGAGGGAGCGTCAGCTCACACTCTCTCCTCCATCATTGCCTCCTTCAATGCGGCGGCGGCGGTGGGAGTCGGCGCCGGGGGCAGGCGGGCTGTGTGATGTGCCGCTGGCTGGGGGCCCCTGGGGGAGCGGGGGCCCTAGGCAGCTGCCTGGTCTGCCTGCCCCTAACGCCGGCCCTGGCTGGGAGAAGTCCATAGCATGTTTCATTTACAGTGTCTTATAAAAGTATTCAAACCTGTGAACTGTTCCACATTATTTCACATTACAACCACAAGCTTAGATGTATTTTACTTGGATTTTATGTGATACTAACACAAAGTAACAAGTACTGGTGATGTATAACGAAATGATAGACAGTTTTCTAATTCTAGTTAAAAAAAAATATAAATCTGAAAATTGTGACATGCCTTTGTATTCAGCCCCCCAGTAGTCTGATACCCCTAAATATAATCCTGGGTGAACAACTGCCTCCGGAAGTCACATACAGCTCTGGCAAAAATTAAGAGACCACTGCAAAATTTTTAGTTTGTCTGATTTTTCTATTTATAGGTATATTTTTGAGTAAAATGTAAATTGCTCTTTTATTCTATAAATTACTGACAACATGTCTCCGAAATTTAAAGCTAAAAATTTTGTATTTATTTGCAGCAAATGAGAAATAATAAAAAAGAAACAGTGCTTTCATACCTCAAATAATGCTTAGAAAACAAGTTCATAATCATTTAGAAACAACAATATTAATGTTTTAACTCAGGAAGAGTTCAGAAATCAATATTTTGTGGAATAACCATGATTGTTAATCACAGCTTTCATGCGTCTTGGCTGCTTTCCACCAGTCTTTCACACTGCTTTTGGGTGACCTTATGTCACTCCTGGTACAAAAATGTAAGTAGTTCTTCTTTGTTTGATGGCTTGTGACAATCCATCTTCCTCTTGATTACATTCCAGAGGTTTTCAATGGGGTTCAGGTCTGGAGATTGGGCTGGCCATGACAGGGATTTGATGTGGTGGTCCTTCATCCACACATTGATTGACCTAGCTGTGTGGCATGGCGCATTGTCCTGCTGGAAAAAACAGTCCTCAGAGTTCAGGAACATTGCCTGAACAGAAGGAATAAACTGTTTTTCCAGGATAACCTTGTATGCGGCTTGATTCATACGTCCTTGGCAAAGATTAACCTGCCCAATTCCAGCCTTGCTGAAGCATCCCCAGATCATCACCGATCCTCCACCAAATTTCACAGTAGGTGCAAGACACTGTGGCTTGTACACCTCTCCAGGTCTCCGTCTAACCATTAGACAACCAGGTGTTGGGCAAAGCTGAAAATTAGTCTCATCAGAGAAGATTACCTTACTCCGGTCCTCTATGGTCCAATTCTTATGGTCTTTGGCAAACTTCAGCCTGGCTCTCCTGTGCTTCTCATTGATGAAAGGCTTTTTTCTAGCTTTACATGACTTGAAATTAGTAAATTGAGTCCACCCATGTGTAATTTACTCTCAGTATAACTACAGCTGTTCTATGAAAGCCTCAGAGGTTTGTGTGAGAACATTAGGGACCAAACTGCATCATGAAAGCCAAGGGAGGCCAGGGATAAAGTTGTAAAGAGTAAAGCAGGGTTGGGTTATAAAAAAAATTGCCCAAGCTCTGAATATTTCACAAAGAACTGTTTAATCTATCATCCAAAAATGGCAGAACTGCAAACCTACCAAGAAATGGCTGTCCACCTAAATTAACATCCCAAGCAAGCAGAGAACTAATTAAGCAGGTAAGAGGTTCATGGTCACTCCAGAGATGTTGCAGAGATCAACAGTTCACGTGAGAGAATCTGTCCATAGGAAACTATTAGTCATACATTCCACGAATCTGGCCTTTATGGAGGAGTGGCAAGAAGAAAGACATTTTTTAAACCAAACCATGAGAAGTCCCATTTACAGTTTACAAAAAGTTATGTAGGGGACACAGCGAGCATGTGGAAGAAGTTGCTCTGGTCAGATGAGACCAAAATAGAACTTTTTAGACTAAATGCAAAACACTGTGTATGGCGGAAATCTAATACTACACATCACCCTAAACACACCATCCCCACCATAATACATAGTGGGGGATACATCATACTGTGGGGAGGCTTTTCTCCAGCAGGGACAGGAAAGCTGGTCAGAGGTGATGGCAAGATAGATGGAGTTAAATACAGGCCAATACCGAAGAAAAACCTATTAGAGGCTGCAAAAGACTTGAGACTGGGGCTTAGGTTCACCTTCCAGCAGAACAACAACCCCAAACATCCTGCCAGAGCTAGAAGAAGGGGAAAAATGTCACGTCTAGATGTGCAAAGCTGGTAGAGACAGACCCAAAAGACTTGCAGCAGTAATTGCAGCAAAAGTATGAACTCGGTGGGCTGAATATAATGCACCTCACAATTTTCAGACTTATATTTTTAAAATATTTAGAAAACCCTATATCATTTCCTTTCCAATTTACAAATACTTGCTAGTTTGTGTTGATAGATCACATAAAATCCCAATAAAAACATTTTAAGTTTGTGGGTATAAAAAATGTGGAAACGTTCATGGGGTATAAATACTTTTTCATACTTTTTGTATCATGAGTTTAACCACCTTAACCTAAGGACTGTGTATTTCTTCCTCTCCGCCTTGGCCCACAGGAAACAATATAGCTCACCATACCAGTACTGGTGGCAGATGTGATGCACCTGCAGATGATTCAATATTTTCACTACTTTACCGTCCATCCTCATACGATGGAAAATGTTTTATAAAAAATCATACTAAAATAATGTAAAATATATTACGTGCAGGGAAACTCCCATTGGAACCATTTTTCTTCCTCTCGCAAAATCTCCTGCCATGTTTTCCACTGTTTAAGGTCTCCAGTTCCTCATAAAAATCTGAATTGTGTTTTCCCCAATAAATCACGCGCCGAGGTTCTCAAGTTTATTTTGATAGAGTAAAATTTCTTGACTCCATAAATATCTTGAAAAATAAAGCAATTTTATAAACTGCCGGTGGAAATCTGGTGGGTGAGTTGGAGGAGAGATTCTTATGATTGGCAGGGAGTAAAACGCTACTAAAGAAAAAAAAATGCCTGGAATAGCTGGAGCCAGGCGCCATGGCATACTGCTACCATTAGTAATAATGGAATCAGATCACTAAGTATCAGCGCGGTTTTATTATTTATTTTAACACTTTTGGAAGTAGGAAAAAAAATGTTCGCCAAGAAATCAAAGCTATTTCCTGGAAAGGGTTAGAACAGGATAAGCAGAAGGCAAGGAAAAAAAACTTTTTTCGTGCAAACCCAAACTTTACTCAGTGCCTCGTTGGCACTGAAACTATAAGAATTGTTAGGGATGCCGTTACCAATAGACGTGTCGAGAGAATGACGGAAATGGGAATAAGATCTAGCGCCAATGTGGAAAATACAGTTGTATATGTCTTCATTAAAAAAACCATGCCAGCTTACGCGTTTCAAACCAAGGACTCCATCATATTCACATTCAACAGGGACAGGGTTCAGCTTCGGCACGCTTACTTGTTTTTGATGACACAGAAAGCCGCATTGCTCTTCATGGAGCAATTCTATAGCGACTTCCCACAAGTGTCTAACGGCATTGAAAGCCCATGAAGCTTTTCCATCCTTGGACCACTTCTTGTAGCTCCTAGCCACTGTGTACACTCAAAAAGACCCTCCGTTTTGGAGATACTCTGACCTACAATTTGATCCCTATCAAAGTTGCTCAGATCCTTACGTGTGCCCATTTTTTCCTGCTTCTAACACATCAACAAACAACAAACTGTTCACCTCCTGCCTCTTCTATCCCATCTCTTGACTAGTGTCATGGTCAGAAGATAATCGATGTTATTCACTTCTCCTATCAGTGGATTTAAAGTTATGTGCTGGCTGTGGTGGTGGCACAATATCTGAGTATTTAGGTAGCTGGGGGCCTCGCTTTTAGGGCATCATTCTGCTCTGTGAGGCACCAGATCTGCTCTGCTCTGCTACATTGCTGGACTCTGCTATAAAATTTCTGTAAGTCACGGGACTTACTCTGTTAATTTGTTCGGCTCTTCTACATCACCACCATGAGTCTCCTGGTCAACTCAAATCTTTTACTCATTACTATAAGACAGCTAACCTACTCTACTCTGCTACATTGCTGGGTTCGGCTACTTAATTACCATACACCTGCCCTACTGAACCCTGCCATACAGCTACCATATGTCTCCTGACCTACTCAATTCTGTCACAGAGCTACTAGAAGTCTCTGTCCTGATCTACTCAATTCTGCTACATCACTGGGCTCTGCTACATCTCTACAGTGAGTCTACTGAGGCACCCGGCTCTACAACATCACGAGTCTATGCTAAATCGCTGTATAATTGCTATTCAGTGCTATGTGATGTACTCCGCTCTGCCAAACCTACAAGTCTTCTCTACCCCGCTTCATCGGTTTCCCCTCACTGAGTTTTCAGCTCTTCCTTGT
The DNA here is from genome assembly GCF_039654945.1 of Dendrobates tinctorius. Classification (NCBI taxonomy): domain Eukaryota; kingdom Metazoa; phylum Chordata; class Amphibia; order Anura; family Dendrobatidae; genus Dendrobates; species Dendrobates tinctorius. Next base: position 409,387 of record NW_027362138.1, on the reverse strand, counting down.
GATCTCTTATTTGTCACTTTCAGCTGTCGTCCAGCCATTACTGTCTCCATTGCTCATTCCAGTGGATCTCGTTGCACTAATGTCATATCTCTGTGCTATACTCATCCGGTCCATGGGCCTTGAGAAGCCACATAAGTCCCAGTGCACTGAGTTCCCCCTAATGGTGTCCGGACTCTGGCAGAACTGTGTAACTAGAGCTATAAGAAAGGGAGCTGGGATTTGCAGCTGTGTCAGATAAACATCACTCTGATCACTATTATAGTTACATTATAGGTCCATTTCTTTGACATTAACATCCTCCCACAACACTTTACCTTTACAAACCACCAGGATCACTTGGTGTTACCCCATGTTACCATATATCCCCAAATTTCAAGACAGGTCATATATTGGGCTTAAGGAGCATTTTGCTATCTCCACCTTGGACACCAATGTATTTGGTCCTTATGAGAAAAGTAGGTTACTATTTGCCTACATCATACTGTCCAATTGTCCCAAAATATCTGTGAGACTCCTGTAAAAAGGGAAAAGTTCTTAAACTTATGGAGGATTTGGCAAATTTTCTTGCACCAAACAAAGTCTTGGAGCGCATGGAACAGGAGGCGTGGATGGACCCGGTTGACAAAAAAGCGCCTGGTTTTAATATGGGAATAACGTATTTATTATTCTTGCTTATATAGTGCCATTAATTCCACAGCGCTTTACAGACATCATCATTGTCCCCATTGGGGGTCATAAATCAGTATATCTTTGAAGTCTGGGAGGAAACCGAGAAAGAGAATTTTTTTCTTTTCATAGCAGTTTGGGAGTCCATTATTTTCAATGGGGTTCGGGCTTTGGTGGAAGTTCGGGTAGTGTTCTGGTACCCGAATTAAACTTTTTAAAAAGTTCGGGTCAGGTATCAGAACCCAAACTTCCTCCGGTCCATCCATCCCTACTAAGAATCCTTCGGCGAGTTCGTTGATTGGCTGCAGCAGGCAGGTGACAAGAACAGCACGTCATCCGAGAAACATCTAGCCACCTGACCTCTGCAGCCAATCACAGGCTTTATTGGACCTGTAACTTCAGGCATCACTTCCAAAGCCAGGACAGAACACAGTGCAGCCTGTGCCTGGTCCACAGAGCTGCTGATAAGTGATTATGCCTTAGTTTTTTTACTTTAAGAGAACGAAAGTAAAAAAAATCTTTGCGTTGGACAAACCCTTTAATCTCATTCAGAGTCCAACAATGCACAGGGAAACAAAAAAAGTCTGTAAAAACCAAGTGGCGCTAAATCTGTAATGAAACCTAAATTCAAAAGTTATTTTTCATCCAAAATGAATACATTTCCGTGAAAAAAATAAATAAATAAATTATATATATATATATATATATATATAAATATATATATATACATACACTGTATATATACATGTGTGTCCAAGAATATATCCATAAGGTTATTCAAAAGGTGAGCAAAAACATTAGATATTAATAGACTTGATAAAAGCAACACATCGCCGCGTCGGTATAGTAGTAGAACTCTATGGACATCAGGAGCATTTCCTCTTATATGTAACTTATCTATGCCGAATATAGGGCCAAGTGTGACACATATATATATATATATATATATATATATATATATATATATGTATATATATATATATATATATAAAAAGCCATCACCACCATCTAGTGGAGAAATGTTATAAATTGACATATTGTGGGGAAGGTTAATTTGAACCTAAACTTTCAGAAAACCTGATTTCATTTGATGAAAAAAAAATTATTTAAAGATTGTAATTTTTGTTGTATTACTTCCTAAAAATTACAAGCAACCAGGGCCAAGATAAGGTGTTTTGGTGCCCACTGGCAGATGAAAACAATGGTGTCCTCACCCTCCGATGAACCTTCAGCTTCCAAGTAAAGGAATAGAACAGAGACTGAGGTCAAGGTTACATATAGCATAATTCATTGTTTGGGAACCATTTACACAATTCACGAGCCAAATTCATCCCTGACACCCCATAATTTATATGTCAGACACAATGATGGTCAGGGAAACTAATTTAACTTATCTGTAATAGGGACAAATTAAGGTGTCCAATATTTGGCGGGTACCGTAATGGAAACTAAACAGACCCCATTATAGATAAATGGACAGGTACTGTATTATGGTTTTTACATCCGTCATGCGACAAATTCCAGTTGGCCACAAAACTGATGGTGGTTCTGGTGCCGTATTTCTGTACTGATGATGGTTATTGTGTTTTATTTCTGTATTGATCATGGTTCTGATGCTGTATTCATGTAGTGATGGTTGGTCTGGTGCTATATTTATGTACTACTGATGGCTCTGGTGATTGTATTCACATAGTGATGATAATTCTGGTGCCGTGTTCATTCACGGAACCATCATCAGTACATTAACAAGAAACCAAAATCATCATCAGTATATAAATAGAACAACAGAGCCATCAACAGTACATTAATACAGAACTAGAACCAGCAAATAAATAGGTCACTAGTACCACCATCAGCACATGAATACATCACCAGAACCTCCATCAATACATTAATGAGTCGCAAGAACCTCAATCAGTAAATGAATACATCATGAGAATCACTGTAAATATATAAATACAACACCAGAACCATCATCAGTACAAGTATACATCACCAGAACAGCCACCAGTACATGAATATTGTACATCACCACGCTTCATACAGCAATCAATTGTAATAATAAGTCAGGCCCATATACATTTGTATCTCATGAACCTGCAACTCCCAGAATGTCTTTACCAATGATAAGGTGATGCTGGGAGTTGTTGTTATCAGTGTTTATCAGACTGCAGACCATACAGGAACCACAGCACTGATGAGACATAGTCAGTATCAACAAACATTTGAATCCAGGTACCTTACAGGTTATATCTTCTCTGAGTCTTTCCTTTCTTTTCATCTCTATCTTTTGTGGCACCCCTGAGGCTCAGTTGCCACAGAGGTACTGCACCTCCTCCTAAGGTGTGGTGCCCCACCATCCAGGTAAGCTGGGGGCTCCTGACCACGCTCCAACACTCGCACCCCACACAATAGAGTAGTTCAGCAAAACCACATTGCGGCTCCTTGCTTAGAGAGAAGCAGAGCACCTTTGGTGGTTCTCTACTTGGAACACTAGACGTGCTGGGAGGTGGCTGGAGTTGAGAATACATAAAACAGTGGGATGGTTTAGGATTACAGGTCAGTCAGTGAGTGAGTCAGAAGGAGTAGGAGAGAGGAAGCCACTTGGAGAGGAGTGGGGATCCCTGGAAGAGGGATGGAGGAAGGAGTGCTGCAGCTGCCTCAGTGACCTGAGCCAGCTGGCATGGGAAAGGAAAGAAGGAGAAAGACATTGAACTGAAGCGTGAGCTACCATAGGAGAGAAAGACAAGTACTGAACGTAAGAGTAAAAGGGAACACAGAGGACGTGGGTTAGAGGAAGAACCCTGCCTAGAAGTTCTAAGCGCAAGGCCGGGGCCCGGTCCCCGAGGTTGTATGGACACGAATGGTTCTGCAGCAGAAACCGGCGGAGTAGTGGGCTGTAAATGCACTACTCCCATCTAAGACTTGAGGGCACAACAGCAACACGGATAGAGAGCCGGGACTTAGGAGTAGAGAGTCCCCGAAGCAGGCTACAGCTGTCTGCTGTACAAGTAGAGTTCTTGGGAACATCTGTCAGGAGGAACTCCAGTGTAACACAGTACTAGGAGATATTCACACTTAAAGGCGCTATAGAGGAGATGTTCAGAAAAAGGCACCTAAGTTGGCGGAGCATGGAAGGGAGCCTGTCATCTTGCCTGGGGGTTGACTGAGTCCCTGACCCGGAGGATTCGGCACAGAAGCGGGCACTACAGACTGTGAGTAAAGCTTTGGAACTACATGCCCTGGTGTCCTCCATTCCTTCCTGTGTCCATCCGCCTGGCACTGCTACATCCCCTGCGCCAAACACTACACCATCTAAGTGTCTCCACATCTACACTGCCCTGGGACAACAGCCCTGCCTGTGGAGGACTATAACATCATTGCTGCACCACACCATCTGTCCCGGAGGATCTGTCTGCAGCGTCGGCTTAACATCTCCCTTGCCGAACACCACAGGTGGCGTCACAAACTATTCAACTACATTCTACCATTCACAACATCTTCCTATTACTTGGGCGCCCAGGGCCACGGTCCGGGTCACCGCTTCTGTGACACATCCCACTGATACTGGCCCGGTACCGAGTACCCCACGGCCCTGGGAGGGCGACCCACTTTTCCAGATGCCACAATGCCTTTTCATGTACACAGCTCTTCTCTCCAGATTCCCTATTCTCCAGTCTTCTGCAGCACAATGCCCTTAAAAATAATATTGTTATTAAAATGCCCTTAGCATAAAAACATTTGTCTATATTATGATCTAAATAAGCCTTCTATGGTAAATGGCCCCCACTTTCCATGTAATGATCTATAACCACCTCAATTACTGCCATTATCAGCTATAACCACCACACCGTCCACCCTTACGAACCACAGCCTGTTCCATGGTTGTCCCCTCCCCACAATCTATATCTCCACATTGTCCCCCCGCCATGCTAACTTATCTTCTTAATGAGTTCCCTTTTCACACTATGCCCCCATACTGCACACCACGTTGTCTTCTCCAAACTGTACTTCCCCTACATGGTATGGTCACTACAGCCGCCCATACAGTATGATATCCACAATTGACCTTCAATATACAAAATTATCCAACATAGCCGTCCATGCCGTATGATGTCCATCAAAGCCCCCAAATATACAGCATGAATTCCACCACAGCCCCTTGTACAGTATAATGTCCTCAACATCCCCAATACAGTATGGTCACCACAGGCCCCTTTACAGTATGATGTTTACACAGCCACGTATATAGTATGATCCCCCATGTAAGTCCCCACAGCCAGTTGCATGTATGTCCTCACAGTCAGCCCAATGTATGTCACTTTATCCAGATCTATCTATGTGCCCACAGTCAGTCCCATGTATTTCCTAACAGTCAGCCCGACATATGGCCCCACAGCCAGCCCCATGTATGTCCCCACAGCCAGCCCCTCTTATGTCCCCACAGCCAGCCACTCGATTGTCCCAACAGCGAGCCCCTCATATGTACAGCAGTGGCCGTTGGATGCCATGATGGCGTCACTGCATCGCATCATCTCACGTCCTCTGCGTGCACCATCTCCACAGGCCGGAAGTGACCTGTGTTCTGCTGGAGTTCCTGGAGGAGCAGGGGTCTGATTACAGCTCCACTTCTCCTATGCTGGTGGCGCCCACATCGCTTCAATTGTATCAACGTCTTATAGACGTGAACACAATGTGATGAAATCAACTGAGGGAGCAATAATAAGAAAATGTAAGACATACAAGACCACTGATAATCTCCCTCGATCTGGGGCTCCACGCAAGATCTCACCCCATGGGGTCAAAATGATCTCAAGAACGGTAAGCAAAAATCCCAGAACCACACATGGGGACCTAGTGAATGACCTGTATAGAGCTGGGACCACCGTAACAAAGGCTACCACCAGCAACACACTACGCCGCCAGTGACTCAGATATTGCAGTGCCAGACATGTCCCCATGCTTAAGCCAGTACATGTCCGGGCCCATCTGAAGTTTGATAGAGAGTTTTGGATTATCCAGAAGACTGTTGGGAGAATATCAGATGGTCTGATGAAACCAAAGTAGAAATGTTTGATAGAAACAAAACTTGTTGTGTTTGTAGGAGACAGAATGCTGAGTTGCATTCAAAGAACACCATACCTACTGTGAAGCATGGTGGTGGCAACATCATGCTTTGGGGCTGTTTCTCTGCAAAGGGACCAGGATGACTGATCCGTGTACATGAAAGAATGAATGGGGCCACGTATTGTTAGATTTTGAGTGCAAACTTCCTTCCATCAGCAAGGGCATTGAAGATGAAACATGGATAGGTCATTCAGCATGATAATGATCCCAAGCACACCGCCAGGGCAATGAAGGAGTGGCTTCGTAAGAAACTTATGAACGTCCTGGAGTGGCCTAGCCAGTCTCCAGATCTCAACCCCATAGAAAACCTTTAGAGGGATTTGAAAGTCTGTGTTGCCCAGCGACAGGCCCAAAACATCACTGCTCTAGAGGAGATCTTCATGGAGGAATGGGCCAACATACCACCAACAGTGTGTGCCAACCTTGTGAAGACTTACAGAAAATGTTTGAGCTCTGTCATTGAAAACAAAGGATATATAACGAAATATTTAGAGGAACTTTTGTTAATAACCAAATACTTATTTTCCACCATAATTTGCTAAATAAATCTTACCAAATCAAACAAGGTGATTTTCTGGATTTGTTTTCTCATTTTGACTCTCATAGTTGTGGTCTACCTATAATGTCAATTACAGGCCTCTCTCATCTTTTTATGTGGGAAAAGTGGGAAAACTTGCACAATTGGTGGCTAAATACTATTTTCCCCCACTGTATTTATCACTTATCCTGTACACTTGGTGCTACTTTAAAACCACAGATTTTCTGCAGACAAAAACAGCAGTAAAAACTGCAGCGTAAACACGAAACATCAATGAAAAGGAATGGCACATATATGTGTTGCAATGCTCTTATGGTGTACACAAAATGAATGGGGCTGTAAGGGTACAATAGATTTCAGAAAGGCTGTAAGGGTACAATAGATTTCAGAAAGGCAGATTTTAAGGGATTCAGAAAGAGAATTGGAGGGATCCAATGGCTGGATATCCTTAAAGACAAAAATGTCCAGGAAGGATGGGAAATCTTGAAAAATGAAATTCTCAAAGCACAATTGTTAACAATTCCGAAAAGAGGGAAGAATAGGAAGCATTTAAGGAAGCCAGGATGGATGAACACAGAACTTAAGCACATGCTAAAAAGGAAGAAAAAAATGTTTATAAAATGGAAAGAGGGAGGCATATCTAAAGAAGAATATAATGCTGTCTGCAGAACCTGCAGGGCACAAATCAGATTAGCTAAAGCTGACAATGAATTGAGGCTTGCAATAGATGTCAAAAGCAATAATAAAGGATTTTGGGGATATGTCAAAAGTAAAAGAAAAGTCAAAGATGCTATAGGATTTTTACAGGATGAAAATGATGAAATGGTAAGACAGGATGTTGAGAAGGCCGAACTTTTAAATTCCTATTTTGCATCTGTTTTCTCTCAGAAAGGAAATGTGACATCAACTGTTCTTCACTGTCCTATTAAGGGAATAGAAGAATCCAGGATATCTATAAACAGAAAGATAGTGAGGAAACACTTAGCTAACCTAAATGAATTCAAGTCTCCAGGTCCAGATGAATTACACCCCAGAGTACTGAAGGAGATAGCAGAAGAAATTTTTGAACCCCTCTCCATAATCTTTGAAAATTCTTGGAGAACAGGAGAAGTCCCAGAAGACTGGAGAAGAGCAAATGTTGTTCCTATCTTCAAAAAGGGGAAGAAGGTGGACCCAGGCAACTATAGGCCGGTGAGTCTGACTTCTATACCAGGAAAGATCTTTGAACAAATTATTAAAGAACATGTATGTCAGTACCTGGATAAGAATGAAGTGATTAAACAGAGTCAGCATAGGTTTGTAACTAGTAAGTCATGTCAGACTAACTTAATTTCCTTCTATGACGGAATCACTGATTGGGTGGATCAAGGAAATGCTGTAGATATAGTATATCTTGACTTCAGCAAAGCATTTGACAAAGTATCTCATACAATCCTTATTGAAAAAATGACTAAGTATGGAATGGACAAGGCAACTGTTAGGTGGATTCATAACTGGCTTAGTGATCGGACCCAAAGAGTGGTCGTAAATGGCTGCACATCCAGTTGGAAGAATGTCTCAAGTGGGGTACCACAGGGCTCTGTCCTGGGCCCTGTATTGTTCAACATCTTTATCAACGATTTAGATGAAGGAATTGAGGGTAAGCTGATTAAATTTGCTGATGACACAAAGCTAGGAGGGATAGCTAATACTAGAGAAGAGAGAGAGGATTCAAAAAGATATAAATAAACTGGAGAAGTGGGCAGCAACTAACAGAATGGTTTTTAACAGGGAAAAATGCAAAGTACTACATCTGGGCAATAAAAATGAAGAAAGCATATACAGAATGGGAGGAATAGGCCTAAGCAACAGCACATGTGAAAAAGACTTGGGTATACTAATAGATCACAGACTGAATATGAGTCAACAGTGTGATGCAGCAGCAAAAAAAGCAAATGCAATTCTAGGATGTATTAATAGAAGCATACAGTCTAGATCACGTGAAGTCATTATTTCCCTCTACTCCTCTTTGGTCAGACCTCATCTGGAATATTGTGTCCAGTTTTGGGCACCACATTTTAAAAAAGACGTCAACAAACTGGAGCAAGTTCAGAAAAGAGCGACCAGAATGGTGACTGGTCTGCAAACCCTGTCTTATGAGGAAAGGATGCAGGATTTGGGATTGTTTAGTTTGCAAAAGAGAAGACTGAGAGGAGACTTAATAGCTGTCTACAAATATCTAAAGGGCTGTCACATTGTAGAAGGATCAACTTTATTCTCATTTGCACAAGGAAAGATTAGAAGCAATGGGATGAAACTGAATGGGAGGAGACACAGATTAGACATTAGAAAAAACTTTTTGACAGTTAGAGTGATCAATGAGTGGAACAAGCTGCCACGAGAAGTGATGAGTCAGCATGGGTTTGTAACTAGTAAGTCATATCAGACTAACTTAATTTCCTTCTATGATGGAATCACTGATTGGGTGGATCAAGGAAATGCTGTAGATATAGTATATCTTGACTTCAGCAAAGCATTTGACAAAGTATCTCATACAATCCTTATTGAAAAAATGACTAAGTATGGAATGGACAAGGCAACTGTTAGGTGGATTCATAACTGGCTTAGTGATCGGACCCAAAGAGTGGTCGTAAATGGCTGCACATCCAGTTGGAAGAATGTCTCAAGCGGGGTACCACAGGGCTCTGTCCTGGGCCCTGTATTGTTCAACATCTTTATCAACGATTTAGATGAAGGAATTGAGGGTAAGCTGATTAAATTTGCTGATGACACAAAGCTAGGAGGGATAGCTAATACTAGAGAAGAGAGAGAGAGGATTCAAAAAGATATAAATAAACTGGAGAAGTGGGCAGCAACTAACAGAATGGTTTTTAACAGGGAAAAATGCAAAGTACTACATCTGGGCAATAAAAATGAAGAAAGCATATACAGAATAGGAGGAATAGGCCTAAGCAACAGCACATGTGAAAAAGACTTGGGTATACTAATAGATCACAGGCTGAATATGAGTCAACAGTGTGATGCAGCAGCAAAAAAAGCAAATGCAATTCTAGGATGTATTAACAGAAGCATACAGTCTAGATCACGTGAAGTCATTATTTCCCTCTACTCCTCTTTGGTCAGACCTCATCTGGAATATTGTGTCCAGTTTTGGGCACCACATTTTAAAAAAGACATCAACAAACTGGAGCAAGTTCAGAAAAGAGCGACCAGAATGGTGACCGGTCTGCAAACCCTGTCTTATGAGGAAAGGTTGCAGGATTTGGGATTGTTTAGTTTGCAAAAGAGAAGACTGAGAGGAGACTTAATAGCTGTCTACAAATATCTAAAGGGCTGTCACATTGTAGAAGGATCAACTTTATTCTCATTTGCACAAGGAAAGACTAGAAGCAATGGGATGAATCTGAATGGGAGGAGACACAGATTAGACATTAGAAAAAACTTTTTGACAGTTAGAGTGATCAATGAGTGGAACAAGCTGCCACGAGAAGTGGTGAGTTCTCCTTCAATGGATGTCTTCAAACAGAGGCTGGACAGACATCTGACTGGGATGATTTAGCGAATCCTGCTTTGAGCAGGGGGTTGGACCAGATGGCCCAGGAGGTCCCTTCCAACTCTACGATTCTATGATTCTAGGCACATGCCCCAGAGGGAAATACAGTGCACCACATATATTTTGCCATATAGAGTGGATACGAGTCTGCCTTCCCCTAAGGAACATAGCGCAGGAATAGAATAGAAATTTTGCTTTTGGCTAATTAAAAATTGTCCCATTGTGGGTTGACACCCCCCCTCAATGACACAAAATCTACCAATATGAAGTTACATCCGGTTCCTGATATTTCAGCTCTCCATCATGGAGAGCGGACGGAGACATGATCTGGACAAAGCAAGCAAAGTAATCAGTGCACAAGACCCCAATTTACTTTTGTTAACTTGTCTATGTAGTAAGCTTGGTTCTGTTCCCTTATCTGTGTAGTAAATTGTTTCTGTATCTATGTAGTTAGTGTTGAATCTTTGAAGATATTCCTATATTAGCCTATATTCCTATATATAGAGGGAGAGAGTGCAACATCTCCAAAAGTTATTTTTGTTTTTTTAATTCAGTTTGAGATCATAAAAAATACATAAATAAAACATCTCATTACAGGATCCATTCATTTGAATGGGAACAGAAGAGTCCTAGGATTTCTTCCATTTGCCTCCTTTCCAGCTGCATTCTCTGTTTCAAACGAAGTCTGTACTTTTTTTTTCCAGCCCAAAAAATGGTTAGCAAACCAAAGTTTAAAAAAAAAATAAAATCTATGGGAAACGGATAGTTATCCATTAACCGATCCATTCTTTTAGCACACCTCATGACCCTGACTTATGGATATGGGACGGACCCCCACTCCATCTTAAAACCACCATAACTACAGTAAACCTAGGCACTAGAATAAATACACAACACATTATTTTGGTTGTCAAAATGGCCACAGCTTTATTTAAATCACAGGATTAAAACAATCACAGTAGGAGTCAGGTGAAGTGCTAGTACATTGGGATTCACAAGTACTGTGATATCCCCAGCTGTCTGACATACAGAACCAGGACAGACAGCCATAAAGGGGCGGCACGCACTGGCTTGCCATTCAAGCAGAGCCAGTAAACTTTCAGGGCACCAATGACCCTATTATCCTCACTCCTGTGCTTAACCACTGTGCCCGCCCCTGATTGACGTTACCATTACAACGTCCTTGAGGCTGGCCACCAAAGCCGAGCCTGTTCACCACCATGAGGTTTTACATCCTCTATTAGTTAAAATGAGTCCACCTTAACTTGCCTGCAACTTCCACCTGACTCCTAAACCGCCACCAGAGAGGCCATTTGACACCTTAAATGGACTCGACCCCCATCAACCATGCCTAACAAAGCCATCAACCATTTCTACATGCTATGGAAAGTCTGTGCACACAAGTAATAAAATTAAAATTCTAGAGCTCCGACGGATTAATTTTATCAATGCCATGCTACCAAGTTATGATCGATAATACGGTAACTACAGCAAAATAGCAGTTGCTAAACATCCTGCAATGAGGATCCCATAATGTGGAATGTGGAAAGTAAACCATAATTAAGGTCGTAGCCACAATCTGAATACCAGTATAATGACATCTGTCATGCCTCAAAAAACTATTATACCGCACGTATTGTAGCCAGCTCTAATAATTCACCAATTCACAGATTTTAGTTCTGGAAACCACCATTATTTACAGTAGCTATGCAGTAAAATTTCTCAAACCCACTTACTAGCACTACTAAAGTGATGAACATGTCAATAGAAAGATATTATTATAAATAGGGAGTAATTAAAAACAACCGACCATAAAATAACGTTCAGAATATCTGGAAGTAGTAATTAAATAAACCTAAAGCAGAAAAAGTCTACAAAGGCATTATTAATAAAACTGCCACGCCATTGTTAATTGTTTTTCATGCGCTTGATAACATTTACTGTTGACCTCTCCAACTGGGTCAAAGGCATTGGGAATAGGCATATTGCCCTTTGTGTTAATGCACTTGATTATTTTACCCTTAGCCACTCCCACTGGCTCAAGGGCACCGGGAGTAGGCATACTGCCCTTTGTGTTAATGCACTTGATTATACCCTTAGCCGCTCCCACCAGCTCAAGGGCATCGGGAATAGGCATATTGCTCTTCATGTTAATGCACTTGATTACTTTACCCTTAGTCACTCCCACTGACTCAAGGGCACACAGATTAGGTACATTGCTCTTCAGTTTCATGCACTAGATAACTGCATTGTCCAGATGACAACCTTGTTCTCTTCTCCCCTCAGCCGCTGTTCCTGGCTCAGAGGAGCCAATTTCTTCTGTAGGCATGCAAAATATGATTGCCATGACCCCAGGGACTTTACCCTAACAGGGTCCTATAAAATATATATGCTTCAGGAGACCAGGGGGCCATACCGTGATGGTCACCCCTCCATACCAGGGGGCCATACCCGAGATGGTTACCCCCTCCACACCATGGGGCCATACACGAGATGGTTACCCTCCACACCAGGGGGCCATACCTGAGGTGATTACCCCTCAAAACCAGGGTGCCATACCTGAAATGGTTACCCTTCCAAACCTAGGGGGGTCAGCGGCCAGTTTATTAACAAATAACATAAACATTTACAATAAGTATTAAATACACAATCTTATATGACATGAGGGGAGGGTTCTTGGAGCCCCAAAAATTCTGGCAAAATACTTTGCAAAAACACAAGAACTTAAAAATCCACGTTACCCTCAGCCGTAAACCACCAGCTCGAGGGCACCAAACATCCTGTTCCGGGAAGTCCAACCACCAAAAGCTCCCGGGTAACACCCTGTCCAGAGTCGTAACCAAAAGCCAGATCCAGATTTTAACTTCCAATTCCTTTTCGCTGATTCAGCGTCAACTCCAATAACCCCAGCCCAGAGGTCCATACTTAATATGGTTACCCCTACTGACCAATTTATAAATAACTTCCAAGGACCAACTAAAAGAAAAACAGATAACTGTTTTGTTTTGTTTTTTTTTATTTTAAATTCATGTTCTTATTAAAATAAACATAAAATAAACATCAAAGCATAAATAATATTAACACGCTTGGGGGAGTCCTTGAAGCTCCCAAATCTGGTGATTACCAAACATAAAATGTACCAGCAATTACTCCCAGACGTTACCCCACTAGATCGGGAGCACCATAGCCACAAGGGTTGCAATGTTCACTTGAATTTCCTGGGGATCCGACAAACTCTTGCCGAAACTCCCCTCCACCTTTCACCAGGTCCAGAACCATATTGAATTCCAAAAGGAGGAAACCATATCCCAATGCATCCCCCAGACCATATTTAACCAACTTCAAGGACCCCTCCAACCGCACAAAATGTGGGATAAATGAGGGTGAAAACCATGCCGGTTTACAACCAGGGTATGCAACAGGTTAATAATGGAAAATATCCCATCGTAAGGTCCAGAAATAGACAGAGATGGGCAATGCTGTGTTATATGCTGTAACAATAAATGAGAAGCCGCCTGCTCTTCTACAGCAGTTACAGACTCTAATCACCAGCTGCACATAAATGGTAAGAAACATGTAGGTCTAATATAAGCTGCCTGCAGCCATAGGTGTGTGAGCAGAAAACTGCAAGTTCTGTATCCGTCACTCTACTACATACAATTACAATAGACGAGAGACAGGGCTGAAAACTGGGCCCATGATGTGTCCTCCAGAGCAATGTGCAGCCTCACACTAGGAGTGCCCACTCACTGCCCGCCATGTGCTGAGTTATTACTGCCCACTCACTGCCCGCCATGTGCTGAGTTATTAGTGCCCACTCACTGCCCGCCATGTGCCGAGTTATTACTGCCCACTCACTGCCCGCCATGTGCTGAGTTATTACTGCCCACTCACTGCCCGCCATGTGCTGAGTTATTACTGCCCACTCAAATGTGCCGAGTTACTCCACGATTATTTATTTTACACATGATAAAACATAATCCATTCAGTCCTCTTCTATCCGCCATCTTAGGTAATATAAAATAAGCTCTAGGTGGGTATACTCTGATCATGCAATATACGAGGGGAGGACTAAAAGCAGCAATAGCTACAGAAATCAAGCACTAAGCTGGAAGTCATGTCCAGATTAGAGTTGAGCGAAACGGGTCGAAAAATTTCAAAAGTCGCCGACTTTTGGCAAAGTCGGGTTTCATGAAACGAAACCCGACCCTAGGATGAGGTCGGCCACGAGGTCGGCGACTTACGCGCCAAAGTCGTGTTTCAAAAGTTTGTTTTGCGCTCTTTTTCAGCCAATCAGGATCCACGGACACTGTGGGCAACGTGATGACATAGGCAGGGGTCACCACCATCTTTCAGAAGGGCATGCAAGTGATTGGCTTGCTTTGGTGGGCGTCACAGGGGGCATAAAAGGGCGTGCACGCCGACCGCCATCTTACTTCTGCCGATCTCAGTATAGGGAGAGGTTGCTGCTGATTCTGTAGGGAGAGCGTTAGGCAGGGAAGAAGACAAAAAAACTGCTTCTGCTGCTAGCGATTTGGCCTGCACAACACACCAGTCACTGTGTGTGCAGTGCAAGGGGAGGCTATATAGTGGTGTATCAGTGGTGTTGGTTGTTGGGCTGCCTTCTAAGGCTTCCTGACATTCCTGCATTGCTGTTTACCCACTGCTCCGCAAACTGCTTTTTTAAAAGCAATCCCAATTTTTTTTTTGTCCTGCTGAGAAGAAAAAAAAACTGCTTCTGCTGCTAGCAATTTGGCCTGCACAACACACCAGTCACTGTGTGTGCAGTGCAAGGGGAGGCTATATTGTGGTGTATCAGTGGTGTTGGTTGTTGGGCTGCCTTTTAAGGCTTCCTGACAGGATGGCATTGCTGTTTACCCACTGCTCTGCAAACTGCTTTTTTAAAAGCAATCCAATCTCCCTTATCCTCTAGTCACTTTTGTCACAGCTGTGCCATCGAGCCTGTGACATAGCGCTCAGATATCAGTGGGCCTCACACAATCCAAAAGTGTCCAGTGTCCAAAAGTGTGTGCAGAGATTCAAAATCTCCCTTATCCTCTAGTCACTTTGGTCACAGCTGTGCCATCGAGCCTGTCACATAGCGCTCAGATATTCATTGGGCCTCACACAATCCAAAAGTGTCCAGTGTCCAAAAGTGTGTGCAGAGATTCAAAATCTCCCTTATCCTCTAGTCACTTTGGTCACAGCTGTGCCATCGAGCCTGTCACATAGCGCTCAGATATTCATTGGGCCTCACACAATCCAAAAGTGTCCAGTGTCCAAAAGTGTGTGCAGAGATTCAAAATCTCCCTTATCCTCTAGTCACTTTGGTCACAGCTGTGCCATCGAGCCTGTCACATAGCGCTCAGATATTCATTGGGCCTCACACAATCCAAAAGTGTCCAGTATCCAAAAGTGTGTGCAGAGATTCAAAATCTCCCTTATCCTCTAGTCACTTTGGTCACAGCTGTGCCATCGAGCCTGTCACATAGCGCTCAGATATCAGTGGGCCTCACACAATCCAAAAGTGTCCAGTGTCCACAAGTGTCTGCCGAAATGCAAAATCTCCCCTGTCCTATAGACACCTTGTACCTTGTTTTACATTACTATATAGTTTGTTGGATTTTGTCTACATTTCTACCAAAAATGAGGAAGGCTGGTGGAAGAGGCCGTGGAATTGGGCGGGGGTTGGCAGCAGGTAATGATGGTGTTGGTGGTGGATCTGATGGTAGTGGCAAGAGCAAAATAGGACCGAATGCAGGAGGTGTTGAGCCTGCGTCATCGTCTAGCTACATAAGGCCTCGAACGCTTAGTTTTCTAGGAGTTGGCAAACCGCTTTTAAAGCCAGAGCATCAGGAAAAAGTTTTGTCTTACAATGCTGACTCAGTCTCCAGCTCTATCGCCTCCTCTTCTTCTGTTGTAAAAAGTAAAAGCACTGAGTCGTCATTGGAGGCTCATGTTCATGAACCACACCTTTCCTTGTGTCCTTCACCCCAACCAAGATTGAAGGATGACGCAGGCCATACTACTGATTACTCCATGGAGCTGTTTTCACATACCATGCCTGGATTATCAAGTGAAATGGTGAATTACCCAGGCCAAGATGAATCTGACATGGAGTGCACTGATGCACAGCCGCTGATGGATGATTCTGCTGGTACATTCACTCAGAGCACTACATTGTCCTCGCAGTGTACAGAGCCAGATTCTGACCCTGATGAGACTCAGGTGCCCCTTCCCGCACACTATACCACCATACACGGTGACACAGAGGAAGGTGCACATGACATAGAAGAGGAGGTGATGGATGACCCAGTTGTTGACCCAGATTGGCATCCATTGGGGGAAGAGGGTGCTGCTTCCAATAGCTCAGATGAGGAGCATCCACAGCAGACATCGACATCGCAACAGCTGTTATCTGGCAGGCCCAGAGCACTCCAAAGACAGGTTCCAAACATCAAAAGAGTTGCTGGACAGCTTGTCCAGAGGGTCAAAAGATCACAGCGTGCTAGGCCGCAAAATGTCTGCCAAAGTAGGAAGAGTGCAGTGTGGCACTTTTTTGAACAAAATCCTCATGATCAGGCCAAGGTTATCTGTAAGAAGTGCGCAAAGACCTTTAGCCGAGGGAAAAATCTGAAAAATTTGAATACCAGTTGCATGCTTAGACATTTAACCAGCATGCACTTGCAAGCGTGGACACAACACCAAACCTCAAGTGCCACATGTGCAACTGATCACAACGAAGGTAGTCAGCAACGCTACATTGTTTCCCCCACTGTAAGCCCACCGGTTAGCACAGCAGCAAATGTTGAGGTGTCGTTGCAAGGCCACAGCAGTCAGGGAATCCCACTGTTATATCAACGAAAGACTGATTCTAGGCCATCAGAAAGAACACCAACTCCATCACCATCATCAACCCTCTCTCAGTCCGCCCTGTCCACCGCTACTTCCACCATATGCAGCTCTCAAGTCCAGCTCACCCTCCCAGACACTATGAGTAGGTCAAGAAAGTACTCAGTCTCTCATCCGTGTACACTGGGTTTGAACGCCCACATTGCCAAACTAATCTCGTTTGAGATGATGCCCTTTCGGTTGGTGGAAAGCACAGCTTTCCGCGAACTCATGGCCTATGCAGTACCACGCTATGACCTACCCAGTCGCCACTTCTTCTCTCGCAAAGCCATCCCAGCCCTCCACCATCATGTGAAAGACCGCATTGTCCATGCACTCAAACAGTCAGTGAGCGGAAAGGTGCACCTCACAACTGATGCATGGTCCAGTCGGCATGGCCAGGGCGGTTACGTGTCCATCACTGCGCACTGGGTTAATGTGGTGGATGCAGGGTCCACAGGGGACAGCGGTGGTGGGACAGTGCTGCCTAGCCCACGGTATAGGAAACGGCTGTAGGCGTTCGACCCTCCTCCTCCAGAAGAGAAAGCTCGTCCACAGAGCGCAGTCGTACGAGCACTCCATCTGCAGCTGCCACTGTTGCACACGATGTGTCCCCCTATCGAGCAGCTAGTGGAAAGCGTCAGCAGGCTGTGTTGCAGATGATGTGTTTGGGCAACAGACACACCGCCGAGGTGCTGGCCGAGTACTTGAAGCGACAAACTGAGTCATGGCTGGGCAGTGTACATCTTGAGGCAGGCAAGGTAGTTAGTGATAATGGCCGTAATTTTGTGGCAGCCATAGCCCTTTCAAAACTCAGCCATATACCTTGCTTGGCTCACACCTTGAACCTGGTGGTGCAGTGCTTCCTCAAAAATTATCCAGAGTTAACAGCCCTGCTCCAGAAGGTGCGAAGACTGTGCGCGCACATCCGCCGGTCGCCTGTACACTCCGTTCGTATGCAGAAGCTGCAGCGATTGCTCCACCTTCCCAACCACCGCCTCATTATCGACATTGCAACAAGGTGGAACTCCACCCTGCACATGGTGGAGCGGCTGTGCAAGCAGAGGCAGGCCATAATGCATTTGTGGGAGGATACACGGCCAGGCACTTTGAGAGCAGACATGGAGTTGACAGGTGTGCAGTGGTCGAAGCTGAAAGACCTCTGTAAAGTCCTTCAGTGTTTTGAGGAATGCACACGGCTGGTAAGCGCAGACGACGCCATCCTAAGCATGAGCATCCCACTTATGCGTCTGCTCATGCAAACTTTGACGCACCTTAAGGAGCAGGCGTCTGCAGCCAATGTTGATGAGGAGGAAGAGGAGGAGGGAATCCTTGATGACATTCAGCCATTGTCTGCTCAGGGACCTCTCCTGGACGAGGTGGAGGAAGAAGAGGAGGAGGAGGAGGATGATGGGGATGATTACTTAGGGGAGGAGGATGCATCTCGTGGGGCAAGTGAAAATGTTGGCGTGGCAAGGTCTGGTACAGGGTTTGTGCGTGACTGGAGGGATGTGGATTTGCCAGAAAGTGCTCCTCCAACCAGCACTCGCAGTGCATCATTGACACCGGGAACATTGGCCCACATGTCAGATTATGCCTTGCAGATCCTAAAAAGGGACCCACGCATTGCCAAAATGATGAACGATGACGACTACTGGTTAGCCAGCATCCTGGATCCACGCTATAAAGGCAAATTACAAAACATCATGCCACAGGAGAACCTTGACCTAATATTGGCTAATAAACAAGCAACTCTGGTAAATCGGTTGCTTGAGGCATTCCCAGCACACAGCAGCGGTGATGGTTCTCACATGAGCCGTACGGGCCGGGGGCAGCTTGGCAGAGGTGTTCGTGGTGCACACAGCAGAAGTGGCGTTGGAGACAGGGGTTTCATGACAATGTTGTGGACTGATTTTTCAAGTACCGCTCACACAACTGGTAATACTGCATCGATGGAAAGTGACAGGAGACAGCAGTTGTCAACTATGGTACTTTTCCTCCCATATCGATGTTCTCCCACACAGGTCATTCCCCTTTGACTATTGGGCCGCTAAACTGGACACCTGGCCTGAATTGGCACAATATGCCTTACAGGAGCTCGCTTGCCCAGCTGCAAGTGTGCTATCGGAAAGAGTCTTCAGTGCAGCTGGATCAATCCTGACAGAAAAAAGGACCCGTCTGTCAACCCAAAATGTGGATGATCTAACCTTCATTAAAATGAACCACGCATGGGTTTCCAAGGATTTTGTCCCACCTTCCTCTGATGACACATAGGGTGACAGAAAAATGGCTTGCTTTGGTCCACCTCTTCCTGGGACTTGACCTATTTCACCTTTTGCATCAGCTGAATGTCCAACATCAACATATGCCACTTTCTAAAACTCCCTAACTGTGCTGCCTCCCCCCCATCGCCGGGGTCACCACCTAGCGCACGACACCGTGCGAGTGCCGTTGCCCTGGACAGGTGGGTAGGCCGACTCTTGGGCGCGGGCACTGGCACAGGGTCCCTCATAGTGCAATCAAGTGTCTCTGACGGTGGTGGTGCACACCCGCCGTCAGACACACCGCCGTACTATGAGGGGCCCAGTGCCAGTACCGATGCCCACGAGTGGGCCCCCCTTGCTTGGGCAGGGCCCCAGCATTTGCAATCTTTACCTCTCCCTGCTGCTCCGCTGTGTAGTCTGGGCCGTCAAATCCATACTGTGCCTGACACCGTCTGAGCCTGCCTCCTGATGTATAGACATATATTTTGAATGTGTACGCTATCCATACATGTTATCCGGGGAAACGGTACCCTTTCTAACCTTTGTGCAATCACGTGCAATCCATACTGGGCCTAACACCGTCTGAGCCTGCCTCCTGAGACATATATTTTGAATGTGTACGCTATCCATACATGTTATCCGGGGAAACGGTACCCTTTCTAACCTTTGTGCAATCACGTGCAATCCATACTGGGCCTAACACCGTCTGAGCCTGCCTCCTGAGACATATATTTTGAATGTGTACGCTATCCATACATGTTATCCGGGGATACGGTACCCTTTCTAACCTTTGTGCAATCACGTGCAATCCATACTGGGCCTAACACCGTCTGAGCCTGCCTCCTGAGACATATATTTTGAATGTGTACGCTATCCATACATGTTATCCGGGGATACGGTACCCTTTCTAACCTTTGTGCAATCACGTGCAATCCATACTGGGCCTGACACCGTCTGAGCCTGCCTCCTGAGGCATATATTTTGAATGTGTACGCTATCCATACATGTTATCCGGGGATACGGTACCCTTTCTAACCTATGTGCAATCACGTGCAATCCATACTGGGCCTAACACCGTCTGAGCCTGCCTCCTGAGACATATATTTTGAATGTGTACGCTATCCATACATGTTATCCGGGGATACGGTACCCTTTCTAACCTTTGTGCAATCACGTGCAATCCATACTGGGCCTAACACCGTCTGAGCCTGCCTCCTGATGTATAGACATATATTTTGAATGTGTACGCTATCCATACATGTTATCTGGGGATACGGTACCCTTTCTCACCTTTGTGCAATCACGTGTAATCCATACTGGGCGTGAGAACGGCTGGCGAGCTGTTAAGCAAGCTACAGCACCTGTGGTTTGCACACGTAAGTTTTTCATTTTTTAAGGAATGACGGTTAGGCCTAATTCCGGAACTGCGGTTGACCTGCACTTACTGGGAAATCATTGTTCGCGGGTAATAATTGTAATCAGTGATCCCCATCACTAACGTTGTTCAGCGGGCTATCTGCACCTGTAAGCGACAAACGCTGGCCTTTTCAGAGTAGCGCACATGCAGCCACGGACATGTAAGGGCATGACACACCAGTTATTGGCCAATCTCATGTGCCAGAGCCTCACGTGTCCCTCTAGTAAGCCGGACTCGGACCGCGGGGCATGACGGAGTCTCGTTCGTTAACGGAATTAAGCTTGCAATGTGTGCATCTGTTCTGTAGCTGGCATGGTTGAGGTTTCCCAGGTGGAGTCGAATTTAACCGTAGGCTCCACTCCTGGTGGTGCCCTTCTGGACATTCCTTTAAGGTTCAGCTTTGCAACCATACTGCCCACGTAAAACAAACACTTTGCCTTCATGAACGCTGTTTGGAGGGTCATGACTCGTGGGAATAACGCCGCCCAATCAGTTAACCTGCTAGAGAGATCCTTCGTTGCTCCCAAGCATGACATCACACTCCCTAGGAAGAAGGTAATGCCACTGTGGCGACCGTACTCCTGGGGGCGACACAAGTGCACTGATGCCCAGCCACTGCTCGATGAATCTGCTGGTACATTGACCCAGACCACTACATTCCCCTCGCACGCTACACGACCTGAATCTGACCCTGATGAAACTCAGGTTACCCTTCCCATATACAGTTCCATCTTACACGGTGACAAAGAGGAAGCTGCAGATGAAAGTGCAGGTTCGGCCCACCCGCCATCAGACACACCACCGTACTATCAGGGGCCCTGTGCCAGTGCCGTCGCCAACGAGTGGGCCCCCCCTGCTTGCCCAGGATCACAGCACTTGCAAAGTTGAAATACTGTGCAGTGAGATGGAAGATGGGGACGACGAGGAATCCAGACAAGTACAGGGATTCCCTAGCGAGGAGACTTATTTGATTGTTTTCAATGTTGGGACAGCAATTTTTGGGGAGCACTATACTCTGGAGAATGATAGATGGGGCCCACCATACACTGGAACATTCCAAAGGTGGACATCAGACACTGGAGCAGCATTTACAGGGCCCATTATACACTAGAGCATTAGAAATGGGGCCCATTATGTTTGGAGCATTATTTGGGCCCATAAGACAGTGGAGCTTCATCCATGGGGACCAACATATACTGTAGCATTATGTGGAGCTCATCATATTGATAGGAACTGAAGGAGTTAAATTGAGTTCTGTCTATGTTGCATTCTCTTGTTTAAAACCTTATCTTTTCTTCGAGGAGATGTCTCAGACATCTCCCTTGTGAACCAAGGTCAAATACCTCTGCTTTTTCGCCTAAATGACTTTCTTTGTCTAAAACAAGTTGTAAAATCATTTGTACTGCGCATGTCTGTAAAATGTTTACATTCTTTACTATAAAAGACGGAAGCCTAACTGATAAGCCAGAGGCGTCTTGGAGGCATCCTGAGTTGTACCATACAGCTGGTGTCTGTGTAGTTCTTCTCCACGGAGCTGATTTAATTAGAGACATATGATGCTTCACACCTAAGAACATCGGTCCTTCAGATGAAAGAGTAATCTGAGGGATCCCGACAGTTTCCTGGCGCCCGAAACAGGGACCTGATATAGGCACCTCTCCAAGACTACCCGATCTACAGACCACACCAGTTACTGATGAAATTGTGAACAGCAGACCTAAACACCTGGCCAGGTAAGAGATCAATTTTTCTCTTCTCTGCTCTTCATAATCTATCATTATAACTAAGGTCCGTATAAAGGGGAATCTAGTAGAGGAGGGGGCCGTAAAATCAGGTCCATATAAGAACTCTGAGGAAATCGGGTGTGACACGCATATGTAATTTCTGCTCGAATGAGAGGTTACTGTAGGTTCTGTCTGTGCACAGCTATTTTTAGAAAAAGAGCTGATGCAAATCAAAATGGGAGAGGTCTGACATTATGGAATATAAGGCTGGGTGAACAGTTCATACTGCGCAGCCCGGACGGACAAGTTTTTCACAATAGACGATTCCGCACTAGAAATAGAGGAGGTTGTTGAGTGACTGCCTTGATTTGAAGGACTGTGAAAAGTAGACAAATAAGCTGCACAGTAGGTATTCGTTCAAAGAGTGGTGATATTGCCTAACTGGGTCATGTGACAGCGTCCTTTCGGGGAGGTCACCGCCTAAGCTTAAATCAACACCCTTTACGAATAAACCTTGTGACAGATAAGAGTGTGACCGAATGAGCACAGGACCGTGAAATGAGCCTGTGACAGGATATGACTGAAGAACCCCAGTAGATGGATACTTTATTTACAATCCTGTGTGTTGTGGGAGTATTTCTGTTCGGATGCTACATAGCATATAAGTACACGAAACACGTAGTACACCGAGGAACAGACACTCCATTTAGCCTGTTAGCACCTTAGGAAGAAGGTAACGAGGTATAGTAGAGCCTAGTCTTGAGCTTACCCAATACACCACCTAAGGCAGGGGACTAACAGGAAGACAACAAGAGAGACAGGATAAGAATAAAAGATAAGATGGGGAACAGTCAGGGAAAGATACCTGAAGAAGGAAATCGGTTATGTGATATAATTGAGGATAGATATGGAAGTAGTGCAGCAAAGAACCTGGAAAAAGTATTAATCAAATCCAAAGTGCAAGATAGTCAGGCTGTGTGAATCCTTGTATATATGTCTATGAGAACCTCTGAATAAGATGAGAGATGAGTAATTGAGTAAAAAAAAAAAAAAAAAAAAAATCAGTGAATGAGCACGTATGAATGAATCATCACACATCATTTTTGTGTCAAGAGATTTGTGACCTTTCTAGTTGTGGTGGAATCCCGGACAGATGCGTTATAGATATTTCAAATCTACATCTGAGACTGAATGAATTGAGTAATGATATAGTTCGTGTTATATGTGGCATTACATTGTAAAGTTTCCTGAATGCATTTGGCCAGAAAAAGGGCAAGACATGGTTAATCTCATTATACAGTTATCTGCCCTTACAGTGAAATCCCGTGATTTTGAGTTTCTTTGTAGAAATTGATTTTGATAAGTCTAAAGAACTACAGAATTCTGTGAAGGACGACGCTGCATTCTGATGGGAGGGGGGAATGATACCGCTGCGTAGTTTTTCTTCTCCCTTCGCTCTTATCTCTGCTGAGTGTGAGTTGTGCTCAAAATTCTCTGTAATTCTATCCGTAAGGTACGCGCTGAAAGATTTGTGCATTTTAAAGCAACAGTACTTAATTGAAGATTGGAAGTTAAAAGTAAGATATGGTGCCTAATTTAGAAGGGAATTGTAAGTGATTGTTTGGTCATTGTAAGTGATTGCTTGGTCATTAATGTGTTTGAACCTGCTTCTAGTTGTGTGATTGATTTGTATAGCAAATTGTGTCAAATTACAAGAGACAGAGAAGGAAGGAAGCAGTAAAACAAGTGGGACAAATATTGAAAAAGGCAAAAATACCAGAGTGTGAATGTTTGGATGTACAAAAAGGCACAGACAAGGGAAGAAAATAGCACGTGAATAAATGATGCTTGAGAATGTGCAGCAGTGTGGAAGGTGTATTATGAATGTTTGATTGACAAAGTGTAACCAGAGACCCAGACAAAACAGATGGACTTGTAAACACTGTGGTCAGACTCAGACAAACCCAGACTGAATAGCTACTTGTGTGACCTGTGCTACTGACCTAAGAGAATTGCACTAAATCCTATCCAGACAAGATCATAAGAAGCTGACATAATAGTGTGGATAGTGGGTAGTGGGACATTGGCCCTTGAGGAGTAAGCTGACAGTAGACATCAGACGGCCAACCCCATCAGGACCTAGAAGTGTGACTAGAATAAGAAAGATACAGGTGTATTATCCCTGGAGCCCCTCTGACCAGCTAGCTTTGCTGAAGCAGCTGCCTGCCCCTGAAGACCAACCATTCCCGTTTTACAGACACATAAAGGAAGTACAGCAGACATATAAGTGTACCTGGGCAGACCTAGAGAGGTTGATGAGTTTAAAGGCAGGTGACGCACTAGATCATATAATTAAGACACACAGATGTGACAAAGAATCAGGCTTGGGGCATGGATGATAAATCTGCACGATCTGGGGAGACGTACTGTGAGTCACTAAGACAATGGGCTGCAGTGGAACAATCAGAGCAGTCTGTACTCCTGACTAATGTGACACAGCAAAGAGGAGAGAGAGTAGAGATATACCTTGGACGGTTACAGCTGAAATGGGCAGACATGGGGTACATTTGCATAAACCCACTTGATGTTAGAATACTGGTGGATGCGTTCATTGACGGTATGAACAAAGACTTACGAGACGCAGTACAGACAGCCAGACCTGAATGGAGACATGTAGATCCGAAAGACCTCCTTAAGGTAGCTAAAGAAATTGAGCAAACAAGGACAATAAAACGACCTGTCATGTATGCTGGAGCACAAGGAAAAAAGTGGAGACGTAATAGGGAAGGCATGTGAGATGACACTGACGTTTCTTTTGACAATCTATTCCCCACATGACATCCATGCCATACTCCTACAAGTTCAACCAAAACATCTGTCTATGGCCAGACAGCTCCGACTTGAGTGTGCTCTACTAATTCCTGAGTATGTCACTCCTCAAAAGATGTAACGTTCTGAATCCAGCCACCCTCCTGCCTGTGGATTCAGAAAAGGGGGAATTGGTGACCGTATTGGCAAGTGAGGAAGGATACTGTGACATGACGCATGAACATGTCTGCATAGAACTGATGAGTCAGGAGACAGTGGGGTTTGCACACATTCATGAAAAACCTGTTCCTAATGCAGACTTTGAGTTTCTTTTTTGTAGATGGCCCCAGATACCACCAGGATGGACGATTCTACACTGGATATGCAGTAGTATCCTCACATGAGGTAATCCGAGCGGAACCACTCTCTCCTCACATGTCGGCGCAGGAGGCAGAGTTGAAGGCACTCACTGAGGCGTGTAGAGCCGCTGCAGGTAAAGTCGCTAATATTTTCACAGATTCGAAGCCCATTAAAAATGCAGAGCTGGTGAAACAATTGATGGAGGCATTGATGTTACCAGTCCAGGTTGGCATTGTCAAGGTAAAAGCACACACAAAGGTGACTCCGTGGAGGTAGAGGGCAATAGAAGGGCGAACGAGGCTGCTAAAATAGCACAAGGCGGCCTAGAGAGAGCAGTGGACGGTGGCGGGGAGTCAGCGTATTCCAGCCACATTGGGTCTAGATGTCCTGAAATCCCTCCAGCAAAAGGCTGCCCAAACAGAGAAGGTACACCGAGGGAGACTGGGAGCTGAGCTGAACTCAAATGGAGTATGGGAGAATAAGGATAAAATGTGCCCACCAAAGTCCCTGTTCCCAATCATGGCGCAAGCAGCACATGGCCCCAATCACACCTCAAAAAGTCACATGTGTGCCATGGTAGATGCCTTCTGGATCGCTCCTGGCTTCAGTTGCGCAGCCGCGAAACTTGTACAATCATGCCTCATCTGTGCACAGCACAACCCAGGTAAAACAGTAAAAGTCCCTAAGAAAGCGACACCTAGGCCTCTCTACCCGTTTCAGAGATGGCAGATTGACGACATACAGCTACCAAGGTAGGAGTGTATGCAAATATCCTAGTATGTGTAGATCTCTTCTCTGGATGGCCAGAGGCCTACCCGGTGAAAACGGCTACAGCTCGAGCCACTGCAAAGAAACTGGTGATGGAACTAGTACCACGATTCGGTGTCCCTGAAACAATTGAATCAGACAGAGGTACACACTTTACTGCTGAGGTAATGCAAAATGTAATGCAAATGATAGGTGTAGAACAGGCATTTCATACACCCTACCACCCACAGAGTTCAGGGAAGGTAGAGAGAATGAACGGGACACTGAAATTGAAAATACAGAAAACCATGGAACAAACCCATAGACCATGGCCAGAGTGTCTCCCATTAGCATTATTCTCAGTAAGGTACACACCCACGGGGAAAACTAAACTGTCACCCTTCGAGATACTGTTTGGAAGACCACCGAACACAGGGTTGTACTACCCACAGGTCTTAACACTCAATGTGGATAATTTGACAAGTTATGTAATCCAGTTGCAAAAGCATTTAACTCAAATGCATTCTCTAGTTTTCTCTTCCATTCCAGATCCAGATAGTGTGGAAGGAACTCACTGTCTACAACCTGGTGATTACGTATATGTCAAGAAACACTCCAGAAAGACCCTTGAACCCCGATATCAAGGACCTTACCAAGTACTCCTGACAACGCCTACTTCTGTTAAGTTGGAAGGACGACCAACCTGGATCCACGCATCGCATTGCAAACTAGCCACAGGAGTTAACAAAGCATAAGAGTGCATAATGTTTTGGTTTGGTTTTGTTGCATTATCTGTAATAATGGTAGCTGCGTGGGATAGTCTAAATTCTCCAATGTCCTTGAATAATAAGTTTATACAACATCATGAAAAATTACTGAATGATTGGTCAAATCATTTGCTGGATCTGCACACATTCACCAGTATCAGCCACTAGTATTCCGTTCCTTGTTATTCCTGTGCCACCCGAGGAATTATTTGCCTGGACCAGTTGTTCTGATACACTTGCTAATAAGGCCACAAATAATGTGAAGTTATGGAACACAACTGTTGGAATACCTATTGTAGGATGGGTAGGATACCCTTGGTGGCAGGGTAATCTTTCAGGAAGTAATACATACCTTCAATATCTGGCATATAAAGGGGGGGCTTGGGTACCCAGGAATAGAACTCGATTAACCTACCTGGGGCAAATTCCAATGTATGGCCTACAAGTTAGTTTTAATGTAACTTCCCACTCTACTGATGCCTTCAAACCAATACTGCTAGAAAGAAGGTTGCATAACACGTCCTGGGAGTATTCCAATTTATTTCCCCAGGGCAATAATGAAACTTGTATTAATATTTCAGGTAATATACCTTGCAACGAGTCATCTGGATATGAGAAAGGAACTCCCACCTGTGGAAATCCCGATGTAGGGTAGTGTAGCCCTTTAGGACAACTTCCAAATTGGTGTATGCTTCAGAATGTATCTGCGTTCATAGATTTAGTTCATAGACTGGTATTACAACATTCAGCCCTATGGGACCTACCTAGTGACATGTTCTGGGTATGTGGAGACAATGCATATAAATGGTTGCCAGTAGGGGTAAAAGGTGCTTGTACTCTGGGTCGTTTGACTCCAGCTACCTTTGTTATTCCGAATGACCAGTTGAATACTCAGAGCATACCTAAACACACGTTGTACAAAAGAGCTGCTGACAATACACCTCGCCTCTCTGGGAGACCACATATAGTGCAGATGAGTGTGGCTAATAAAATTGTCAGCTCTATTTTTATTTATCCTATGATTACTCAAATGTGGGATAAATTAGTCAGGGCTACAGATTACTTAGATGACCAAATATGGGATATATTGGATATATTGAACACCACCGTTGCTGTCCAAAATCATTGTTGTTTGTATCTTCGTAATATATGTGCTATTGAAACTTGTTTTTTGGTGTATCTCTGTATGCAAGAAAAGATGTAGAAATAGATAAGGAAGTTTGACTGTAAACAACAAGAATTTAACTATTATTCCTTTCAGTCCTAGATTGACATCTCATTTCTGGCATGAAGGAGCGTACTCTTGCAATGATGGACGTGGCTTCAGTATCTGGGGGATGGAGAAGGTAGAAGACCTGTCTCCCTTGGGCAACCCGTCGGCCTGGGATAGTACCTGGTGAACGAGCCACTATCCGCTGTTGTTGCAGGATCCAGTGTTCCAGATTGTGGAAAATGAAGATGTCAAAGGGGGGAATGATAGGAACTGAAGGAGTTAAATTGAGTTCTGTCTATGTTGCATTCTCTTGTTTAAAACCTTATCTTTTCTTCGAGGAGATGTCTCAGACATCTCCCTTGTGAACCAAGGTCAAATACCTCTGCTTTTTCGCCTAAATGACTTTCTTTGTCTAAAACAAGTTGTAAAATCATTTGTACTGCGCATGTCTGTAAAATGTTTACATTCTTTACTATAAAAGACGGAAGCCTAACTGATAAGCCAGAGGCGTCTTGGAGGCATCCTGAGTTGTACCATACAGCTGGTGTCTGTGTAGTTCTTCTCCACGGAGCTGATTTAATTAGAGACATATGATGCTTCACACCTAAGAACATCGGTCCTTCAGATGAAAGAGTAATCTGAGGGATCCCGACAGTTTACTGTTTCAAACATTATATGGGACCAATGATTCTGTATGGAGAAATAGATGGGCCTCGTCATGAGATGTAAAAAGTGAGGTATTTTTCATTGTACTATACCGCTATTTCTCTGCCATATCGGAGCATGATGAGTTGTGGTATGTGTTAAAGGGGCGCTCTTTCGCCCAGGGCACATGAAAACCTGCAGCCAGCCCTCCCCCCCACAACTTTAGCCAAATAACCCCCATTTTTCAGTGCGTAACTTGTATTATGAAGTTAATTAAGGTTGACAAGCTTAAGTAAGAAGAATTGATGCTTTTGGCATTCAAATGGGCACTGTAGGTGTGTTTCCTGTCCTCCTCTCACTGCCGACTTTTATTCCCCATTGACTTACATTGGGTTTCGTGTTTCGGGACGACCCCGACTTTTCCCTATAATCGGCCGATCTTGCTCGACCCGACTTTTGGAAAAGTCGGGTTTCACGAAACGAAACGCGACCCTAAAAAACCAAAAGTCGCTCAACTCTAGTCCAGATTATATGTACAGCCAGGAAAATGACCTGGAGACACAGGAAGTCTATACCCAGCATGATCCGTATACAGCAGAGCGAGGAGTGATATCATGTATACAGACCTGTGGTACAGGTGAAGTATACAGCACAGGAATAGAGCCTTTACACAGATACCACATATATAGTGAGTAACCTGGTTACACGGGATCTGCACACCCAGCCTCACAGTATGTAATAGAGATGAGGTCACATACAGATCATCAGACTCCATAACTGGGAAGGGGGGATAATCCGCACCCAGCAGGGTCAGTATACAGTGCACTGACATGAAGTGCAGCCTCCCATCATCATACATATACCATCCCCCGACTGCTCCTCTCACCAGTGTCTCTAATACATGTGACTGCCCAGCTCCACCATAGTAATGGCAGACACTGCATGTGTCCCTGCCCTGTCCTATTATACATAAACCCAGAACTCATGAAGACTCTGTATAATACAGCAGTAATGTGGGATATCAGAAATGTCTGCAGGGTGGTCACACAAAAGCTGCCTCAGCAATAAGTGAGGGAACATGGCGGCTACAGGAATTTCTGAGGTAATCTTGACCCCAGATATGATGTAGGAGCTGATACTACCTTAGTACACACTACACCATGTCTGAGGTGATTGCAGAGTAGTATATGAAACATGTCTGCAGGGAGGTCACACGGAAGATCACAGTCTGTGAGGAAAATGTAGCATGCACATGAGGGACATGGCAGCTACATGAATCGCTGAGGTAATATTGGTCCCATACATAAAGAAACCACTGGAGCCATAGGCGGAGGAGGACATGACTTGGGGATGGGTGGCCCTTTACTCCTGCAGCTTTTTTGGTATAGTGGTGTAGATTTTTAAGCACGAGGGATGTTGCTTTAAGAAGAGAAAAGCCCAGTATGTCTGTGCCTGGGGGGTCACTGTGAGGAGGGTGGGATTATATAGAGCAGGAAATCTGTGTCTCTCCCTCACTTCAGACATCATGTACTAGTGTAGTATCAGCTCCTACATTATGTATGGGACCAATATTACCTCAGCGATTCATGTAGCTGCCATGTCCCTCATGTGCATGCTACATTTTCCTCACAGACTGTGATCTTCCGTGTGACCTCCCTGCAGACATGTTTCATATACTACTCTGCCTTCACCTCAGACATTGTGTAGTGTGTACTAAGGTAGTATCAGCTCCTACATCATATCTGGGGTCAAGATTACCTCAGACATTCATGTAGCGGCCATGTTCCCTCACTTATTGCAGAGGCAGCTTTTGTGTGTCCTCCCTGCAGACATTTCTGATCTACCACATTACTGCTGTATTATACAGAGTCTTCATGAGTTCTGGGTTTATGTATGATAGGACAGGGCAGGGACACATGCAGTGTCTGCCATTACTATGGTGGAGCTGGGCAGTCACAGGTATTAGAGACACTGGTGAGAGGAGTAGTCGGGGGATGGTATATGTATGATGATGAGAGGCTGCACTTCATGTCAGTGCACTGTATACTGACCCTGCTGGGTGCGGATTATCCCCCCTTCCCAGTTATGGAGTCTGATGATCTGTATGTGACCTCATCTCTGTTACACACTGTGAGGCTGGGTGTGCAGATCCCGTGTAACCAGGTTACTCACTATATATGTGGTATCTGTGTAAAGGCTCTATTCCTGTGCTGTATACTTCACCTCTACCACAGGTCTGTATACATGATATCACTCCTCACTCTGCTGTAAACGGATCATGCTGTGTATAGACATCCTGTGTCTCCAGGTCATTTTCCTGGCTGTACATATAACCTGGACATGACTTCCAGCTTAGTGCTTGATTTCTGTAGCTATTGCTGCCTTTAGTCCTCCCTCTCGTATATTGCATGATCAGAGTATACCCACCAAGAGCTTATTTTATATTACCTAAGATGGTGGATAGCACAGGCCTGAATGGATTATGTTTTATCATGTGTAAAATAAATAATCGTGGAGTAACTCAGCACATTTGAGTGGGCAGTAATAACTCAGCACATGGCGGGCAGTGAGTGAGCAGTAATAACTCAGCACATGGCGGGCAGTGAGTGGGCAGTAATAACTCAGCACATGGCGGGCAGTGAGTGGGCAGTAATAACTCAGCACATGGCGGGCAGTGAGTGGGCAGTAATAACTCAGCACATGGCGGGCAGTGAGTGGGCAGTAATAACTCAGCACATGGCGGGCAGTGAGTGGGCAGTAATAACTCAGCACATGGCGGGCAGTGAGTGGGCAGTAATAACTCAGCACATGGCGGGCAGTGAGTGGGCACTAATAACTCAGCACATGGCGGGCAGTGAGTGGGCACTCTTAGTGTGAGGCTGCACATTGCTCTGGAGGACACATCATGGGCCCAGTTTTCAGCCCTGTCTCTCATCTATTGTAATTGTATGTAGTAGAGTGACTGGGATACAGAACTTGCAGTTTTCTGCTCACACACCTATGGCTGCAGGCAGCTTATATTAGACCTACATATTTCTTACCATTTATGTGCAGCTGGTGATTAGAGGCTGTAACTGCTGTAAAGGAGCAGGCGGATTCTCATTTATTGTTACAGCATATAACACAGCATTGCCCATCTCTGCCTATTTCTGGACCTTATGATGGGACTTTTTCCATTATTAACCTGTTGTATACCTTGGTTGTAAACCTGCATGGTTTTCACCCTCACTTATCCCACATGTTTTTGTGCGGTTGGAGGGGTCCTTGAAGTTGGTTAAATATGGTCTGGGGATCCATTGGGATATGGTTTCCTCCTTTTGGAATTTAATATGGTTCTGGATCTGGTGAAAGGTGGAGGGGAGTTTCGGCAAGGGTTTGTCGGATCCCCAGGAAATTCAAGTGAACATTGGAACCCTTGTGGTTATGGTGCTCCCGAGCTGGTGGGGTAACGGCTGGGAGTAATTGTTGGTACATTTCATGTTCACTTTATGTTTGGTAATCACCAGATTTTTGGGAGCTTCAAGGACTCCTACCAGCGTGTTAATATTATTTATGCTTTGATGTTTTATTGTATGTTTGTTTTAATAAAGGTGTGAATAATAATTATTTAAAAAAAAAAAAAAGGGATCGGTGTATACCCACCAAGTGCTTATTTTATGTTACTTAAGATGGCGGATAGCACAGGCCTGAGTGGATTACCTGGAGCCTGGTGGTTGGGGGGTCCTTGAAATTGGTTAGAAATTGGTCTGGGGGATCCATTGGGATATGGATTCCTCTTTTTGGAAGTTAATATGGTTCTGGACCTGGTGAAAGGTGGAGGGGAGTTTCGGCAAGAGTTTGTCGGATCCCCAGGAAATTCAAGTGAACATCGGAACCCTTGTGGTTATGGTGCTCCCGAGCTAGTGGGGTAACGGCTGGGAGTAATTGTTGGTACATTTTATGTTTG
Organism: Dendrobates tinctorius; assembly: GCF_039654945.1. Lineage (NCBI taxonomy): Eukaryota > Metazoa > Chordata > Amphibia > Anura > Dendrobatidae > Dendrobates > Dendrobates tinctorius. The sequence continues at coordinate 376,721 of NW_027362138.1, read as the reverse complement.
GTAATCACCAGATTTGGGAGCTTCAAGGACTCCCCCCAGCGTGTTAATGTTATTTATGCTTTGATGTTTATTTTATGTTTATTTTAATAAGAACATGAATTTAAAATTTAAAAAAAAAAAAAAGTTATTTGTTTTCCTTTTAGTGGGTCCTTGGAAGTTATTTATAAATTGGTCAGTAGGGGTAACCATATTAAGTATGGACCTCTGGGGTGGGGTTCTTGGAGTTGACGCTGAATCAGCGAAAAGGAATTGGAAGTTAAAATTCTGGATCTGGCTTTTGGTTACGGCTCTGGACGGGTAACTCTGGACGGGGTGTTACCCGGGAGCTTTTGGTGGTTGGACTTCCCAGAACGGGATGTTTGGTGCCCTCGAGCTGGTGGTTTACGGCTGAGGGTAACGTGGATTTTTAAGTTCCTGAGTTTTTGCCAAATATTTAGCCAGAATTTTTGGGGCTCCAAGAACCCTCCCCTCATGTCGTATAAGATTGTGTATTTAATACTTATTGAAAATGTTTATGCTATTTGTTAATAAACTGGCCGCTGACCCCCCCTGGGTTTGGAAGGGTAACCATTTCAGGTATGGCACCCTAGTTTTGAGGGGTAATCATCTCAGGTATGGCCCCCTGGTGTGGAGGGGGTAACCATCTCGTGTATGGCCCTCTGGTGTGGAGGGGGTAACCATCACGGTATGGCCCCCTGGTCTCTAGAAGCATTTATATTTTATAGGACCCTGTTAGGGTAAAGTCCCTGGGGTCATGGCAATCATATTTTGCATGCCTACAGAAGAAATTGGCTCCTCTGAGCCAGGAACAGCGGCTGGAGGGGAGAAGAGAACAAGGTTGTCGTCTGGACAATGCAGATATCTAGTGCATGAAACTGAAGAGCAATGTACCTCATCTGTGTGCCCTTGAGTCAGTGGGAGTGACTAAGGGTAAAGTAATCAAGTGCATTAACATGAAGGGCAATATGCCTATTCCCGATGCCGTTGAGCTGGTGGGAGCGGCTAAGGGTATAATCAAGTGCATTAACACAAAGGACAGTATGCCTACTCCCGGTGCCCTTGAGCCAATGGGAGCGGCTAAGGGTAAAGTAATCAAGTGCATTAACACAAAGGGCAATATGCCTATTCCCAATGCCTTTGACCCAGTTGGAGAGGTCAACAGTAAATGTTATCAAGCGCATGAAAAACAATTAACAATGGCGTGGCAGTTTTATTAATAATGCCTTTGTAGACTTTTTCTGCTTTAGGTTTATTTAAATTACTACTTCCAGATATTCTGAACGTTATTTTATGGTCGGTTATAATGTTGTTATATTGTGTATAGTTTTTAATTACTCCCTATTTATAATATCTTTCTATTGATATGTTCATCACTTTTTGGGTAGTGATAGTAAGTGGGTTTAAGAAATTTTGCTGCACAGCTACTGTAAATAATGGTGGTTTCTAGAACTAAAATCTGTAATTTGGTGAATTATTAGAGCTGGCTACAATACGTGCGGTATAATAGTTTTTGAGGCATGACAGATGTCATTATACAGGTATTCAGATTGTGGCTACGACCTTAATTATGGTTTACTTTCCACATTCCCCATTATGGGATCCTCATTGCAGGATGTTTAGCAACTGCTATTTTGCTGTAGTTACCGTATTATCGATCATAACTTGGTAGCATGGCATTGATAAAATTAATCTGTCTGAGCTCTGGAATTTTAATTTTATTACTTGTGTGCACAGACTTTCCATAGCATGTAGAAATGGTTGATGGCTTTGTTAGGCATGGTTGATGGGGGTCGAGTCCATTTAAGGTGTCAAATGGCCTCTCTGGTGGCGGTTTAGGAGTCAGGTGGAAGTTGCAGGCAAGTTAAGGTGGACTCATTTTAACTAATAGAGGATGTAAAACCTCATGGTGGTGAACAGGCTCGGCTTTGGTGGCCAGCCTCAAGGACGTTGTAATGGTAACGTCAATCAGGGGCAGGCACAGTGGTTAAGCACAGGAGTGAGGATAATAGGGTCATTGGTGCCCTGAAAGTTTACTGGCTCTGCTTGAATGGCAAGCCAGTGCGTGCCGCCCCTTTATGGCTGTCTGTCCTGGTTCTGTATGTCAGACAGCTGGGGATATCACAGTACTTGTGAATCCCAAGGTACTAGCACTTCACCTGACTCCTACTGTGATTGTTTTAATCCTGTGATTTAAATAAAGCTGTGGCCATTTTGACAACCAAAATAATGTGTTGTGTATTTATTCTAGTGCCTAGGTTTACTGTAGTTATGGTGGTTTTAAGATGGAGTTGGGGTCCGTCCCATATCCATAAGTCATGTAGGAGCTGATACTACACTAGTACATGATGTCTGAGGTGAATGTGCTCCTATCATCTGTCGTGTGAGGTGATAACCCCAGTATTATACTCCCTGACACTGCAGACATGCTTCCTCCTGTTCATCCTGTGTAAGAAAGAGGGAGAGACACAGATTTCCTGCTCTATATAATCCCACCCTCCTCACAGTGACCCCCAGGCACAGACATACTGGGCTTCTTACTCTGAAAGCAACATCCCTCCTGCTTCACAATCTACACCACTATACCAAAAAAGCTGCAGGAGTAAAGGTCCAACCATCCCCAAGTCATGTCCTCCTCCGCCTATGGCTCCATTGGTTTCTAGAACACTAGTAAAAATTGATCAGTTGCAAAGGAAGCAAAGAAAAAAATGGAAACCAAAGTGTCTGTTTTTCTTTTTTTTTACACCTGTTTACAAAATGGAAACTGGTTTCCAATTTGCTTCTGTTTGCAACAGATCCGTCTTTATTTAATACTGGATTTATCGCAAATGGAAAACAAGTGGACAAAGCTCTAATCAGATCAGATCAGGAGCATTTTGGAGATCCAACCTGGACTGAGCAAATATGGGATGTTCCGATCTGTAATGCCTGTGCATTAGTGTTGTCTTCACGCCGGCGCTCAGCATTCCCTGCCTGGGTCTCACCGAGTTTCCTGTCTCTCTGGTATAACATATTATGCCTGCAGGTCATTTACAAAGTAGAAACTTGTGCTTGGAATTATAAAGAGCAGCCATATAATTCCCTGAGGAGACACCGGGTCCAGGACTGTCTGTATCTCTCGGAGATGGTGGAAGCTGAAGCAGCAGACAGAATGGACCCAGGGGAAAATATGAATTTTAAGTGCAGTTTCAAAAGTCCTTTCGAGGTGACAACAGAGAATTGTTGAATCAGCGAAGAAAGCTGCTCCATTACCAGGAACGTCAGTGTAAAGATTATTCTACTCCGGGGCGGCCAAAATCTATAGATGCGTATGGACCTGATGTGGTTAAAGAGGATTTGTTTGCTCTCCCAAAAGGTCTGTTTCTGTTGCAATAAATACTTTTCTCAAGAAATAATGAGACTTCAGCATCTTTCCTTAGAACTCTGCATTGTGCCGCGCTTCTGGTCTTCCTCCTGGAAATGCATGAATTCACACTTTGCAGTATGATGATAGGGAATGGCGATGCTCAGTTGGCAAGCTATTCATTTATTCATTTATTCCCAGGCGGAATAAGGTGATTTTGGCAGATCCCGCGGCCCCAAAAATTACTTTACGCCACTGCTACAACACAACATAATGCCGGCGAACAGGTTGCACCAGTACTGCAATCTCAAAAGGCAAGTCAGTAAAATTCGGAACCGATTGGATTTCTTTGTGACTTATCGGGGTCTTTTACGGTTTGTAATGTTACCACTACCATATTTTAGACTGGAGAGCAAACACATTGCAGTGGCCCACGAGTTGTGTCGGTCCATCTTATACCTGCTTACGTCAGGCTGATGGATAAAACAACAAAGGTTATCAACCCTACCATCTTCAATACATTGTCAAAATTGGGCAACTCCCTTTAATAATAAACCTACAAGGAGAATTGGAGTCTTAACGCCCCAGAATAAATCTAAACAAAGCTGTCTTTTAAATGTAAAATCTCACTTTATTGAAAAATACATATACCATAGTACAAACACATTAAAAAATGAGTGTATTATCCCAGGGTGGTACGACACAAAAAGGGATGCATCAGAAAAATTGTATAGCACACATAAATTGCATTATAATACAGGGGTAGGTTTTAGTAGATTTCATCAGGCAAAAAGAATCAAAATAATGGGCAAGCCATCCAAATCACCCAAGTAAAGGCTGCTGAAATATCACTTAAGTAACCCTATAAGTATAGGCAGCAAAAAAGTCAACACAAGTCCCTCAACAATGTGAGAAACAGATTAAAAAAGGGATATAAAGAGTGGCGTCCCCTAAATGATATCTAATGTATGTATTAAGCCAGCATAAACACTACCCACAATGTCACAGACACTAAGTGATAAAGTGCCAGGGTGCAAAAAAATCCTTACCCATGTGGGATCCTGATGCGTCTCCCTAACGCCCGACTCGTTTCGCCCAAAGGGGCTCCCTCGGGGGGCAGTGTGGTAGCTGTTTCCAGCACCTGCATCCTTTAAATAGGGACAAAGCAATGGGGAGGAAAAATGACGAGCGCCATCTTAAAATCTGCACATGCGCAGAAGAACCCGGAAGTCCCGCCGCATCACTTCCGGCTCTCCCGGACCTCTGTGTACATCAGCGTGACGGCCATTGCCATGGTCACGCGGATACACAGCGGGGCCGTGTGGAGGCCTTTAGAAACGCGGCAGGCATGGTAACTCTGCGAATGTATTGGAAGTGTAATGATCCCACTTTGGTGTGCATCAGCGCGACGGCCGTTGCCATAGTCACGCAGATACATAGTGGGGCCATGTAAAGGCCTTTAGAGACACGGCAGGCAGAATGACCCTGCGCATGCAATAGAGATATAATAGTCCTGCAAGCAATTATTGTAGTCACGTGCTCAAGCCCAAAAAGTCAAAAGAAACTGAGATGATAACAGCAATTAATAAATCCTCCAAGCCCTATCCATGACTCCAAGGAATGTTAGTCACCCATATAAAAAGAGTATACAATGTATATAATATGATGAATTATACGCCTTATAAGGAGAACTATATCAAGTCATATATAATTAGAGGCAATATATATATATACAAATCGAATTTTAACCTTATAAGTAAAAACTGAGAACATGCACAAGCTACCAACATTAATTATGAGCACCATAACATAACAAAGTGTAGTACATATGGAAACACACTCAAGCTTACTATATACAGTATATTTATATATATACAAAATTAATTTATTTCAATTCTTCAATACAAAAAGTGACTCTCCTATATTCTATAGAGTCATTACACACAGAGTGATCTATTTCACGTGTTTATTTCTGTTCTTGTTGATGATTATGGCTTACAGCCAATGAAAACCCAAAAGTCATTATCTCAGTAAATTAGAATACTTTATAACACCAGCTTGAAAAATGATTTTTAATCCGAAATGTTGTCCTACTGAAATGTATGTTCAGTAAATGCACTGAATACTTGGTCGGGGCTCCTTTGGCATCAATTACTGCATCAATGCGGCGTGGCATGGAGGCGATCAGCCTGTGGTACAGCTGAGGGGTTATGGAAGCCCAGGTTGCTTTGATAGTAGCCTTCAGCTTGTCTGTATTTTTGGGTCTGGTGTGAGTGGACGGGGGACTGTGGAAGGTTCAAGGGGTGGAGGCACAGCTGGGGTGGAGCCTCAAGGGGGCCCAAAAATTTTGCCAGTATGGGGTCCAGAAATTCTTCTGGTGGCAGTTCTGACCCCGGAACCAGCTCTTGCATCCATTTGCAACAAAAAGAGTCAAAAATAATAATTGTCTGTTTTTTACCTGTCAGTATTTTGAGATCCCAAAATACTATTATGCAAAGGGGACAGTTAAAAAAAACATCAGCATATAGACAGGGCTGTCTGATTTTCAGGGGTATAGTGCATGTGGTTTTTTTTTACCAATGTAGAGGAAGAATGCTACACAGCGTGAGGGCTCATGCAGACGTCCGTACAACACAGTCCGAATACGAACTGCAATGCATGGACTGGCCGCAGGTCTCCTGACCTAAGCGTGCCAGCCACATAGAATTATATCAGGGTGTCATGCTCAAGTCAGGAGTCCTGCGGCCAGTCCATACTCAGACCGTGTTGCACAGATATCAGCATGAGCTCTTAGGCCGGGTTCAGACATTGCAACGTAACTGTAAAATTAAAAACGGATGCTATACCGTGGCTCCATGTCGGATACATTTTTTTCTGCATACACATACAGTTGTGGCCAAAAATATTGACACCCCTGCAATTCTGTCAGATAATACTCAGTTTCTTCCTGAAAATGATTGCAAACACAAATTCTTTGGTATTATTATCTTCATTTAATTTGTCTTAAATTAAAAAACACAAAAAGAATTGTCCTAAAGCCAAATTGGATATAATTCCACATCAAACATAAAAAAAGAGGGTGGACAAAAGTATTGGCACTGTTCGAAAAATCACGTGATGCTTCTCTAATTTGTGTAATTAACAACACCTGTAACTTACCTGTGGCACCTAACAGGTGTTGGCAATAACTAAATCACACTTGCAGCCAGTTGACATGGATTAAAGTTGACTCAACCTCTGTCCTGTGTCCTTGTGTGTACCACATTGAGCATGGAGAAAAGAAAGAAGACCAAAGAACTGTCTGAGGACTTGAGAAACCAAATTGTGAGGAAGCATGAGCAATCTCAAGGCTACAAGTCCATCTCCAAAGACCTGAATGTTCCTGTGTCTACCGTGCTCAGTGTCATCAAGAAGTTTAAAGCCCATGGCACTGTGGCTAACCTCCCTAGATGTGGACAGAAAAGAAAAATTGACAAGAGATTTCAACGCAAGATTGTGCAGATGTTGGATAAAGAACCTCGACTAACATCCAAACAAGTTCAAGCTGCCCTGCAGTCCGAGGGTACAACAGTGTTAACCTGTACTATCCGTCGGCATCTGAATGAAAAGGGACTGTATGGTAGGAGACCCAGGAAGACCCCACTTCTTACCCCGAGACATTAAAAATCCAGGCTGGAGTTTACCAAAACTTACCTGAAAAAGCCTAAAACATTTTGGAAGAATGTTCTCTGGTCAGATGAGACAAAAGTAGAGCTTTTTGGACAAAGGCATCAACATAGAGTGTACAGGAGAAAAAAAGAGGCATTCAAAGAAAAAAACACGGTCCCTACAGTCAAACATGGAGGAGGTTCCCTGATGTTTTGGGGTTGCTTTGCTGCCTCTGGCACTGGACTACTTGACCGTGTGCATGGCATTATGAAGTCTGAAGACTACCAACAAATTTTGCAGCATAATGTAGGGCCCAGTGTGAGAAAGCTGGTTCTCCCTCAGAGGTCATGGGTCTTCCAGCAGGACAATGACCCAAAACACACTTCAAAAAGCACTAGAAAATGGTTTGAGAGAAAGCACTGGAGACTTCTAAGGTGGCCAGCAATGAGTCCAGACCTGAATCCCATAGAACACCTGTGGAGAGATCTAAAAATGGCAGTTTGGAGAAGGCACCCTTCAAATATCAGGGACCTGGAGCAGTTTGCCAAAGAAGAATGGTCTAAAATTCCAGCAGAGCATTGTAAGAAACTCATTGATGGTTACCGGAAGCGGTTGGTCGCAGTTATTTTGGCTAAAGGTTGTGCAACCAAGTATTAGGCTGAGGGTGCTGTGAGAATCATGTGGGAATAGTGGATGAGGGCAGGTATATCTCGCCCAGATTCCTTTCCTATGTGGCCTAGTCTGGTCAGTATCGCACCTGCTTGCTAATGAATAATGGGAGGTGGATATAAAAGGATGCCAGGTGGTTGTGTGAGTGTCTCAGCCTGGGAACACAGAGAGCCTGTCTGTGTGAGAGACACATGTGAGTGAAAGCAGTGCCCACTGCAACTGTGGTTTGGCTGGACGGGAGAAGCCTGCCAGTTGGTAGTTAGGTTGTCCATTGTTTAGTTAGTGCCGGACAGGCAAGGATTTGTTTTATGTTTTATTTCCTTTTGCATTGCTTTCACCGTTAATAAACCTGACCCAGGGTCAGTTATACACGAATCCCAGCTCTGCGCCTGAGTTTCATGCTGAACGCACGTGACCTTTGACCCCAGCAAAGGCGATCCCGGAGTGTTTTATCACATTGTGGTGGAGAACCCGGGCATCACGTTGCAAGCATGAGCATGGAGGACGTGGTGAAAGCGCTGGTACAGTCCACCGCCGACCAGCAAGAAGCTAATCGGGTGATGATGGCCCAGCTGAAGAAGTTGGTGGACATGTCAGCTACCGATCGTTCGCTTCTCAAGCAGGTGGCGCAGCGCCTGGCAAGCTTACCTGAGGTTAACCTGGAAGCAGAGTCGAGAGTGATTCACATGAGTCGGTACTGGCAGAAGATGACGACCGAAGATGACGTCGAGGCATACCTGACCACGTTTGAACGGACGGCGGTGCGAGAAAAATGGCCGAAGGCACGATGGGCCGGCCTGATTGCCCTGATTCTTTCCGGTGAGGCCCAAAAGGCGTATTATGACTTGGAACCTGAAGCTGCGCAGGACTTTGACAAATTGAAAGCCGAGATCTTGGCCCGGCTGGGAGTGACGACCGCTGTCCGTGCACAGAGAGTGCATCAATGGACTTATCAGCCGGATAAACCACCGCGGTCACAGATGTTCGACCTGATCCACGTGACGAAGAAGTGGCTACAACCCGAGGTGTTGACAGCGCCAGAGATAATCCAGAGAGTCGTCATGGACAAGTACCTGAGAGCTCTACTGCTAGCCCTGAGGAAGTGGGTAAGCCATGGAAATCCTACGACGGCAGATCAACTGGTGGATCTGGTTGAACGTTACTCCGTGGCGGAAGGACTCCGAGACGACGCTACCCCACCTCGTTCTTCATCATCTCCACGTGGAACCGGTAAGACTGTTCCAGGGAGTAGGGGAGATGGAAAAATCCCTAAGACAATGGGGGAGGAAAACGGGACTGCCCGCACTGCGAGGCCGAGAGTAACGAACTATGGTCTAAGCAAGGGGCCCGTTGGGTGTTTCCGCTGCCAAGAGATGGGACATATTGCTGCGAACTGTCTGGTCACTACTGAACCCATGCAGTGCGACGTCACAGACTCTAAAAACCGTATGTCTATGGTTGCACGGGTAGTGAGTGTGAATGCCGGTCAAAAGGATGTGGAAAAACACTTGTGTGATTTAACTGTTGATGGCAAAAATGTGGTGGCATTGTTAGACTCGGGAAGTGTGGTGACTCTGGTGAAGGCCAGTCTGGTGTCAGCCCCGACTGGACCATCAGACAAATTTTCTGTAACGTGTGTGCATGGAGACACCTGTTCGTACCTCACCACTGTCATATGCATTACTACTTCCTATGGGTCTGTGCAACATAAAGTGGGACTCGTCCCGGCGTTATTGCATGATGTTATCCTGGGCCGGGATTTTCCCCACTTCTGGCAATTGTGGGAGAGTCAGTTGATGCCCTCGGGTAATAGTGTACATGATTCTTCTCCCAGGGCGCGTGTGGGTCCCGAACCCCTGGAAGAGGTCTCCCCGGAAGACTCGGGGGAAGAGTCTGCGGGAAATGACCTGCAGTTCCCGTTTTCAGTCATGGCGGGTGATACGGAGGAGACCGGGGAAGAGGAGGAGGCCGACAGCCGTCCACCTCCCAGTTTGCCGGATTAAGAAGTTCAGAAAGATGACTTCCAAAGCGAGCAAATAAAGGATCCTACCCTTTCTCAGGCTAGGACAAATGTAAAAGTGATAAATGGGGTACCTGTAGAACCTGGCTCTAGGCTGGCATATCCTTACATGGTTCTGGAGAATGATTTACTCTATCAGATAGAGAAAAAGGGGGAAGATACGGTGCAACTATTAGTCGTGCCAAAACCCTACCGGCGGCAGGTGCTGGACCTGGCCCACGGACATGTGATGGGAGGTCACCTGGGTGTCCAGAAAACCACCGAAAGGATATTACACTGTTTTGTTTGGCCAGGCATGCATCACGATGTTCGTGTATATTGTGAGTCTTGTCCTGACTGCCAAGCCTCTGCACCTAAGCCCCGGTTCTGTAGCCCTTTGGTACCCCTACCTATTATTGAAGTCCCGTTTGAGAGGATTGGGATGGATTTAGTTGGGCCCCTTCCACGGTCTGCACGTGGACACCAACATATCCTGGTCATCTTGGATTATGCCACTCGTTACCCGGAGGCCATACCTTTGCGTAACACGGCCACCAAGACGATTGCCAAGGAACTGGTGCATGTGTTTAGTCGGGTCGGTATACCAAAACAGATACTCACCGACCAGGGGACCCCCTTTATGTCCAGGGTAATGAAGGAGCTCTGCCGATTGTTACAAATCGAACCGTTACGCACATCCGTGTATCACCCTCAAACGGGTTGGTCGAACGGTTCAATAAAACTCTAAAGCAGATGCTGAGAAAGGCGATAGACAAGGATGGGAAGAACTGGGACTATTTACTTCCGTATTTGCTTTTTGCCATCAGGGAAGTGCCCCAGTCTTCCACGGGGTTCTCGCCTTTCGAGTTATTGTACGCCCGACGTCCTCGCGGACTGTTAGACGTTGCAAAAGAAACCTGGGAGGGTCAGGTCACTCCGTTTAAAACGGTGATAGATCACGTCACACAAATGCAGGACCGTATTGCGGCTGTTATGCCTATCGTCAAAGAACACATGATGCAGGCTCAAGGAGCCCAAAAAAGAATCTATGATAGGGGCGCCAAGATCCGTACGTTTGCACCCGGAGTTAGGGTGTTGATCCTGGTTCCCACGGTGGACAGTAAGTTCCTGGCAAAGTTGCAGGGCCCCTTTGAGATTAAGGAAAGAGTTGGTGAAGTAAACTACAAAGTATACCAGGCAGGTAAACGGAAACCTGAACAGATTTATCATGTAAATCTGATAAAACCCTGGAAAGATCGGACTGCCTTGTCAGCGGAGCTGGCCCGTCCCGTCTGCTCGCATACCGTACCGGAGGTACGGGTTGCAGAGACTCTCTCGGAGCGGCAAAAGACTGAGGTCAGGCAGTTTCTACTTCACAACCAAAAGTTTTTCTTAGAAAAACCCGGGCAGACTACGCTAATGAAACATGACATCGTAACGGAACCTGGTGTCACAGTTCACGTAAAGCCCTACCGAATCCCGGAAGCGCGCCGTGAAGCCGTTTCCCGAGAAGTGAAGGCAATGTTAGAGTTAGGTGTCATTGAGGAATTGCACAGTGCTTGGTCCAGCCCGATTGTGCTAATTCCTAAACCGGACAGCACCATCCGGTTCTGCAATGACTTCAGGAAACTGAATGCGGTCTCAAAATTTGATGCCTACCCTATGCCCAGGATCGACGAGTTAATAGATCGGTTAGGAAAAGCCCGGTATATTACGACCCTAGACCTAACAAAGGGGTACTGGCAGATCCCTCTGGCGGAGGCTGCCAGAGAAAAGACGGCATTTGCTACCCCAGAAGGTCTAATTCAGTATGTGTATATGCCGTTTGGACTGCACGGAGCACCGGCGACCTTCCAGAGACTGATGGATCGAGTCCTGAGGCCACATAGGCAGTACGCTTCGGCCTATTTGGACGACATTGTCATTTACAGCTTGGACTGGGAGACTCATCTCCAGAAAGTGCAAACTGTGATTGACGACCTGTGGGAGGCAGGTCTAACCGCGAACCCCAAGAAATGTCACATCGGGCTAGAAGAAGCCCGGTATTTGGGGTATGTAATTGGGAGGGGTGTTGTTAAACCCCAGGTTGATAAGATTCAGGCGGTTCAGGACTGGCCACAACCTGTCAACAAGAAGCAGGTGCAAGCCTTCCTGGGGATCGCCGGCTATTATCGCCGGTTCATACCCAATTTTGCAGCCATCGCTACCCCCCTGACGGATCTTACAAAAGGGAAAGACTCCGTCATGATTAAATGGAGTTTAGCGGCTGAAGAAGCCTTCCATAGCCTAAAACAGGCACTTTGCTCTCAGCCCGTACTGGTGACTCCGGACTTCCGCAGCGAGTTTGTGGTACAAACGGATGCTTCTGATACCGGTATCGGGGCCGTACTCTCACAAGTGAGGGACGGAGTGGAACACCCAGTCCTCTATCTCAGCAGGAAGCTGAATAAACAAGAGCAAAGGTATGCAGTCGTAGAAAAAGAGTGCCTCGCCATTAAGTGGGCTCTAGAGACCCTCAATTATTACCTGGTGGGCCGAAAGTTCAGGCTGATCACTGACCATGCCACTCTCAAGTGGATGCACTTGAACAAGGAACAGAATAGCCGGGTGACCCGGTGGTTCCTTGCCCTGCAGGCCTACACTTTTACGGTGGAGCACCGCCCAGGGGTACAGATGGGAAATGCAGATGCCCTGTTTGGCGGGTGTCATTGCTCGACCGGAGTGGTCTGAGCAGAGGGTGGATATATGTGAGAATCATGTGGGAATAGTGGATGAGGGCAGGTATATCTCGCCCAGATTCCTTTCCTATGTGGCCTAGTCTGGTCAGTATCGCACCTGCTTACTAATGGATAATGGGAGGTGGATATAAAAGGATGCCAGGTGGTTGTGTGAGTGTCTCAGCCTGGGAACACAGAGAGCCTGTCTGTGTGAGAGACACACGTGAGTGAAAGCAATGCCCACTGCAACTGTGGTTTGGCTGGACGGGAGAAGCCTGCCAGTTGGTAGTTAGGTTGTCCATTGTTTAGTTAGTGCCGGACAGGCAAGGATTTGTTTTATGTTTTATTTCCTTTTGCATTGCTTTCACCGTTAATAAACCTGACCCAGGGTCAGTTATACACGAATCCCAGCTCTGCGCCTGAGTTTCATGCTGAACGCACGTGACCTTTGACCCCAGCAAAGGCGATCCCGGAGTGTTTTATCACAGTGCCAATACTTTTGTCTGGCCCATTTTTGGAGTTTTGTGTGAGACGATCAATGTTTTGCTTTCTGCTTCATTCTCTTTTGTGTTTTTTAATTTAAGATAAATTAAATGAAGATAATAATACCAAAGAATTTGTGTTTGCAATCATTTTCAGGAAGAAACTGCGTATTATCTGACAGAATAGCAGGGGTGTTAATACTTTTGGCCACAACTGTAGACTTGAATGGGTCTAAAATACAGTGTACTCATGTGAACATGCCCTTGGCCAAACATTTTTTATGCATTCAGTTGAAACAAAGTGCAATGATAGCATTATATCTGCATGCAACGATCGCCCCCTAGGGGTGGATGCAGACATTACATTTTATTATCAAATGTAGAACTTGAGATCAGAAAAACAGAACTCTGAGGATAAATATGTGCACTAACTTGGAATTAAGATGAGAGTAAATGTCATTTTATTTATCTATTTTTTTTTGATAAATCATTAGTACATATGAGAGTAAACTTGGCAAACTGTCGTATTACAGAAATCTGCTTCTTTCTCCTCCTGGACTGATCTTTCTTCTTAATTCACAGGTAAAATCTGTCTTCAATAATGGGAAAATCTGTATTCTCTGAGATAGGATATGACAGTTAGTGCTTATAAAGTTCTATGGAGATCTGCAACCGAAGTCTGAGCAGAAAGTCTGTCTCCGCCTCCAACTCCTCCATAAACCTTTAAAGCACCAACTGTCATCTCCTATCTCAGTAATGTAAATCTGTCTGTCTCAGCACGGCCCCACTTACTTTGCACAGGTCCCCTGTATAGTGGATTGCTCTGTACAGAAATGCTATGAAGCTATTTCAGTGCAGACCTCAGCCCCTTGTCCCCAGGACTGGTTTGGCACCCGCTGATTCTAAAGTGATGGCAATAACCATCCAGTTGCTCTAGGAAGAGGCTCTATAGTGGCAACATATTCTGTACGGAGTTCACTAATTCCTGACTCCTCTGGGGTTCACAACCAGCGTTCCCCATCTCAATCACAGGCTTATGGGTCAGTTCTTCAGAACCACAGAAGATTGACAGTTTGGGCCTGTGACACTGATGAGCCTCTGGGCTACACTAAGCACTTCCCCATGCTGTAAGCAGAGGCAGCATTACCTCTGTAGCATCAGAATAGCACAGAGACTCTGAAGCAGGTTGGCTCCAGAGGTCCGGGAAGCTACAGAACAGCACTTGCCAGATCTATAGTAAAGAGCTCGTAAGTGCTGCGCTACTTGCCTGGGTAACCAGCCACTAATGACACAGCAGTGATCAGAGCTCGCTGAGATCGATGCTGTTTAACCACTTACAGAGACATTTAAATGGCTTGTTTGCTTGGGTGCTTGTGCAATGGCTCCCAGTGGCGATCAACCAATTCAACTGGGGTCCTGCTGAAGCCCCCACCCCCACCATGGCTGGCATCTTAGTTCTCATGTGAAGCTCAGCCTTGGGCTTTACTTTATAAGAGAACATCAGTTTTGCCATAAACTTCCAAACTTCTAATACTGCAGTATCCTTTAAGGCCACGTTCACACGTTCATTATTTGGTCAGTACTTTACATCAGTATTGTGAAGGGTTAATCCTAAAATCAGAGCTGAAGTTTCGTTTTGTCCATTCTCTGAAGGTTTCGTTTCTTCATTTTTGTTGCTGTAAGATAAATTTTTATAATTGGCATGGGCTGTCATGAAACCAGACTGTTCCCATCTGTACAAGATAAGGGAGGCGGGAGTGTAAAACTCTGAAGAATATGCCATTATACTACTTTCTATTTGGATACGGACATATATGTAGTTTCCGGTTTTCTTGCAATATTATTGGCTTACAAAGTGAAATGATGCTATTGGTACTTGAGAACCTTGCATAATTAAGCAAAAGATTATAAAAGATGTGACTAAAATAAAGGGTCTTAGTGATCTGCCTCGATCCTCCCGTTCAGAGACCCCAGTCTCCGTGTGGTCATTTGAGTTGCTAGCAACACTGGAATAATTTGGACATCACTGGCTCAACCATGAAGGGTTAATTTAGCCCTCCCAAAATAGCTACCTCAACAGTGGCACGCAACGTGGGGCCCCCGAACAGGGACGCCTCTGCCCCCGGAGGACAACAACACAAAGGACCCTTGGAGCGGACACAGGTGCTGGAAAATTGGGACTGATCACCCCCCACGGCAACCACGGTAAGTTGGCAGTTATACTGTTCAGACTGACCGTTGGTGTGGTTTTCCTGTGCTTGTTGCTGCAAAGAGGATCTGAAGTTTGTCCCCTGGTGGGGTGATTCATGGGTGGAATCATATAGAGGTGTAGTCCCGTTGGGGGCCCAGTGCTCGAACCGTACCTCATAAGGGACGGACACCCTGGATTGACCAGTGATTGTGGCTCTCTTTATAGTCAAAATATCCTGAAATTCCCGATCATTATTAGTAATTGGGCGTGGTGAAGTGGTCAAAGACTGGGTAGGATACGTAACTCAGGTATATATAGATAGAGATATATAACCAGAGGTGTCCGGAGGGATAGTCTGAGACGTCCTCCTCCTTTCACTGAGTACCGCGAATTTTGGGCTTCCCAGAGGGGGTTGACCCTGTGGAACAGAGACTGAAATGGCCGCTCCAGATCTGTGCACAATTTGTCAGGATATTTAGCTCTAAAGGAGAGAATTGTTTCTTTGGAAGAAAAAGAAAAGTTTGGAATTGTGTGAAGGATCAGATACTGTTAGTCTTATGATTCAAAGACGAGGAAAGAAATTTGTCAGGAATGCAAAAAAAAAATATTTTCGATTCTGGGATTTCCTAAGGGCGGGAGGCTACAGCCTACGCAATGGGACGAAGGAGTTAAAAAAAAAAAGAAATAAAGGGAGGTTGACTGATGATGGATTACTTAAAGGCGCTGAGGAATTCCGTGGCTTGGCACATGAATTGTATAATGAAGGTTATGTGGACATTGAACAGCAAGTGAATTCTGATTGTTTCTGTTACTGCTATGTTGAAGAAGGAAAATTGTCTATTACTATGTCAGGGACGGGATGTATTGTGGTTCAAGAAAGTGACTGTGGTGTGAGAATGTGATTGATTAAAGAAGGAACTAAGATCCAGACAATGTGTCAGGCAGTCGAATAGTTAAAAGTGATGATTTGAAACAAGAAGTTTCCCTGCTAGATGATAAGGTCCCTCCCCAGGAAATCAAGCCTCTCCTCCCGACTGTAAGCTCTGTGCCCCTTAACCCTAGGGCACCGATGTATCCTGGACTAACGAAACTCAGTATGCCCCCACTCTATGATCCTGCCGGGTGGATCTGTGCTGTATGTGGAGTTACTAATCCTCAGTGGAGAGAGGTCTGTTATAATTTGTTATAATTGTGGCACAAGAAGACTGGGTGTTGCAGCCCCCACCTTTCCGTTGTTGAATGCTGACGGTACCTATTATCATCCGCAGCCAGCCTCAATCCCCGTTCACCCGATCCAGAGGAAAAAAAAAAAGTTTTCAGAAGACTTTAACCTGCTCTGTTCAGGAGAGAGAGAGAGAAAGAAAAAAAAAAAAGCAATCTAGCAGCTGCAGCTGCTTCAGTACCCCCTCCCATCTTAGCCCACAACATATCCCCCTTCGCCCCCACCGCAGCTGCAAGCACACAGTGTGCCCTTCAGCCCACACAGCAAACTCTCGCCCCCCCTCAGACTTCAGCTAGTGGGAACCCTGCTCCTCAGCCCCTCCCTGCTAATTCTCGTTACTGCTCAGTTTGTGATCTCTCCCACATGTCCAGTAAATTTATTAGGGGCAGATTTATTATCACAGTTCTGCTCCAGAATACAATTCCAAGATGATGGTCAGATGGTTTTTTTGTTATATAATCCCTATGTAAAGACAGTGAGGAAATCTGTATTTTGCATGCCCTTCCTACAGTTATGATGGCCCTGATAGGCCCAGATCCACCCCCAATATTGCCTGAGGATCAATGACTCACCCCATACCTCTCAGAGATACCATCTAAACTCTGGTCAAAAGGGCCAAATGATATAGGGAAAATGCCTGTAGAACCAGTAAAAGTGTTTCTCAAACCTGGTGCCTAATCCTCATACTCTTTTGTCCCAAATACCCCAGGATGCTGCTTGGTTTACAGTTATTGATCTTACCAATGCCTTCTTTAGCATTCCGTTACACCCAGGCTGCCAGTTTCTATTTGCATTCACTTAGCAGGAACGACAGTTAATATGGACAGTTATGCCACAAGGGGCCCAAAACAGTCCCAACCAGGTTGCAAAATAAATATGAGCAGGTGTCTTTTGCCATTTCTGCCACTGTTAGCCTCCTTAAGTATCTGGCAGCACTGAACTGTCGGGTTTCGGCCTCAAGACTTCAGTTCTGCCTTGGTCAAGTGATTCTTGGGTCACTGTCTCCTTCAGGGTGCCAGACACCTCGCAGAACAAAGAAAAATAGCTGTCAGCTCCCTTCCTTTCCCAAAAGATGAAACTTAACTCCAGCGTTTTCTTGGACTATGCACTTATTTTTGTCAGTGGATACCGGATGCATCCCGCATAATGCAACCCTTTACAACACTTTGAAAGACGGTATAATGAACTATAAGGAAAGATGGCAGTGATGAGGATTTTCTCCAACATGATTGTTCCCAACTTCTGACAGAAGAAACAGCTACTCCACCAAATGCCAGTGAGAATCCACTCCCAAATCCTGATCTGGTGTTATACACGGATGGTTCAAGATATGCTGATGGGTTTGATAGATTCCACACCGGATATGCTGTTACCACAGAGGACACTGTAGTGCACGCAGCTGCACTCCCGCCTTCACAGTCAGCACAAGAAGCAGAACTCCAGGCTCTGACTACTGCATGTACTTTGGCCAAGAACAGACAGGCTAATATATACACGGACTCACGGTATGCATTTGGTATTGCTTGCAATTTTGGGGCTCTATGGGCCAATCGAGGGTTTATTACTACTGCCGGAACCCCAGTGAAAAATGCTGAAGCTGTTAAAACCCTCATGGACTCGATCAAATTACCTACTCAGGTGGCTATTATCAAAGGCGCACGGTCCTAGGAACAGCCCACAGACTGTTGGCAACATATTTGCGGATATGCAAGCAAAAGCCGCTGCTCTCTTACCCGTTGAACCAACCATACCAACTATGGTGACCACACGCTCTCAGCGTAAACAGTTACAAGAAGCACTGACCCTACAAGAACCTGATGATCTACAACAGACTGAAGTTTTCTGTCGGACCCCGCGAGACCGCTTAATGACGATGCAGAGAATGTCTCCAAAGGAAGAGGTGAAGCAATGGAAGACTGATGGGGCATGAATGGATAATGGTCTCTGAGAAAAGGACCGACTTGTGTGTCTCCCTAAGCGGATGTACCCTGCTATTGCCACATGGGCACATGGACCTACACATCGAGGAAAGAATCAGGCCCTCGCACTGGTGCAAAAATGCTACTGGGCCCCGGTTCTCCAGTTGGCCGGAAGCATTCCCTGTTACCAACATGACTGCAAAAACTACAGCGAAGAAACTGGTGATGGAAGTTATATGCAGATATGGGGTTCTTGAAGTTGTTGAAAGCGATCAAGGTCCGGCCTTTTCTTCTCATGTGTACCAAGAAGGTCTGACAGTGCTTGGATCCACTGTAGCCCTCCATACTCCGTACCACCCACAATCCAGTGGGAAAGTTGAGCGGTTGAATGGCACACTGAAGGGACAATTGACCAAAATGATGCAGGAGACTACGGCTCCATGGCCAGAGCTCCTACCCATTGTACTATACCACATTCGTACTACCCCTATTGCAAAATATGGCCTGTCCCCATATGAGATATTGTTTGGTGCTAGGCCCCCAGTTGCAAATTTCCAGCCCCAGCAGTTATCAGAAGAAACTGATCGTGCTGTTCAATATGTTATTCTGCTTAGTAAAAATCTTGCTAACACCTATGCTCTAGTTTTCTTTTCCAGATTCAGCAGAAACCGACACCTGTTATAACCTGAAGCCAGGTGATTTGGTAGTCGTGAAGAGGCATGTCAGGAAGCATGGACTAGAACCATTGTATGACGGTCCCTATGAAGTCCTCCTCATCACCCAACAAGCCAATATCAAATAAAAGGGGCATAATGTTTTGGTTTTTCGCATTTTCCATATTAGTATTGGTAGAAGTTAAAGTTAAAGTTAGAAGATATTCAAAGACTCAGAGATCAATACGATAAAGACAATGATTATAATAATGACAGTTGGTGGTCAGACACCTTCTCCTTTCTCAATCCAGCCAATTGGTTTAAGGGAATAGGGGGCTGGGTAGCTGGGATCTTACAAAGCTTGTTACACATTGCTGCCTGTATCCTTGTTGTATATGTGATACTAAAACTTGTTCTTTGGTGTATTTCTGTATGTATTAGGAAATTCTACACTAAGCCAGCTAATGATGATACCAAAGGCGTCGTTGCCCCTGCTCTTCTCTGCACTGATCTCAAAAGGCTACTTGATGAAGTTGTTGAAGCCAAGCACATGCCTACCTACAAAAGATCCCCACCACCGTCATCAAAAATTGCTATTCGTGAACTGCAGTATACAGGGGGACGGGTGCGCCACGACAGCCATGACTGATAACACGGCATCAGCCATGTGAAGACCAGTACCCCTCAAGCTGTTAGCTTGGGATAGCACCTCTGATGCTGCATATGTGTTAAAAAAATTTATCTAGGGGGAATGTGAAGGGTTAATACTAAAATCAGAGCTGAAGTTTCATTTTGTCCATTCTCTGAAGGTTTCGTTTCTTCATTTTTGTTGCTGTAAGATAAATTTTTTTAATTGGCATGGGCCGTCATGAAACCAGACTGTTCCCATCTGTACAAGATAAGGGAGGCGGGAGTGTAAAACTCTGAAGAATATGCCATTATACTACTTTCTATTTGGATACGGACATATATGTAGTTTCCGGTTTTCTTGCAATATTATTGGCTTACAAAGTGAAATGATGCTATTGGTACTTGAGAACCTTGCATAATTAAGCAAAAGATTATAAAAGATGTGACTAAAATAAAGGGGCTTAGTGATCTGCCTCGATCCTCCCGTACAGAGACCCCAGTCTCCGTGTGGTCATTTGAGTTGCTAGCAACACTGGAATAATTTGGACATCACTGGCTCAACCGTGAAGGGTTAATTTAGCCCTCCCTAAATAGCTACCTCGACAGTATTTGTAAGACGAAATCAGGTGTAGGACAATCAGAAAAAGGAAAATAAAAACACGCCACCTCCTCTGTACTTTTAACCCACTCCGGATTTTGGCTTACAAATACTGATGTGAAATACTGACCGAATACTGAGCGTGCGAATGTATTCACACCCAAGCCTGTTTTCAGTTTTATGACCAGGTCAAAGTTTACAATTCTGACCAATGTCACTTTATGTGGTAATACAGGTGCTTCTCACAAAATTAGAATATCATCAAAAAGTGAATTTATTTCAGTTCTTCAATACAAAAAGTGACTCTCCTATATTCTATAGAGTCATTACACACAGAGTGATCTATTTCACGGGTTTATTTCTGGTAATGTTGATGATTATGGCTTACAGCCAATGACAACCCAAAAGTCATTATCTCAGTAAATTAGAATAATTAAGAAAAAACATCTGATTATTATGAGAATACTGGAAAAATCTCCTGCCCACAATAATTCCTCTGTGCAAGGGCCTCATTAAAGATGGTGTGTAAAATAAGGTCATTGACTTTAGAGAGAAAACATTTTTCTCGATTAATAATACATCTATTCCTTTATTATCATTTACCTAAAGTCCATAAAGATAAGATGGGTTCCAAAATCACACCGGCTTATGCAAATCTGTTTATAGGTGTGTATAAAGATTTATTTATCATCAACAGTCTTTGGAATTAACACATTATCATGTACAAGAGATACATTGATGATATGTTTTTTTTTATATGGGATAACACAGAAAATAATATTCTACTATTCACTAACTATAGAAATACAAATGACTGGGGATTGGTATTTTCTCCCCTTCATGATCCTCACTGTATCAATTTTCTGGACATCACCGTTTTTTGTGAGGGTAATAATATTTTACTTTTTTTAAAGAGGTTGACACCAATAGTTATATTCACTACAGGAGTGGACACGACAGTAAATAGCTCACCAATATTCCAAACAACCAATTAGGAAAAACTGCAGTCGAATAGAGGATTTTAAAATGCAAGCCTCCGTTCTGCATGAGAGATTCAAGGCCCAAAAATATCCAAAAGACCTAGTTAATAGGACATATACAAATTTATAGAAAACAAACCAGGAAATTTTACTTACTGTACATACAAGAAAAAAACAAAACAGACACAAAATATATGTCTAATTTTATCACCCAATTTAATCAAAACCGCAAAGAAATACAGGATATTTTTTAAATGAATTTGCATATCTTGCTGAATGTCTAGCGGTGGACGCCGCGTCGGTGTAGGCAACACTCTTCCTCCACTGCATTCCACAGGCATACTACAAATAGTAAATATATACTCACTTCTTCTCTTCCTCTTTAAGCAGTTGGACTGACGAAGGTCCGTGTGAGACCGAAACGTCTCATATTGATTTGACTGCACTGAAATTACTTCTGGATTCCACTAATAAGTTGAGTGCCAAGTTTTATTGTCTTTATAAACGGGCAGCATGATGGCTCAGTGATTAGATCTGTACGGTGGTTCAGTGGTTAGCATTGTAGCTTTGCATCACTGGAGTCCTGGGTCCAAATCCCACCAAGGAGTTTGTATGTTCTCACCGTGTTTGTGTGGGTTTCCTCTCACGTTCCAAAGATGTACCGATAGGGAATTCAGATTGTGAGCCACATCATGGACAGCAATGATAATGTGTGCAAAACTGTAAAGCGCTGCGGAATATACTGGCGCTATATAAAAATAAAGATTATTAACTAAAAACCACTAATTGTGTAACCTCTAATGCTACCAGAGAAAAATTCCCTATCAAACAATACTTGAATTGTAATACGGATTTTGTCATTTATGTCATAGATTGTAATTGTGGGAAATGATATGTTGGTAGGACCACCCAACCTTTACACTGCAGATTACACTCTCATAGGCATAATATATATAAAGGTTTCCTTCGGCACGGGCTATCTAGATATTGCACTCTTTTTCACGATAAAAAATCTGAGGATCAGCCTTTTAGAACAAACAAATCCCAGCAAACACACCAGATCGTATTCAAAAACTAAATAGGAAAGAAATATACTGGATTTACAGGTTAAATACTCTGAAACTGCATGGATTAAATGAAATATCAGAGGGGTTTTTTATAACTTTTTTATAACTTTTTAATTACATATATTTTATCTCTTAATTTTTTTTCCTTTATTGATTGATTAAATATTAAATAAGCGTGATTTTTTTTCCGAATATATTATTATATAAGATCATACCGATATGTGCTGTTTCATTGGTATATTCCTATAGGCTTGTGCGTATATTTGTATGTGTGTCTATTTGTAATAATTATTGTACCTCTGATTTCACTGAAAATATACCCAAAAGTTTTTTATGTTACAATAATATCTCATGTGGAATAAGCTGCACCATATTGTGATATATCCTTATTATCATGTACCAATGGTTGTTTCCACTTCTGTACCATGTCCATTATTGTTTCCCACACTGATTTGCCTTTTCTTTATCGCTTCCGATGTGGCTGTGGCTCAGAATGTTAGTGCGTGGCTCTAGCGCAGCTGTAAGGAGATAGACCGGACCACGGGTACCTGTATACCGGGTCTGGAACTATGAAGGCTGCATCCTCTGTTCCCGGGGGGAAGCCTGAGTGGGGCGGACCTTTCCCTGCTGTTTGGGGGAAGTCTGAGTGAGGAGGACCTTCCTGAGGACGGAGAAGAGTGGGAAGAGCCAGGAAAAGGCGCTCAGCGTCGGGGGCATAAAAGGAAAAAGTGCGCGAAGCGGGGCAGTCTGGCGCCGGCGGAGAGCAGCACAGAGAGCAGCACGCAGAGCGGTGAGCAACGCGCGCTGCTTACCCCACCAGAGAGTACTGGTGTGGCGACGGGCCATATAGAAGGAGTCCCCGTCGCCTGCACAGAGAGCCGTGCAGAGCAGAGCTATGCCAGCAGAGCGGAGCTGTGCAGAGCCGTGTTAGCAGAGCAGAACCGTGCAGAGCTGTGCACACAGAGTAGAGCCGAGACTGGTGTTGCAGCAGCGAAAGAGAGGAGTGCTCCGTCCGGGGAGCACCAGCCCCACACAGACCAGCAACCGCTGTCGCCCTCCTCTAACCACGGGGACCAGAGGAAGAGAGACGGGCAGTGTGTGCCCAGTGACCGACATAAAGCCAGGTGCCAGAAGCTTCAGGATCGTGAGTACCGTGCGTGTGTCACCTGAAAGAGACCGGGAGCGAGACCATAACCTACACCCTGACTGTGCTAGTAAATCTCGTACCCAGACACTTTTGACTTGACCATTGAATACTTGCAGACCCGCTTTTGCCTCGTACAGGACTCTGGCCCTCACCATTGTTTAGCCACCACAGTATATGGACTAGGGGCAGTGTAAGGTACCGGAGACCGACCACTGTCACCAGAAGACGGGATATTGTTGTGTGCTGGACCCCATTATTAAGGACACTGCGTCGGCCGTTGCCATTGAGTTCGCTGCAGGAGCTGCCGTTCAGGAACTTCCTTACTCCCGGTCTAACGAACTGCCGATATTTGAACCGTTGTTCTTCACCTCAAGTTATCCATTGTCTTTATGTACTGTTTGTCTACACTGTTTAACCCTTTACCTCCCAGCGTGGCGTATTCCCCTGAAAATAAACCTGTTAACCCTTGCTCTGCCTGCGTCCCTTCACTGCATCCCGCGTTCCTGCTAGTACCTTACATGGCCTCCTGTGTGTTTTATCTATGTGGATTCCCCTTGCATCCAATTTCTAATTCTCTATACCGTTTGTTATTTTTATAGTAAACTATTTGGTCGATACTCATAAAGAAATTGTACAAACATTATATTTCTTCTCTAACCGCAGTGCACAAGCTTTTTCTAGTCTTAGAATTAATTTTTTCCCTCACTCCATTAGATTCTGAATATTTCCTCTCCCCCTTTTTTTTCCCGTGATTTTATGTCACCATATATAAAATAATACACTTTTTTTTACTCCAGAATCTTTTTATTTAATTTTTATTTCAAATAAACTTTCATACATATATACACATTTTTTATATAGTTCTCTCCTGATTATACATTTTTTTCTTTTTTTTTTCTGTTCAACACTTTTTTCTTTTCCCCTTTTTTCTTCTTGTCTTCTTAAACAATCATCCTATAATGTGAACAGAGATTTATACAAGTTATATTGTAATAATCATTTTCGTTTATTCCTTTTATCTTAGCACACCACATGTATGTCATGTGCCATCCCAGGTGGTACCTAACCCAACTTTGACATTTATCACATGTTCCTTTTTTTTACATTTAGCATCACATGGTTCTTTTTTTTAAATTTATCATATGATTATTTTTTTTTTTAATTTATCACACGGTTCTTTTGGCACTCACATTTGAAAGCTGCATACTGTTTTTGCTACATTTGCTATACTTGTGGCCTTTCCTAATGAAGAAGTCTTTTGTACTTTGAAACTCGGAGAATTATTATTATTTATTTTTATAGCGCCATTTATTCCATGGCGCAGTATATAAATCTCTATCCATTTGATAATCTTGGATATACGTCTCATCATTGACCAGCAAGGGAGGAAATCATCCACTAACTGCTCCTTTCTTTCCAGGACAGCGTGTGACATCAGACAATGTGACCGGAGTCTTACGCGGAATAGAGTTCTGATCACACGACCACAATGCCCGCTGCTCTAGATACAGCTGGGGATGCAGCCTGTCCTCCTATCCCGCACATGGGCACCACCGGTAGTTCGGCACTGTATCGGCCAGAAGGGAAAACTCAGCTCAACGATAGAATGATGAAACAGGAGAAATATTATTACAGCAGCTGGCAGGACTCCTAGATGTGGAGCTCAAGAAACGAAGTTAGATCACTCCTGATACTGACTATCGCAATGTGACTGTGACGTCATCCTCCTACCTGCCCTCCTATACACCCCCTACCTGCCTTCATCAGCGTATAATTGCCTATTTTTTTCATAAGAATAAAAATCAATTTTCACCACCTGACTGTATGATAATTATTAAAAACTTATGATACGGAATAGATTTTGTAAATCTTAAAATCATTCAATAAAAAATGATTTAAAAATATTACTTACTTACCTTTTTTTTCTTTAATCTCCCATTGTGAACCCAAAGCAGCAAAAAAATGGACTGAGGACCCTAAGAGGAAGACAAAAATTTGGTAAATAGCGTTTAGAATGGAGAAGAAAGGGCGAGAGGGTTAGTGAGTTTAGAAGTCAGGAACTGAGAAGGGAAATGCTTTTCTCTCACTATGGGACGTATGGATAGACATTTATATATTGGCTTCTTCCATTAAAATATACAATATAGTATAAAGATATAAAGGGAAGACACAAAGTGTATCTACCCCTAATGTCAGGAGCCTCAGTGTCACAACATGTCACATACAACAATGGGGGAAGCTTTTCCTTACTTTGGTGGACGTTGCACTTTTTTGCTGCGGACACTTCTGCTGATGGAGAAATAGAAGAAATGATCACAAATAAATACCTTATAAAATAATTATCGGGAACAAGTCCTGGTCCCATAAGGACACAGACAATAAACATAATGTCTTTCCTACACATTTCTACATGATACAGATATATGGATAGATGTCATTACTGATTATTAGCTCATTGCATAAATATCACTTTCACAAGCATTTGCATGGGACTGATCTCCTGCCAGGACGAATGATTGAATACTTTTCCATCTAGAAGACAGCAATTAGGACATAAGGACGTGTCCATTAGTGGGGAGAGGTTAAGGTACCTACATGTTTATGACCTGGGTCCTGCTGGTTCTCCTAAAAAATTTTGGCATCCACCATTTCCGTTTGTGTCTGAAAAAAATCCAAACAAATGAATTAAGAACCAGAGAGTTCACATTATCATTGTGATCAGTCTATGAGGATATATACAGCGATATTATCCTGTGTAACGTCCTGCGCTTATGTCACAATGTGACGTCATCGATCTAAAGCCCAAGGTCTCGTTAGAGTAAATGCAGCCACGATCGCTCTTATTACTTACGGGATCGGCTTTGTGTCGGCGCACGCCGTCTTTACTTCTGGCCTGTGACAAAAATAAAGTTTTTATTAGAAACAGAGATACTTGTGTTTGTGTCCTAAATAAATGCAGTGACTTAAAGAGTATCTGTCAGTAGGATCAACCCTCCTAAGCCGTCTATATGGGCATACAGGTCATGGAAAGCTGAATAAAATGATATATTGATGTCTGCGATCCGATGTCTTATTTCAGAGAAATCCATATTTTTCTTTCCTCTCCAAATTGGCCATTGGGCACTGGAAACAGTTTTCCGGATGGCCACTTTGACTACCAAGGTTGAAGATAGAAGGGCTGGTGTCTGTTTTCAGTGCCCCGTGGCCACATTGGAGCGGCATCGATAATCAGAAGAGACCAGGAGCTCAGAAAATTGTGCTTACTGTAACTCTGGTATAGGGGACCCCAAAAATCAATAGCCCCCAATATGTACATCCATGTTTTATATCCTCCTCAGTCTCTGCCCAGTGATAACAAGTCATTCATCAGTTACTAATAAATATCTAAAATCATATACAGCCCATAATATCTGTTTATGTCACTGTCTCTCTACTTACAGTCTGGTGTTATCTTTGCCGCCATCTTTCTCTCCTATCTGTGGTGTTTTATGTCCCACGGACACTTCTTCCTCCTCTTCCTCACTGCTGGACACATAACATAGACTCGTTTTTTATTTGCAGTGTTTTTATAAATGAATTCAGAAAATAAAGCAAAAAAAAAAGCCCCATGCGCAGTTCGCCACATTTTGAGCAGACGTCCCATCCCCGGAACACTGAATGGTGAATAGTAAATAGTTTATTGCTCCGTGTGTGACCCTCTGTTCATTATCCCCACTTACAGGGGCAGAACTACAGCCGTGTCAGCCATATGGATTGCAAAAAGGAGAGCATGTTTGGCCTGAGAGGAGGAGCGGGGAGAGAGACGATCAGGAGGAGAGCTGCACAAGTCTCTCTCTTCTGCTGGACCCTGATCATTGCAGGAGCGGAAGCTGGAGGTCACCTGACAGGTCCGAAATAGCTCTAGGCCCCTCCCTGATGTCACATTCCCGCAAGGAATCTTATAGAACGGAGGGATAGAAATGGAAAAGAACTGTATAGACGGTGCGGAAAGGCTCATAAATAAAGGATCTGACCTCATAGGTCTTTTATTTTTGGCTCCTCCATCAGTTATCATTACGTATATGCAGCCATGTTTTATACCAAGTGACTGACAGTGCCATAACTATAAGTATATAATGCTCTATATTGTATATATATATATCCCCCAATATATTTTTAGTCTCACACTCTCCACTTACCTACTGAAACTCATACTCAAAACCTCACTCTCCCAAGATGTTTCCTCCTCACTCTCGTCTTCCTCACTATTGGACACATAAAATAAGTCATGTAAATTATATATCGTCTACTTTGACATCCAGATGACACAAGGTTATATAAAGGCTGGGATACGATATGGTAAGTGAAGAGTCCCGATTAACCCCTTATTGAAGGCACACTATCTCTATATGGAGCTGGCTCAAGAGTTGAGTCTGCTCCCTGCAGCGCCGGTGATGGCTCTGTTACATAGCTGGCACCCAACAGTAACCCAACAGTAACCAGGCAATTGGAGCTAACTGTGACCACAATAGCTTAACCATTTAAATGCTGCTGTGAAGTATGATAGCAGTATTAAAAATGGGAAACTGTCATTTTGTATGGCCCTCACCACCCACGCAAAGCGATCGTAGGGTGCTAATTGGTTTACATTGCAGTTAGAGGTCTACTGGAGGCCTCCGTGTCTGCCATGTGTGATCTCCTATGACACCCGGCCTGAGCCTTTCTTCATTCTGTACCCATAACCAGTCATTCATCGGTTACTATGAAACATCTACAGGCGTGCACATCATATAATATCTGTATATGTCATTGTCTCTCTACTTACAGTCCGATGTTCTCCTCTCTGCTGTTATCCTCTTTTATCTCTGTCACTTTATCATAGATGTCATCTTCTCCTTCCTCTTCCCCTCTACTGAAGACATAACATAACCCTTTATAAGTGAGGGTTAAAGGGGTCCACGCATTGCAATCATGGTGCATCTTTTGCAATGGTTTTTCAAAATCAATGCAAAAAAGCAGCAATGAAAATTCTAATAACTTACTTGATGGATTCCACGCTCGCCCAGGCTGATTTTGTTTTTCTACATATAAAAATGTAAGTTTTATTAGAAACATTGTGATATTTAAGAAACATACAGAAAATAACATATATACAGTGTGTCTCGTTATTAACCCCTTAACGACCGCCGATACGCCTTTTAACGGTGGTAGTTAAGGGTACTTAAAGGGAATCTGTCACCCATATTAAGTAATATCATGTAAAGATATCACTAAATTGTGCGTCCCATAAGGATTCTATAAGGGCTTTTGACTCCCCCCGACCCCGCACCTTTGAGGCATAAATAACTTTTTTAGCTTGTTGGGGATGCATGCAAATCGCCGGGGTCCGATGAGCGTGGCTTAGTAGTCTTCTCCCCCCCACCTCCTTGGCTTGCTTCACGTAATCTTCGTCTGTGAATACCACAGACGCCGTTGGTTTCCGTGCTTGCGCAATGTAAAGGCCCCGTCGCCTGCGCAGTATGCTTTGCCCAACTGTGGGTGAAGCATATAGTTGCTACTACGCAAGCGCCGGTATTTTCCAGCGCGGTCTATGCCCCGGAAGACTTCACATGCAGGACACACTTCCGGGGCATAGACCGCGTTGGAAAATGCCGAAGCTTGCACAGTAGTGATTATATGCTTCGCCCACAGTTGGGCAAAGCTTACTGCACAGGCGCCGGGGGCCTTTACATTGCGCAAGCGCAGAAACCAACGGCGTCTCTGGTATTCACAGATGAAGATTACGTGAAGCAAGCCGAGGAGGTGGGGGGGAGAAGACTACTAAGCCACGCCCATCGGACTGGACAGCAGCGATTTGCATGCATCCCCAACAAGCTAAAAAAGGTATTTATGCCTCAAAGGTGCGGGGTCGGGGGGAGTCAAAAGCCCTAATAGAATCCTTATGGGACGCACAATTTAGTGATATCTTTACATGATATCACTAAATATGGGTGACAGATTCCCTTTAAACCACAGCACGGCGCTGTGGAAAAAGTGTATCGCGCCACCCCGAGTTGGAGGTCATCAAAAAGGAAGAAAAATGTCACAAGCCTGCAAGGAATGTTATAGAACGGAGGGATAGAAATGGAGAACCACTTTGTAGACGGCACAGATATGCTCATGAACAAAGTATCTGACCTCGCTGGTCTTTTTTTTGGCTCCTCCATCAGTTATTATTATGTATGTGCAGCCATGTTTTATATCAAGTGACTGACAGTGCCATAACTATAAATATATAATTTTCTATATTGTATGTATATAGCCCCCATAATATATTTAGTCTCACACTCTCCACTTAACCAATCACACTCCAATTCTCACTCTTCCAAGAATTTTTCCTCCTATTCCTCCTAACTCTCATCTTCCTCTCTTTTGGACACATAAAATAAGTCATATAAATCACATATCATCTACTTTGACATCCAGATAACACAGGGTTTATAAAGATTTGGGTAAGATGTGCTGAATGAAAAGTCCAGATTAACCTCTAATTGAGGGCGCACTATCTTTGTATGGAGCGGGCTCAAGAGATGAGTCTGCTCCCCGCACCGCCGGTGATGGCTCTGTTACATAGCTGGCACCCAACAGTAACTGATGCAATTGGAGCTAGCTGTGATCGCATTACATTAACCTTTAAATGCTGCTGTGAAGTATGAGACAAGTATTAAAAAGGGGCTTTCCAACAGCGACTGTCACTTTGTATGGCCACGCAATGCGATCATAGGGTGCTGATTGATTGACATTGCAGCTAGGGGTCTACCAGAGACCTCTGTGTCTGCCATGTGTGATCTCCTACGAAGTCCAGCCTGAATCTTCTTCAGTCTGTACCCATAACCAGTCATTCATCAGTTACTATGAAACCTCTACAATCATTTACATCCAATAACATCTGTATATGTCACTAATCTCTCTACATACAGTCTGATGTTCTCCTCTCTGCTGTCTTCCTCCTTTATCTCTGTCACTTTATCATAGATGTCATCGTCTCCTTCCTCTTCCTCTCTACTGAAGACATAACATAACCCTTTATAAGTGAGGGTTAAAGGGGTCCACGCATTGCAATCATGGTGCATTTTTTGGAATGGGTTTTCAAAATCAATGCAAAAAAGAAGCAATGAAAATTCTAATAACTTACTTGATGGATTCTACGCTCGCCCAGGCTGTTTTTGTTTTTCTACATATAAAAATGTAAGTTTTATTAGAAACAGTGTGATATTTAAGAAACATACAGAAAATAACATGTATTCAGTGTGTCTTGTTATTAACCCCTTAACGACTTCCGATACGCCTTTTAAAGACGGTAGTTAAGGGTACTTAAACCACAGCGTCGATAATTAACGGCGGTGTGGAAAAAGTGTATCATGCCCCCCAGAGTCGGATTTTCTCCAGGGTCTCAGCTGCCGGTGGTAGCCGAGACCCCAGAGAACATGATTCGGGTTGGTTTTTACCGACCCCGCTTTTGTGATCGCCGTTATTAACCGTTTAATTGCGACTGCAAAAAAAACAAGTTTGGTGTGCCATTTAATTTCTCTCTCCTCTGATGTGTTCACACATCAGAGGAGAGAGAAATAGGGTCCCCGATCCCCCCCGGTACCTCCCGGTGGTCCTCGGCCCGCGTGCTTCCCCTCCATGGGCGCCACTATCTTCTTCTGGGAAGAAAATGGTGGGTAATGCGCAGTGCGCCTAACGAGATCTGCCGGCCGGTACCCGGCAACAATAAGATTTTTCCTATTGGTTCATTTTGGTCACTGTGATAGGGTCTATCACAGTGAACAAAATAAAAAAAAAAAAGTAAATAAACCCCTCCTTTATCACCCCCATAGGTAGGGAAAAATAATGAAATAAAGAAAATATATTTATTTTCATTTTTCCATTAGGTTTAGGGTTAGAATTACGGTTAGGGTTGGAATTAGGGTTAGGGTTGGAATTAGGATTAGGGTGAGGGTTAGGGGTGTGTTGGGGTTAGGGTTTGAGCTAGAATTGAGGGATTTCCACTATTTAGGCACATCAGGGGGTCTCCAAACGCGACATGGCACCACCATTGATTACAGCCACTTTTGTCTTCAAAAAGTCAACTGGTTCTCCCTCCCTTCCGAGCCCAGACATGTGCCCAAACAGTGGTTTACCCCAACATATGGAGCATCGGCGCACTTAGGACAAATTGCACACCAACTTTGGGGGTCTAATTTCTCCTATTACCCTTGGGAAAATAAAAAAAATTGAGGGCTAAAAAATCATTTTTGTAGAAAAAAAATAATTTTTTATTTTCATGGCTTTGCGTTATAAACTTCAGTGAAGCAGTTGGGGGTTCAAAGTGCTCACCACACAAGCTTCTTGGGTGGTCTAGCTTCCAAAATGGGGTCACTTGTGGGGGGTTTCAACTGTTTAGGCACATCAGCGGCTCTGCAAACGCAACATGACGTCCACGGACAATTCCATCAAAGTCAGCATTCCAAAACGGTGCTCCTTCCCTTCCGAGCTCTCCCATGCGCCCAAACAGTGGTTTCCCCCACATATGGGGTATCAGTGTACTCAAGACAAATTGCACAACAACTTTTGTGGTCCAATTTCTCCTGTTAGCCTTGTGAAAATATAACATAGCGGGCTAAAAAATCATTTTTGAGGAAAAATAATTATTATAAACTTCTGTGAAGAACTCGGGGTTCAAAGTTCTCACCACACATCTAGATAAGTTCCTTAAAGGGTCTAGTTTTCAAAATGGTGTCACTTGTGGGGGGTTTCCACTGTTTAGGCACATCAGGGGCGCACCAAACGCTACATGGCGTCCAATCTGAATTCCAGCCAATTCTGCATTGAAAAAGTCAAACAGCGCTCCTTCCCTTCTGAGCTGTGCCGTGCGCCCAAACAGTGGTTTACCCCAACATATGGGGTATGGGCGTACTCAGCACAAATTGCACAACAACTATGGGGGTCTAATTTCTCCTGTTACCTTTGTAAAAATAAAAATTTGGGGTCGAAAAGATCATTTTTGTGGAAAAAATATTATTTATTTTCACGACTCTACGTTATAAAACTTCTGTGAAGCACTTGGAGGTTCAAAGTGCTCACCACTCATTTAGATAAGCTCCTTAAGGGGTCTAGTTTCCAAAATGGGGTCACTTGTTGGGGGTTTCCACTGTTTAGGCACATCAGGGGCTCTCCAAACCCAATATGGTGTCCGATCTCAATTCCAGCCAATTCTGCATTGAAAAAGTCAAACGTCGCTCCTTCCGTTCCAAGCCCTGATGTGCGCACAAACAGTGGTTTACCCCCACATATGGGGTATCAGCGTATTCAGGAGAAATTGCACAACAAATTTTGTGGTTCATTTTTTTCCTTTTACACATGTGAAAATAACGAAAAACTGGTTCTGAAGTAAAATGTAAAAAAAAGTTAAATGTTAATTTTTTCCTTCCACATTGCTTCAGTTCCTGTGAAGCATGTAAAGGGTTAATAAACTTCTTGAATGTGGTTTTGAGCACCTTGAAGGGTGCAGTTTTTAGAATGGTGTCACTTTTGGGTATTTTCTGTCATATTGACCTCTCAAAGTGACTTCAAATGAGAGGTGGTCCCTAAAAAAATGGTTTTGTAAATTTTGTTGTAAAAATGAGAAATCACTGGTCAACTTTTAACTCTTATAAGTTCCTAACAAAAAAAATGTTGGTTCCAAAATTGTGCTGATGTAAAGCACACATGTGGTAAATGTTATTTATTAAGTATTTTTTGTGACATATCTCTCTGATTTAAGGGCATAAAAAATAAAATTTGAAAATTGCAAAATTTTAAAAATTTTCGCCATATTTCCATTTTTTTCATAAATAAACACAAGCCATATTGAAGAAATTTTACCACTAACATGAAGTACAACATGTCATGAAAAAACGGTCTCAGAATCAGTCAGATCCGTAGAAGCGTTCCAGAGCTATAACCTCATAAATTGACAGTGGTCAGAATTGTAAAAATTGGCCCGGTCATTAAGCTGCAAATTGGCTCCAAACCTAAGGGGTTAAACGCAATGACGTATGATAGCATTCAGGGGCATAACTATATAGATGAAATAGGAAAAAAATAGTTTGCTGGTATCCGAGATGAACATTTATATATAGCTATAGGGGGTGTAGAGCGAGCAGTCGCATTGGGACACCCTCATCTGCCACATATATATTCATCACTATTACTAATGGTTATGGTACCTGAGGGGCCCTATTACATATTTCACATTAGGGCCCAAGAAGTTCAAGTTACACCTCTGACTGCATCTATGTCTCATAGTGAAAAGTAGCGGAAGACTACAAACATTGAAATTCGTGGACCATGATTACACCAGTTACTTACGGCAATGGCACTTCAAAAAACGATGCAACTGATTCATTGGATCTTGAGCACCTGAAATGAAAAGAATAAAGTCCTGGTTAGAAGAATTGATATTTAGGAAGCCTACAGATAAAGTTATCTGCCGTGATGTGCACAAAGCAGTGCACTCTCTATCGGCAACAGAGCAGAGCGCACTGTCACTGCACATTATAAGATGAATTCCCAGCAATCAAAAGCGTAACTTGTGGGCGGTTGGTGCTCCTCTCTGCAAGCCAAGTATTCATCTTACAAGGTGAATTGACAGTGCGCTCTGATCTGTTGCCGGCTCATTGCTACTGATCTGATGTGGCGAGAAAGGGCAGTCTTTGTGCATAGAGCACAGTGCACATTGTGCAGGGAATAGCCCAGCCCCTGATATGGAGGTCACTGCTAATGCTTCATTACTGGAATAGTGCAGAGGCCGGGGCAGTGACCGCAGATTCTGCCCCCTGATGATGTCATGTCTGAGTATCCCGATATGCATTGGGATTTTCACACAAAAGGTCATCAAAAAGGAAGAGAAAAAAAAGTCATATGCCTGCAAGGAATTTTATAGAATGGAGGGATAGAAATGGAGAACCACTTTGTAGACGGTACAGAAATGCTCATGAACAAAGGATCTGACCTCACTGGTCTTTTGTATTCGGCTCCTCCATCAGTTATCATTGCATATACATAGACATATATACAGCCATGTTTTATACCAAATGACTGAAAGTGCCATAACTATAAGTATATAATGTTCTACATTGTATGTATATATCCACCAATATATATTTAGTCTCACACTCTCCACTTACCCAGTCACACTCCAATTCTCACTCTTCCATGATGTTTCCTCCTGTTCCTCCTGTTCCTTCTCACTCTCATCTTCCTCACTATTGGACACATAAAATAAGTCATATAAATCTACTTTGACATCCAGATAACACAGGGTTATATAAAGGCTGGGGTAGGGGTACGATATGCTGAATGAAGAGTCCCGATTAACCCTTTATTGAGGGCGCACTATCTCTGTATGAAGCAGGCTCAAGACTTGAGTCTGTTCCCCGCACCGCCGGTGATGGCTCTGTTACATAGCTGGCACCCCACACTAACTGATGCAATTGGAGCTAGCTGTGATTGCATTACATTAACCTTTAAATGCTGCTGTGAAGTATGAGACAAGTATTCAAAAGGGGCTTTTCAACAGCGACTGTCACTTTGTATGGCCACGCAAAGCGATCATAGGGTGCTGATTGGTTGACATTGTAGCTAGGGGTCTACTAGAGGCCTCTGTGTCTGCCATGTGTGATCTCCTATATAGTCCAGCCTGAACCTTCATCAGTCTGTACCCATAACCAGTCATTCATCAGTTACTATGAAACCTCTACAATCATTTACAGCCAATAACATCTGTATATGTCACTAATCTCTCTACTTACAGTCTGATGTTCTCCTCTCTGCTGTTTTCCTCCTTTATCGCTATCACTTTATCATTGATGTCATCTCCTCCTTTCTCTTCTTCTCTACTGAACACATAATATAACCCTTTATAAGTGAGGTTTAAAGGGGTCCATGCATTGCAATCATGGTGCATTTTTTGCAATGGTTTTCCAAAATCAATGCAAAACTGCAGTGTTTTTACTGTGATTTTGGAAAAAACAAGTAAGAAATATACTGTGACTGAACCAATTAACTGACTCTAGTGAAGATTAATACACCATTCCTGAACAGGGGAGATTTTACAGATTAATTTTAGAGTTTTACAGCTGAGCACACAGTTCTGCACAGCTCCAGGAGGTGGCCATCAGTTCTGCACAGCTCCAGTAGGTGGTGTTCAGTTCTGCACAGCTCCAGTAGGTGGCGCTCTGTTCTGTACAGCTCCAGTAGGTGGCGCTCCTAAGCACAAGGACACTGCGGCTTGTATCGTAAATAATGTTACAGATCTGCGCAATTATGACATCACGCCGGTCAGTATCCGCTGTCAGGAGTTAGGGCGTGGAACGGACAACTGCAGCAGCCTTCCCCTTCTCTGGCACTGGGGCCGAGAGGTGGAACGAATACCAAACCTAAGTCAGCCATTGTAAGCCTTAGGAGATTACAGTAAACAGCGGCACCCGGGCAGAGAACAGAAATAAATGGCCTCCTTAGTGTCCGCTTGTCACTTGCTCATTTCTTAGTGCTCTTCTCTGCCATTTGGACGCTATAGGAGCAATAAATTGGAAAATGGGCATCCAGCGGGCACCGCACAGAATGATACTAACTGGGCAAACGGGCGCTTAGGAGACGTTGAATTCACCGGCCATTTTCCATTTATTGTCCCTTTTCTCTCATTCTCGTCATTACCTCCTTTCTGACATATATTTACCCCTTTAAACAGACAAGTGAAGGGTGCGGGGCAGAAATTGTGTAATGGGAACCAATGCGTTACGACACAGAGAGGCATGAAATGAACAATGGATTAACCCTGGAAACTTGATAATTCTCTGAACAGAAAAAAGTGTTAAATTATTTTAAAGTTAGTTTATCACACTAATTATAACTTTTATATTCATTTCTTCCAGGATTTCCAAAGTCCTGGTCTATGGGTTCCATTAATGCAAATGCAGCGATGAAAGTTCTAGTCACTTACTTGATGGATTCCACGCTCGCCCAGGCTGTTTTTATTGGTCTTATTGGCCTATAAAAATGTAAGCTTTGTTAGAAACCGTGTGATACTTAAGAAACATACAGAAAATATCATCTATACAGTGTGTCTCGTTAGTAAATGCAATGACATATGATAGTATTCAGGGGCATAACTATATAGAGTCAAAATAGATTCTGGTATCCGAGATGAACATTTCCATATAGCTATAGTGTAGAGCGAGCAGTCGCATCGGGACATACAGTCATATGTAAAAGTTTGGGCACCCCTATTAATGTTAACCTTTTTTCTTTATAACAATTTTGGTTTTTGCAACAGCTATTTCAGTTTTATATATCTAATAACTGATGGACTCAGTTATATTTCTGGATTCAAATGAGGTTTATTGTACTAACAGAAAATGTGCAATCTGCATTTAAACAAAATTTCACCGGTGCAAAAGTATGGGCACCCTTATCATTTTCTTGATTTGAACACTCCTAACTACTTTTTACTGACTTCCTGAAGCACTAAATTGGTTTTGTAACCTCATTGAGCTTTGATCTTCATAGCCAGGTGTATCAAATCATGAGAAAAGGTATTTAAGGTGGCCACTTGCAAGTAGTTCTCCTATTTGATTCTCCTATGAAGAGTGGCATCATGGGCTCCTCAAAACAACTCTCAAATGATCTGAAAACAAAGATTATTCAACATAGCTTTTCAGGGGAAGGATACAAAAAGTAGTCTCAGAGATTTAACCTGTCAGTTTCCACTGTGAGGAACATAGTAAGGAAATGGAAGAACACAGGTACAGTTCTTGTTAAGCCCAGAAGTGGCAGGCCAAGAAAAATATCAGAAAGGCAGAGAAGAAGAATGGTGAGAACAGTCAAGGACAATCCACAGACCACCTCCAAAGACCTGCAGCATCATCTTGCTGCAGATGGTGTCACTGTGCATCGGTCAACAATACAGCGCATGCATAACGCCTTTTTGTATGACCAAACAACTCAATCTTTGTTTCATCAGTCCACAGGACCTTCTTCCAAAATGTAACTGGCTTGTCCAAATGTGCTTTTGCATACCTCAGGCGACTCTGTTTGTGGCGTGCTTGCAGAAACGGCTTCTTTCGCATCACTCTCCCATACAGCTTCTCCTTGTGCAAAGTGCGCTGTATTGTTGACCGATGCACAGTGACACCATCTGCAGCAAGATGATGCTGCAGGTCTTTGGAGGTGGTCTGTGGATTGTCCTTGACTGTTCTCACCATTCTTCTTCTCTGCCTTTCTGATATTTTTCTTGGCCTGCCACTTCTGGGCTTCACAAGAACTGTACCTGTGTTCTTCCATTTCCTTACTATATTCCTCACAGTGGAAACTGACAGGTTAAATATCTGAGACAACTTTTTGTATCCTTCCCCCTGAAAAGCTATGTCGAATAATCTTTGTTTTCAGATCATTTGAGAGTTGTTTTGAGGAGCCCATGATGCCACTCTTCATAGGAGAATCAAATAGGAGAACTACTTGCAAGTGGCCACTTTAAATACCTTTTCTCATGATTTGATACACCTGGCTATGAAGTTCAAAGCTCAATGAGGTTACAAAACCAATTTAGTGCATCAGAAAGTCAGTAAAAAGTAGTTAGGAGTGTTCAAATCAAGAAAATGATAAGGGTGCCCATACTTTTGCACCGGTGAAATTTTGTTTAAATGCAGATTGCACATTTTCTGTTAGTACAATAAACCTCATTTGAATCCAGAAATATAACTGAGTCCATCAGTTATTAGATATATGAAACTGAAATACCTGTTGCAAAAACCAAAATTGTTATAAAGAAAAAAGGTTAACATTAATAGGGGTGCCCAAACTTTTACATATGACTGTACATATTCATCAATATTACTAATGGTCATGGTACCTGAGGGGCCCTGTTGCATATTTTGCAATGGGGCCCAAGAAGTTCAGGTTACACCTCTGACTGCATCTATATCTCATAGTAAAAAGAAACTTAGGACTACAAACATTGAAAGTCGTGGACCACGATTATACCAGTTACTTACGGCAGTGACTCTTCATTATCCCATGCGATCATTCTCTGGGATTCAATGGGCCTGATATGAAAAAATACAACGCTGGTTAGAAGAATTGATACTTAGGAAGGCTACGGATAAAGTTATCTGCCGTGATGTGCACAAAGCAGTGCGCTCTCTTGTCGGCAACAAAGCAGAGCGCATTGTCAGTTACTGTCATTGCGCATTCCCAGCATGTGGAGACCAGCGCCACTTCTGCAATTCACAACATTTGTGAAGATCGTTGCTCCCCTCTACAAGCTGTGTATTCTTCTTACAAGGCGAACTGACAGTGCGCTCTGCTCTAGAATCATAGAATCATAGAATCATATGATCCAGGCTCATTGCTAGTGATCTGAGCCGGCGAGTAAGCGCACTGTCTTTGTGCACATTGCCGAGGACTAGCCAAGCCCCTGAAATGAAGGTCACTGCTGACACTTCATTTCATGAAGAGGGTAAAGACTGGGACAGTGAACGCAGCCTCTGTCTCCTGATGAAGGTTTATTTGAGTATTCCAGCATGCACTGGGATTTTCAAATAAAGCGTCATCAAAAAGAAAGTAGGAAAAAAAGAAAGAAAAGCAGTCGGATAGTGTAGTTAGGGAAGTATATGGGATGAGTAACAGTATGAAGAATTCAGCGGGATCTAAAGTCTCTATTAGTGTAAGTAATGTATGTTTCATATGGAAACAGTGTAAATGCCCATGAGTGAGAGCGGTAATGCCATGATGCCATCATTATGGAGTCCTCTCCTTATTGGTACACATACCACTCCTATATGAATGTGGTAGGAAGATGGAATAAGATAAATACCTGAATACTCACTTTGCATTCTCCATTTTGTGCATCAATCTGTTAACCCCTTAATGTCCAATGACGGACACAGTCCATTATTGGACTTCTCCCCTGCTTTGAT